>NC_092583.1:11053763-11406263 GCF_037975245.1 Apostichopus japonicus
CACGGGTTGATTGAAGTTACACCAGGTGTTTTCAAGTTGTATTGTTCCATAATATCAGTATCCATTTAAGTTAAGGACGGTCCCAATAGTTATTTATTTTTACTGTAAGCAACACGTATTAGGTGATACTTATTGCGCAAACATACTCTCTTAATTCGCAAGATTGACTTTTCACTCTTAAAGATTGAATTTTAAATCTTTGGCAGATTGATATTAGGGACCAATCGGCTTAGATTGACTTTCAATCTGTCTTAAGATTGAAAAAAAAATAGTCTTAAAAGATTGAAAGTCAGTGTTTTTTAAGATTAATATATCAATCTAATGGATTGGTTTTCTTAATCTAAATTCGATTGACTTTTAAATTTCAATCTAAAACGATTGTAACTATCAGTCAATTAGATTGATAAAAGTCATTCCATACGATTGACTCTTCGATCATAAAAACTGACTTTCAATCTGTTATAGATTGAAAAGGTAGAAATCTAATAGATTGACTTTAGAATCTAATTTAGAATGACTATTAGTCTAAAAAGGTTTTTTATTCATATGATTGGGACTGTCAATCAATATGATCATGATTGTCACTCGTTTTGCAGTTTGTCTATGTTTAAGCTTTCAACGTTAATTTTGTAAACATATATTGAAACAATTGGTTTTGTCACCCAATTAAATTATTCTCAAACAGAAGCTATAAACATAAGAGTATATGTCCACTTAGTTTCGCTTGAGGAAAACACCAGAAACAGAAAAGACACAATGTACTTTGTAGACGAATTATATTTATTTACTGATGCAGTGAAGAAAACAAAACATGCAGAACATGGGAAATACTGGAGTTCCATAATTTTAAACATTTTCAGGTGCTAAAGATGAAGGCTAAAATAAAACATAATTAAAACACTGGCATGCATTTACTGATGCAGTGATAAACAAAACATGGGAAATACTAGAGTTCCATAAGTTTAATCATTTTCATGTGCTAAAGATGAAGGCTTAATACTGGTGTTCCATAATTCTAAAGTTAAAGAATGAAGTTTGCAATAACATACTGAAGATTTTATCAGGTGTAAAAGGAAAATTTGAATAATTAGCCTTTCCTATAGATACAATAGGCAAATAAGAACCTGAATTGGATTAAAAAAACTGAGGCTATGTCCCTTTTGGTTAAAACAAAACAACCTGGTAAGAATACCGAGCTGAACTAAAATTATGCATGCTTGTTTTAAATGCTAAATCTTTTATTTATATTTCATCAGTAAACACCATTTTAAGTCAATATCATTACTTGGGTGGTGCTCTTATTGCTGCACCAAGAGCTCGGACCTGTGGTTTTGCTGTTGCTGGAGGTAGTACTTCATAGTTCATTGCAGCAATAAATTCCCAAAATTGTTGCAAACTTGGAGAGTACTCCACATTAAAAACATAATGACACTTAAACAGTCTGTCTAAAGCATCCACCACATGAAGCCCTCCTGAAATTGCAATGCGGTCCAATATTACAAAGAACTGTTTCGGATCTTTTTCTGCACCAAGGGATAGCAACAATGGCTGCTTGAATCTTCTTTCAACTTTGTTGCTTCTTCAACATCTGTTCCTTTCTGTGGATAACAAGCAGAAAAGAGTCATAACTGTAACACATGGTAATGCTCTCCTTTTATCCATTTTCTGAAATGAGGATGATTTCTGCAGTTGAGCTAACTCTTTAACGCTTAAGCTTGAAAAATATGTTCAACTGCTTTTAAAGTAGCATTTTGCGTTTGGTCGCCGTATTATACTTTTTTGACATGTCCATCAAGTTTTTTACATATATCAATCACAAGAGAGCCAACTAAGATATTTATAAGATATTTGCAGATAATGAGAAAAGTGTCCACGACAAACTCGATATTTAAAATTAATCGCATACAGTTCCCCCAAACCTACTAGTTTGAATTCAACCAATCAGAGATATGCAGGTTTAGTGATGAGCCGTTGCTAAAAATAGATTCAAGACTTTGCGTTGGTACAACCAGGGAGTTGTAATGGAACTCCCTGGTACAACTGCCATATAGACTGTACACAAATCAAGCATGGTGTTGTATTATGGATTGGTCAATGACGTTCGTAGTGTATATTCATATTATCGGTGAGGTTTATTGGGATTCCAACGGATAATATCTTGGAGAAAAACACAGTTGAAAGTTGCAAAATTTTCAACTTTTACGCCACCATTTGAAGTAAGATTTAAATAGATGGGCTAGTTATGTATGTCGTTATGGCATAGTGGAATCAGTGAGGTTGAGAAAAATCATAGAAAAGCACGCAAATTGTTTTATTGCACATGTAATTATGTATGCACAGTAACCGTAGAAGGTGTACCGTAACAGTGCAATAAATGTACTAGATAGTCTATACTATCCACACTTTTGCCATCTGTGGGCACTGTGCTTGATATTATGATATTATGCCGATATGGATTATAATATTGAACTGACAAGAGAAGTCACAAGCCTTTACCAATTTTAATGAGCAGTAAACTTCTTGCATATAAGTACAACATGATATGTACAAGCATTAAGCATCACTACACACTTAACCCTACTGTCCAGAGAATACACACTTTTTATATATATACTGCACATGTATACAGTTTCAGTATGACCAACCCACAGCTGCTGACCTTGTTCTGTGAACTGCTTGTAGTTCAATGGTCCCATTAACCTTTGGGCAATAAGGTGTATACTATGGCGCGAGAAAGCGGAATATATTACGTACAAATATATATCTCTAAAAAAAATATACAATTGAGTGAAATGCGCCCTGCACCACTGACGTAACAGTTTACCTGCCTTACAGATTTCAATAGGCACTTGCGGTAGATCGCAGGAAATTTGAGCTGTGCAAATAATGACTTTCACACGTTCGTTTCCTTTGCAAGGTTTGGCAAACTGCTTACGTAACACACCGGCTAACGTTCCAAACTAATAACCTTGAAATGTGAAGAAGTGAGCAGTTACTGTTAAGCCGGCTAGTTACGTACGGTACAGAAGGCTTCGCTGTCGAACGTACCGTAGTACAATCAGGGAGTTGTTATGGAATAATCCCTGATACTATCATGTGCAATGTGATATCGCAAACCCACTAACTATGAACTGCATTAAGATTCTGAGCAAACATGTGCGTTTTATGAATGGCCAGTGTAAAGAACAGGCTGGTCACTGCTGAAGTTACTGAACATCTCAGTCAGCACTTACAGAGCTCCGTACTTTGTACAGCATATATATTTTTCGCACAGAATATATTTTTCGTACAGAATATATTTTTCGCACAGAATAGGTCTTGAATATTAGAGAATATATATATTTTCTTTACACACAATAAAAATATATTTTTGCACAGAATATAATTTCTCCTGTAGAATATATATTTTTTCTGTCTCAGAATTTATATATTTTGCTAGAGAAAAATATTTTTCTGTCAGAGAATATATGTTTTGGTACTTTGTACAGCATATATATATTTTTCGACCAGAATATATTTTTTCGCACAGAATAGAATTTTGTTGTTAGAGAATATATATTTTCCATACACACAATAAAAATATATTTTTGCACAGAATATAATTTTTCCTGTAAAATATTTTTTTTTTCTGTCTCAGAATTTATATATTTTGTTAGAGAAAAATATTTTTCTGTCAGAGAATATATATGTTTCTTAACAAGATATATATATATATATATATATATTATAAGAAAATATATATTTTTCTCTTAGAGAATATATATTTATATTATAAATGTTTTTGTGTCAGAGAATATATTTTTTTTCAGAATATATATAAATATGTCTAAAATGTATTTTTGAAGTAAACCATGTATATATTCTGCAAGTAAAGCATATATATTGTTGTACACAATATATTCCGCTTTCTCGCGCCATAGTATCCTCATGAGGGTTTCTCCTAGCTAGTAGTAACTGGAATGTGATTAATGATTTATCATTTGATGACTTTTTCTCCTATACAATTCTAGCGTGATATTATACTATTCTAGACTGTCACTGTGTGAAGAATTTTGTACACTCTGCACAAGGGATGTGGTGGGAAGGTATGAAGGAAACACAGCACTGTAGTGTTTAACAGTTGATTTTAGCACTAGCAAGGGCCAAGGCTAGGTCTAACGTTAGGCCTTGCCTGCCATAGGCCTAACAAGTTTCAATGTGAATATGGCGATGGTCTTTATCTATCATGCTGCTAGACTACACAACCGAAGTTGAATGAATGTTTCAAATGTATCACGATAAAGCCTAGGCCTACTGTAATTGAATTAAACCGCATGCACATACGCATGTGATTTTCTCTGCAGTGCGTTAAACCTCATTTCGCCAAAAGTCACAATAGACACTTGCCTAACTTTAAGTCTAATATAATTAAAGTAGGAAATGCAACAATAAAAGAAAAGGAAAATTGAAGATGGGCAGATACACAAATTAAAGGAGTAAATGAAAGCGTATAAAACGAGCATTTTGAAATACAGACAATAAGAAAAGCGTAACGTTAAGCCTAACGTTATCATAGGCTTAGTAGATCAGCAACTAAGCAGACTGAACAGCGAAATGCTAGGCTACATGATCGACAACTAGCTGAAAGGTGTTAAAAAGTCAAAAATACGAACCTTCTAGAATAGTGATTATCTCCTCCGTGAACTCTTTCTTCGCCAGAAAATTTCTTACGGTTCCTGCCATCTTTCTTTAAATGAGAAGGCTTCTTCGAAAGGTTTTAAGAAACTGAACTAAAATACACCGCTGTTTTGGCACAATCAGTCAATCAGTACTGTGTACTATCATATACGTTTCATGCAGTGCGTTGTGCAGAGCAGTATATAGAAGACCGGTATAATGTATTACGCTGTGTGTACGTACGCGGTGCAGCAGTGGGTATTTGGTTTTGCGAAATCTGATTGGACAATAGGCAGCGTTGGTATTTGTTTTGGCGTAATCTGATTGGATAAAAGTCAATCTTTACAAGACTGACTTTTATTTGCACCACGTGACTTGATTCTAGCGTTTTCATTGGATATATCTGTAAATCTAAAAAACGATTAAGTCAAGGATAAGACGTATTCAATCTATTAGCTTAGATTTCAGTTCATTTTCAATCAAATAGATTGAAAACTACTGTCAATCTTAGCTACCACTGACTTTGTCAATCTTACGAGTTAAGAGAGTACACTACTAACACAGTAGATATTTAGATAGAACAGCAGCAATATAGATCTTTCGTTTAGTGAATTCAAACATTCACTGATCAGTGATTAACAATTGACACGAGGTTCTCAAATTGCAGTGTGGTTTTAAGGGCCCTCAAATTTCCCACCACATATACTACAAACAATTTAAAATATATTGCCAAACGTCATATTTATTATTATTTATTATTATTTCTAGTGAATTCAATGAAATGGCACCCGAATATCTCTTCTCCCTACTTTTGGTGAAATCATTTACTTGACGGATTAAAATCATCGTATTGTATAGACTAAAAATTAATACACTGTGTCAAGTGTGCCCTCCTATCGTTGTTTTGCCCATGAAAGATCATAATCAAAGTCCCCATTAAATCTGAATGATGTGACCACTTCAACCTGCCACCACCACCAGCTTCCATCCTCGCCACACACATACAAACGACCCCCTCCCCTCCCCATACACATACACAACAAAACTTGTTTTTTATTGAATTACCTATACAAGCGATGCCATTTACCTTTCTTCTACAACTCTCTATCTATACAACCCATGACTATTGGTCACTATTGTTGGTAACTGGTGACAGAAATTTCATTTGTCCCATATCGCCACTTGTCAGGCTTAGACATGGACACACACAGAGACCCCCCCCCCTCCAAGCACACACACACATACACGCAGATTCACCGTTCCTTATCTGTCTTTAGAAACACTTGTTGCATACTAGTAATATCTTCTTTGCTTTTATGTAAAATTTTGCGGTTTTCTACTTGACAAATTAATATGCCTGATGTATGTTTGTTTCAATATGACATGGATAATGTTTTTCATATTTATCGCTTGATCTGCATTGATTAATCAGTAGAATAAGTTATTAATTATAATTATTTGTAGACATTTCACCTTTCCAATTTCTTGGTACCGACTCTTTATCCCTTATTCGGATTCCACTTTTGATCTATTATTGGTCTACAGGTTGACATACTATTCGACAAAACCAATCATGAAACTGTACGCGTTCTTATGGATCACACTGACTGGCTGCTATGCGAGTGAGTTCATCAGTAAGTATTCACTCAATCCTCTATATTAATCTCAATAATAATCAGCAGTTATTTTTACGACGCTTAAGCGACCACAACTGTGGGAGAAACCCGCAAGGGTTTATGGATTACAACTTGCACATCGTATGTATGTAATGGTTACATAAATACCGTCTTTCTCACGTATGCTATGCTGAACATGGAGGGATGGAAGTGAAAAGGGAGGGGTGGGGTGGGTTTGGGAATGGTGGATGATGTTGTTCACTTTCACTAGGGTATGCCTTGCTAACATTCTCATCCTTTTAAATGGTTGTAAGAAGTAGTTAATCCATGGAGTTGCAGGCCACAGTTGGGTATATGAACACTTCAATCTGGGGACACATCGATTGTCATACACTCAACAATCAAGGTTCAGGTTTAAGAACTAGGAGTAGTTCGCCACATTCTTTCTTACACGCCTTCGACGTTTTATTGTTATGTAAACGTTCATACTCCAATATCGTAGATGGGTTTGAGGGTTTCGGTCATTTTGGTGTACGTGTCATGACCGAATAGCTGTTTTTATTATATTAACGTTTCACGTCTAACCAATGGTTTTGTAAATATATTCTCTTAATAACCTATGCCCTACATTATAAGCCCTTGCTCACATCAAGTGTGAAGTCCATCGGTATTGTTGTTTATCATCAAATCTAAAGTTTTTCGCCCCCACTGAGCTCAAATTGACATTTGACCTGGTTTGATCATGTGACTTTTGGTTGACCTGATATCCTTCATGTGTTTTGGCAATTTGTTATTTCGGTATATGCGTACTGGCCGAACTGCTTATATTTAACCTTTGACGTATTGATGTCATTAATCACCGAGGCACTACATTCTATACACATTCACTCAACTATTATGTTTGAATTACTACGTGGAACACTTTAGATCACCTAAACTTCTTTTGGGTTTGGATGACAATAGAAACCTATGCAGCTATGTTGGCGTGTGTATGTGCCCGTGGTTGTGTGTATGTGTCTGTGACGCCCATCTTGTCAACAACGATATCTCAAGATAGGAAGCATGAATACTGTTTACACTTAACATGATTATGCATCGTATTGAGAAAAAGCCTATGGTTTTTCGTGGTGGTCAATGGTCACCTGAGGTCAACAGAAGACATTGTCAACACATTGTCTTAATTGAGGAAAATGGGATACTTTACATGCTAAGCATGTGAATGAGTTATGTGGAATAGAACTCAATTGTTTTTGGTAGAGGTGTGTATTGCTATGTGCAGTAGACTGACATGTGTGTATCATGCCATAGTGTAATTGTATCAAAATAGTGGTTTAGGAAATTTTTATTATAAGGGCTATTTCTGGTGAACAAGCACAACTCTTGTAGAATAAAGTCATCGAAACCTCAATGCATTTTGCATTCCGGTTTTAAATTAATGCCTAAGCTGTAAACTATCTGACATTTTACAGGGTGCGAGGGTTGCGGCCATTTATCAATGTACGGAGGCATTACACAATGTGCTGATACATATCCACCAAGTTTAAATGATAAACGTTATGACCCAAATCCTCTTTTTCTGAATTTAACTTGAGGGATTCAGCCATTTTGGTATGCGAATAATTACATCACTAAAATGTTGCCTTTAGGGTTATTTGACCTCTGACGTCATTTATCACGTATGCGCTACATAATGTTACTTTCCACAGACCTAGCATGCGAATTTAAAGTAGTTTGAATTTTTTATTGGGGGGGGGGGGGGGAGTGTCGTTACGCGAACTAATCCACCATCGGTTAACTTCAAACACTTAGTATGTGCCCGGTCATTGGATCTAGTGCCTACATAGGTTCAAAGGTCAGGGGTTAATTCGCATTACAAAAACATCATTTTGACAATTACGGGCATACCAACATTAGAACATGGCTAACTATGGAAGCCCATGGATAGCAGATCATGCAGTTGTTTTAAGTTGATATTAAAACTTTTGTATAACTTGATATAGTTTTTTGTTTTTAGAATATTTAAAATAATAACATGCATGATAGCATGAAAGAAGAAAATGAAATATTTGAAATGTAAACTGTTACAATTATTCTGTATTACTCTTTTGTCTTAATCCTAACAGAGTTCCCATTAAGCTGCCTAAAAAGTGCGTATATCATCTTCAATGTTTTCATTCATGACATGAGTTTGGTAATTCACCTCACCCCACCCAAAGCCATGTTTAAAAAGAGAAGGGGACAAAAGGCTCATGCAAATAAATGAGAAGTGCCGTATTTGTCAATAAATGGTTCACTCTTCCATTTTCTACCCTTGCTAAATCCGTTTGTTGAGAAATCATGACAGTTAAAAGTACCATTTTCTTGAACAGTAGAAAAAAAAATGTATTGAAAAAGTGCTGCTTTAGCCGTTTTTATGAAATATTCAGAAGTAGAATTTATTGTAGAGATGCTTGAAAAATGGGCAATGCTCTTACACAGGGTATATGTAGATACCCACTTTAATTGTTAATTGTGTCCGCCGTATACTGGTATTGTAATAACCTCGGTAACCGTTATATTCGTTACATATGATCTAAATCTTCCTACACCACATCTATTTTCCTTATTTGTATTCTTCACCCTAAATCACAATAATCAGCTTATCATTTCTTTACTTCAATTTAATTCCACAAGTATTTTTTTGCATCGTGTGAAAATTAATGTCGTATATTTTATAATGAATAGTAGGTTTTGTTGAATTGTATTAGCAATGTGATTGCATAGTTGTATAGCGATGACTTCAAAACATTCCCTTTTCCCTGTTTTTTCAACTGTCTACAGATCCGGGGGAGGAATGCAGTATGTTAATATCAATTGATTGTATTTGTGGTCGCTTTCTTCATTTGAAAAATGACTTTAGGCAGATAGTTCATGTTGATAGGTTACAGCTCGTTAAAAAGCTCCATTGTCACTCCATGTTGTATTTCTGTGCACTGTTTAATTAAAAATATGCCCCAAAAAATCACCTGGATCATCAATTAAAGTGACTGGGCTACTAAGTCTAACAGATCATCAGGTCAGTTTCTCAGATGCAACACAAAGCTCTAAAGGAAAACATAAGGCTTTCATCAACTCAAATAACATGCCACAATGCACTTAAAACTTGTCAAGAACTAGTATGTTGGATATCGCTAGAGGGTGTTCTATGTATAATGTCAAGAGAACATATTTTCGTTGGGCTATTAGAATTTGTAAAACAATAGCTTCACTATCAAATTTCAGACATGCTCTTCCCGACGTCATTATCAATCTAGCCTTAAGGGACCACCAGAGAATTAGAATTTATGAAACTAAATATTGTGAAATATGCAACAGCTTGAACCCAAAAATATTATCTCTTAACTTTTTCTTTTCTTTTCTATAACGTATGAAGATTTAAATTTTGCCTCAAGTAATCATACGTTAAGTGTGACTCAACCTATATGACATTGTTGTGTTGGAAAATATCGTGCCTTTAAACATACTGTATTCTGCTACACTAGTAAACGAAGTACCCAACAGTTCATTAAATATGAATTTAAAAGGTTGCGAACCAATCAGAAGCTTTGCAGTAAATTTTAAACACAAGGACGCTATTAATTAGAAGTAGCCAAAGAGTAATAACCAAATTGATTAATTTAGTCAGTCTGCTATTGGGAAATTCTGCAGAATGGAGCCGGGGTTGATGTGCAGTTCACATTTTTTTATTATGTAAATTTACTAAATAATACCTTGTGCTCCATGCGTGTGGCGGGGTGTAGTGCTGGAGAAGCAATGGATATCGAATTCGAATGTTGCCTTTCATATAAATCTCGCAAACTTAAACGTTGGAGGCTTCAATCAAATGGTTTACTTCCTTACCCCAGTCCCCTCTCCCGATCCACCCCACCCTCCAATATATAATCTAATATAATTTAGAAATGTTTCAAGCGAATACTATTTGTTATGGTTTTATGGTAATTTGCTTTCCTCTTGATTCTGACAGGCATCTACGAACTCTGTGACTTGAGTGCGTAACATCTTTTTAATAATTGTATTATTAGTATAGCTATTTAAGTTTATTATTTGAAAGTAGACGGTTTGATGATTCGAAAGCAAAAGAATATAAATAACATTGGGAAATATTTTATTAAAGTTCACGTCTTGCATATAAATATTATCTTTTCAATAATATATTTAGAAAGTGAATTTCCTTCCTGGATGAAATGTTATTACATCTTCAAAGGTGGTGTAAAATAAAGATATTGAATCCTTTGACAAATGCAACATTTGTATAGATATTCTGTACGAGCGATAAACCAAATATTGATATTTAAATAAGTGTCCTTAAAAGAATTTTCTGGTAGCCCTTAGAAGTTACCTTAAAATACGATAAATTATAGTCCAAACATGTTTTCAAAATATGAGAACGCTAATGTTGCGTTTGACAGAGAAACGATTTTTTCATCGTGTAGGATGGATATTTCAAATTTACAAAGAACGTGACGTCATATTCGCAAATGCAGATTGCGACATAACCCACACTGCATACAGTTCCTACAGTGATCACAACATAAACTACGTTTGAATACAGATTAATTTCTTCCTTAATTTTCGGTGAAATTTCTTATAAATTTATATCTTTTAAAAAATCGTTAAGCCGTCATATATGTAGTGCATCTGACATTTCGTGATTTGTGTGTAAAACCGGATAAGTTTGAACAGCAGACTCTTCGTTGTTTATATATCGCGCTGTCCAGCTCCAACGCAAAGAATGTTCGCATGTAGGCTACTCTAACGTTTACAATCGGACAGTTCTGCGAAGCCTAAGCTTCTCGGTAATACATTCTGCTCTGCTATCGATTCCGCCAAGCTTGATATGTCGGTGACTTAAATACTTTTGAAGTTTCCTTTACTGTAAAGTTGATCCATGAATTTTATTTCAGCGATTTCGAATAACTGTTGTTTGAGTGTGAGAGTGTATGATGTGCAACGCTATGTACGTATACCAACTGGGCATGGTAGGCTGTTTACGTTCGCGATGTGTACGTAATATATAATAGGCAATCACCTGTGCGTGTACACGCTAGAGTGTATTTGCTGAGGAAATTGGAGTGCTAACTTCAAGTCGCTCGTTTTGCCTATTTGCATGCACTACGTCAATACAAACCAAATTGATGCGTTCGAACAAACGGTGCTTTTGTTGAGAAACTGGTGAATTTTTAAAACAGATTTCTACAAGAAGAAAACGTCTCATGGGGACAATTTCCAAATGGTTAGAAATAAAAAAATAAGCACTACGAGGAAAATGTATCAACATCTTCTACCAGACAATACCTTTAAGTTTAATTGGTAAAACGTAATGTTGCGGGTTTCTTTTCTGTCTCTTTCGGTGATTCTCGCAGATCCCCGTAGGTGTAAAGGTAAATGAAGACGAAGATGACGATGATGATGATATGGATGATGAGGAGAATGTTGAAGATGATGATTAGGATGACGAGTATGATGATGAGCATGATGAGGATGATGAGAATGGTGACGATAATGATAATGATGATGATGATGAGGATAAGGATGATGATGTGTAGGATGATGATAATGATGATGATGAGGACGATGATGAGTATCATGACGATGATGGGGAAGATGTTAAGGATGATGATGATGCTGAGGAGGATGATGATGATGATGATGATGATGATGATGATGATGATGATGATGATGATGATGATGATGATGAGGATGAAGATGAGGATAATGATGATGTTGATGATGATGATG
Organism: Apostichopus japonicus; assembly: GCF_037975245.1. Lineage (NCBI taxonomy): Eukaryota > Metazoa > Echinodermata > Holothuroidea > Aspidochirotida > Stichopodidae > Apostichopus > Apostichopus japonicus. The sequence goes on from NC_092583.1 coordinate 11,065,814, forward strand.
ATGTTGATGATGATGATGGTGATGATAAGTATGGTGATGATGATGATGATGATGATGATGATGATGATGATGATGATGATGAGGACGATGATGAGTATCATGACGATGATGAGGAATATGTTTAGGATGATGATGATGATGATGAGGAGGAGGAGGATGATGATGATGATGATGATGATGATGATGATGATGATGATGATGATGATGATGATGATGATGATCATGATGATGATGATGATGATGATGATGATGTGAAGAATGATGTTGACAGTGATGAAGATGATGAGGATGAGGATGATGATGATGATGATGATGATGATGATGATGATGATGATGATGATGATGATGATGATGATGATGATGATGATGATGATGATGATGATGATGATGATGATGATGATGATGATGAATGATGATGATGATGATGATGATGATGATGATGATGATGATGATGATGATGATGATGAGGATCATGATGATGATGATGATGATGACGATGAGGATCATGATGATGATGATGATGATGATGAAGATGAGGATAATGATGATGTTGATGATGATGATGATGATGATGATGATGATGATGAGGATGAAGATGAGGATAATGATGATGTTGATGATGATGATGATGTTGATGATGATGATGGTGATGATAAGTATGGTGATGATGATGATGATGATGATGAGGACGATGATGAGTATCATGACGATGATGAGGAATATGTTTAGGATGATGATGATGATGATGATGATGAGGAGGAGGAGGAGGAGGATGATGATGATGATGATGATGATGATGATGATGATGATGATGATGATGATGATGATGATGATGATAATGATTAGGATGATGTGTATGATAATAATGATTAGGATGATGTGTATGATAATGTGAATATGATGATGATGATGATGATGATGATGATGATGATGATGATGATGATGATGATGATGATGATGATGATGATGATGATGATGATGATGATGATGATGATGATGATGATGATGATGATGATGAGGATGAAGATGAGGATAATGATGATGTTGATGATGATGATGATGTTGATGATGATGATGGTGATGATAAGTATGGTGATGATGATGATGATGATGATGATGATGATGATGATGATGATGATGATGATGAGGACGATGATGAGTATCATGACGATGATGAGGAATATGTTTAGGATGATGATGATGATGATGAGGAGGAGGATGATGATGATGATGATGATGATGATGATGATGATGATGATGATGATGATGATGATGATGATGATGATGATGATGATGATGATGTGAAGAATGATGTTGACAGTGATGAAGATGATGAGGATGAGGATGATGATGATGATGATGATGATGATGATGATGATGATGATGATGATGATGATGATGATGATGATGATGATGATGATGATGATGATGATGATGATGATGATGAATGATGATGATGATGATGATGATGATGATGATGATGATGATGATGATGATGATGATGATGATGATGATGATGAGGATCATGATGATGATGATGATGATGACGATGAGGATCATGATGATGATGATGATGATGATGAAGATGAGGATAATGATGATGTTGATGATGATGATGATGATGATGATGATGATGATGAGGATGAAGATGAGGATAATGATGATGTTGATGATGATGATGATGTTGATGATGATGATGGTGATGATAAGTATGGTGATGATGATGATGATGATGATGAGGACGATGATGAGTATCATGACGATGATGAGGAATATGTTTAGGATGATGATGATGATGATGATGATGAGGAGGAGGAGGAGGAGGATGATGATGATGATGATGATGATGATGATGATGATGATGATGATGATGATGATGATGATGATGATGATGATGATGATGATGATGATGATGATGATGATGATGATGATGATGATGATGATGATGATGATGATGATAATGATTAGGATGATGTGTATGATAATAATGATTAGGATGATGTGTATGATAATGTGAATATGATGATGATGATGATGATGATGATGATGATGATGATGATGATGATGATGATGATGATGATGATGATGATGATGATGATGATGATGATGATGATGATGATGATGATGATGATGATGATGATGATGATGATGATGATGATGATGATGATGATGATGATGATGTGAAGAATGATGTTGACAGTGATGAAGATGATGAGGATGAGGATGATGATGATGATGATGATGATGATGATGATGATGATGATGATGATGATGATGATGATGATGATGATGATGATGATGATGATGATGATGATGATGATGATGATGATGATGATGATGATGATGATGATGATGATGATGATGATGATGATGATGATGATGATGATGATGATGATGATGATGATGAAGATGATGAGGATATAACACCTCTTTAATTTCGTCTTTACAGAGTTGAGTGAAAATTGCCGAACATGCTCAGGTAATCACATTTTTGTGAAAATTGAATATTAAACACGGCATTCCACGAATTGAGTCGCAAATACCCTTCTTGAACAATTGTAAAATTCACGTGCATTCTACATTCATGAACCCCGCACTGAACAAAACATCATTTGTCATTGTTACCCTTGAAATTAACATAGCCTTCATTGTATAAGTTTTTTCTTTTATTATACTTAAGTTGTGAAGTCCCTACCACGGGGCACTCTCTTACTCTGGTACCATGTTAACCACATAGTTTTCTTAAAGTACTTGACATACGCATTACACCAGTGAAGGTGGCAAGTCAATTAAATGTTTCCACTTGGAATTTTAGCGTAATGTTGCTTATTGTAGCTCTAGCGATAAAACTCTTAAAATGTTATTCTTTTTCATTGCGGCTTTTGTCACACGTCCAGGTTGTGGTATGTTACTCATGATTATGTCTTTTCTTTTTTCTATCCAATGTTGCTTTCATCCATTCCTACGATAGTACGACGACACTACATCCTTAATAGTTTAAAGTGTGAAAGTGCACTAAAAAATGTCATCGACTGTAATGGAAATTGTCTTTGCGACATTACCCAACTACACTTTATATTAAATCAAAATTCATACCACCTGCTACTCATAACAAAGAATGCGTTCAGAAATGTCAATGTAATTTTTTTTCATTCCTCATGAAGTTAGTATTTATTGTCGCTTCCAGGAATTCCAAATAATAAGAAACGAGAGGGCAATCGATGGAGTTGCAGATCTCACCCTTCCATGACGGTTGTGATTGTTGGGTTTCTTCTGAATGCTTCTGGTTGCTATCATTAGGCCAAATTGACCTTTCACCTCAACTGACCTTTGTTATCGAACCTAAACACTTAAATCTGTTATATTTTAATATTCGTTTCATCATTCTCTACATATCGTGTGGTTTGCTGCATTTAACATAGATGTTGACAAGCAGAAAAGGGCTAAAAACCAATTTGAAGGTGTCTTCGTCTTTGACCTCTGGGCGTGTGACCTATGACGTCATCAATCACAAAAGCACGATTTTACATGGTCAGATACCTACCCACCAAGTTTGTACATGATTTGACTTACGGTCTAAGAGGAGTTCGCAACACTTGTTTGCTCACACATACATACACACAGACAAACCCACACACACACTTCGACACTTTAGAGTTGTGGAGTGAAGTACAATATCTTTTCTCCCTATACATTAAAAGTAGGGAGATGGAATAATAAGCAAATAGTTTATTTCGTCTTGCAGCATTTCTTATTCATACCAAATTCCATATAATTTAACATTTTGACAATGTCACTGTTGAGATTCCAAGCAATGATGCTGATAATGTCGATAGAGAAAACAGCGTTTCGAACTTTTAATTCAAAGGACCCATTATGTTGAAGAATTCCTGGATCTTTCACGCGGCTTAATGGTATTTCAGTTTACTGGCTCTGATTGTGATGTCACGTCTCAGCCTCGCAAAACACTGAAATACAGTTTTATGATCATATTTCTTTTCATAGGTTCATTATGTTGAGCATGAAACAGAAAATGGTCTAAGCGGCGTAATAACAATATGAAATATTTGGAAAGTAAATTTGAATGGTTATTTTGCCATTCTTATATTTTCTTTGCTCCAATTAGATTTCGGTCAACTCTGCGAAATATGTGCGTATTTTTAGTTAATAAACAAGATCATATTACATTGTGTGGGAATTCGAATATTGAATGTTGGATACTTTATGATATAATGCATTGAACTGAGTTTGGAAAGCTAATATAATGCTTTAAGGCTCCCAGAAATGTCCTTTATCTTTGTATTGAATACGTTTCATATTAATTGTTTTATATTATATTTCCGTCGCTGTTCTTTTAACAATGCCCTGTGACGTCATAATGAAAGTTATAACGATGTCACTCTTCTTTTCGGCTTATCTACAGCTCCGGAATCTTGCAGTAAGTTAACAAAGGTCATATGTTGGCTTTTATTTGAAGTCATTTTGCCGCTAACTTAAGATTGTGTTCATAGCATTGCACAGGAATGTGAAGCATTGTGTTCGTGGCTTTGTACAGGATTGTGTTAATGGCATTGTGCAGGATTATCTTCATAGCATAACACAGGATTGCGGATGATGGTGAAGCACTGTTCTCATGGCATTGTCCGGGATTGTGTTTATGACATCGTGTAGGGATATGCAGGGTTGTGCAGGGTTGTGCATAATTTGTGTTAATGGTAATGAAAATACCTTAAAACATGGACAAAAGCTAAGTTAATGTAGATTTTCTCACCATATATTCAAAGACCAATTATGTATAAACCTCAACGTTAAGGTACGGTTGTTAATTCTTTGTAATGACGGAATGGCTAATTGTGTTAACTGTAGTCATAACGGTATCTCTTTGATCTCAAATGTTGACCACTTGAACAAGAAAATTGATCTAAATTAAAGACACTCTTAACCAACTTTCAAAATAGTGAAAAAAGGTATATACTACAGTTCAGCGAATGTAATAATCTCCTGAAACAAGGCGCAAGGTTTTAAAATGAATCACACACACGAAGCTGAGCGGCAGTCCCATAGAACCTCGACTTATTCACTTATTCAGACCTAGAAGGGTTCCTCTCATCGTTTATGACACTAAAGGTTTATAGTAATACAAAGTTGTCAGCTTAAAGTCAGAGTAGGAAGAATGTAGATAACCTCAGTTGTCTCTGATGTAAGACACAGACGGTAAATAGGAAAGGAAAAGTGCACCTACTCGGTAATGTTCCAACGTATCGTAATGTTTTTTCGCTTAATAAATAGCCTCTTGTTTCTGCTTGTATTTGTAAAAGTATACTCTTCTATCACATGTTGTGTAGTATAAAAGAGAAAATAATTGTAACATAAAGAAATAAACACTTCAATAACTTTAATTTACGGAAACATTTCTCTATAGGGATGGCCGGTAAGACATTTAATTTGACGACTTATTGCAATATGATTAATTATTAAGAAGTGAATACGTTTAAAGACATTTACATGAAGTGACGATACCGTCGATTTGTGAAACGATATGTGAGAGAAGACCGTAAATCAGGTTCCAACGATAATGAATACACCTGTGATCAAGGTTATCGCCTATCAGTATTGATTCACTTCGACGGGGGTAATGAACCAACGTCAGTTAATGCCTTGTATTTAATGAACAGTCGATTATTCTGGATGTATGCAGTAAATTATGTTGCTCTTGGACGTTGAGTACGTAAACAAGAAAACTGCTGTAACGTATGGAAATATACTCTTCAGTAACTTTAATTTACTGTTATATTTTCTTCTGTTGTTTTCTCTATAGAAGACGATGGTAAGATATCTTAATTTGACGACTTATAGTAAAATATATATATATATAGTAAGAAGTGAATACGTTTATAGACATTCACATGAAGTGAAGAACCATTCGATGAAGTAAATGTTGCCAAAATGATTTTTTTAACTAAGTCAATATACAGACAAACAGTGCATGGAAACGTTTTTATGTTTTTGAAAAATGTATAAAATGTGAACTTGTTTACAAAAAATTTAACAAAGCTTGTTAGCCAATTGCAAAATAGTGAGTAAAAGGTATACTTCTTTTCAGTGAATAAGCACATTTAAAATTCTGATAAGATAAGGCTCAATTTTTTATGATAGTAGTACCATAAATTGCTGGGAAAGTTATTGTGTAAATAAAACGTTAATAGTGTTATGTTGTATACTCATGATCCAGAGTTACAACTGGACTCCCCCAGACGGTAACGGGTGTGAACATGAGAAAATAAATTTCACTTCAAAGTTATATAACTGAACAAGAATGTTCGAAAGTGGTTAAGTTAAGTTCGGAATATACGGGCGAAATTCCCTTTCCACTCCTTCATATTTGTTTGGAATAAGGATTGGATTTAACACCTTCCGGTTATCAAATTCAACTATAACCATACATAAAAATTAGTAAATGACTGAGAAATTGATCTTTGGAAATGACAAGTTTAACCTAATTATATATTAGTTGTGAGGTCATGAAAAGTCGTGCATATTCTACAAGAACAGAAAGCACTTTTCACACCGCTGGGGACTGACTGTTAAGGTCTCCTATCTGTGAGGATTCACGACGACGGGGTTAATATATCAATGTCAATTAATGCATTGCACTAAATTAACAGTAAATTGTTCTGGCTGTAATCATAACTTTATACTCTGCTCTCGCATGTTGAGTCTCAATTGACGTGCGCTATCAAGAAATATATAGTATCGTTCATTTACAATAATATATTGGCTTCTTTTTTCTCTCTATTGCAGTGCTGGGTAAGATATATTTATTAAAGTTGCATAGTAAAAATGACAATATTAAGAAGTAATATGTCTAAAGATATTAACATGGAGTGAAGACCCGGTCGATGAAATAATTGCTTTCAAAATGGAATTGTTCAACTCTATGTCAATGTACAGACAAGGCGTGGTAATGTTTTCATGAGATAAACCGATGTATGAGTTGTGAACATATATACCAAATTTAAACAAATCTTCTTGGCGAACTAGCAAAATAATAATTAAAACCCATATCACAGTTCAGCGCATGATGTAATATTATAATCTGGTATAATCTGCTATAATAATCTCCTTTCCCTAGAGGATTCACGACGACGGGATTAATATATCAAAGCCACCTAATGCTTTTCACTAAATGAACAGTCAATTCTTCTGGTTGTAATCATAACATTATACCCTGCTCTCGCATGTTGAGTCCCTTAACAATAGACGTGCACCATTAAAAATATATACCTCAGTATTATAATTTACTATATTATTCTGGCTTCTATTGTTCTCTCTATTGCAGTGCGGGGTAAGATATCTTAATTAAAGTTGTATAGTAAAAATGACAATATTAAGAAGAAATATGTCTAAAGATATTAACATGAAGTGAAGACCCGGTCGATGAAATAATTGCTGCCAAAATGGAATTGTTCAACTCTAGGTTAATGTACAGACAAGGCGTGGTAATGTTTTCATGAGATAAACCGATGTATGAGTTGTGAACAAATCTACCAAATTTAAAGAAATCTTCTTGGCGAACTCGCAAAATAATGATTAAAACCCATATTACAGTTCAGCGCATGATGTAATATTATAATCTGATATAATCTGCTATCATAATCTCCTTTCCCTAGAGGATTCACGACGACGGGATTAATGTATCAACGCCACTAAATGAACAGTCAATTCTTCTGGCTGTAATCATAACATTATACTCTGCTCTCGCATGTTGAGTCCCTTAACAATAGACGTGCACCATTAAAAAATATATACCTCAGTATCGTTAATTTATTATAATATTTTGGCTTCTATTGTTCTCTCTATTGCAGTGCAGGGTAAGATATCTTAATTAAAGTTGTATAGTAAAAATGACAATATTAAGAAGAAATATGTCTAAAGATATTAACATGAAGTGAAGACCCGGTCGATGAAATAATTGCTGCCAAAATGGAATTGTTCAACTCTAGGTTAATGTACAGACAAGGCGTGGTAATGTTTTCATGAGATAAACCGGTGTATGAGTTGTGAACATATGTACCAAATTTAAAGAAATCTTCTTGGCGAACTCGCAAAATAATGATTAAAACCCATATTACAGTTCAGCGCATGATGTAATATTATAACTGATATAATCTGCTATCATAATCTCCTCTCCCTAGAGGATTCACGACGACGGGATTAATATATCAACGCCACCTAATGCTTTTCACTAACTGAACAGTCAATTCTTCTGGCTGTTATCATAACATTATACTCTGCTCTCGCATGTTGAGTCCCTTAACAATAGACGTGCACCATTAAGAAATAAATACCTCAGTATAATAATATTTTGGCTTCTATTGTTCTCTCTTATGCAGTCTTTGGTAAGATATCTAAAGTTGTATAGTAAAAATGACAATATTAAGAAGAAATATGTCTAAAGATACTAACATGAAGTGAAGACCCGGTCGATGAAATAATTGCTGCCAAAATGGAATTGTTCAACTAGATCAATGTACAGACAAGACGTGGTAATGTTTTCATGAGATAAACCGGTGTATGAGTTGTGAACAAATATACATATCTTGCAACGTCTTCTTAGCCAACTTGCAAAATATTATAGCAATATATTAAAGTATATACAGTTCAACAAATAATGACAAATAATAATCAGGAGTCATTCAAATTCGGACTATTCACTTATTCAGACCTTGAAGGGTTACTAACGTCGTATATATCAAACCGTGGTTGCATAGTTATACAAAGTTGTCATTTTAACATTCTGAATAGGAAGAACGCTATCAATGACAGTTGTCTCTGTTATAATAAACATACGATAAAGAAGAAACGTAATGTCTATATAAACGTTAATTAGTGATATAGTATAAACTTCATGATCCAGAGTCACAACTGGGCTTCAAACAGATGATAACGAGTGTGCACATGAGAAAAATGAATTTCTCTTTAAAGTTATACAACTGAGTAAGAATTATTCACAGACAACATGCGCGAGTTGACAGTTAAACAGATTCCAAAAGATAATGTATACACCCGTGATCAAGTTTATAACCTATCTGTGTGGAATCACTACGACGGGGATAATGTACCAACGGCACCTTGTATTTCATGAACAGCCGATTATTCTGTCTATATTCATAATATTACTTTGCTCTTGCATGTTGAAAATACGTAAACAATAGAATTGCGGTAACGTATGGATATAAGCTCTTTAGTAACGTTGCTTTACAATGATATTTTTCTTCTTCTGTTCTCTCTATAGAAGAAAAAGGTAAGACATTTTAATTTCAAGACCTATAGTAAAATGATCAAACTAGTTATGTAGTGAAAACGTTTATAGACATTCACATGAAGTGAAAATCCTTCAATGAAGTAAATGCTGCCAAAATGATTGCATTAACTAATTTAATGTACAGACAAGCAGAGGAAACATCTTCAAGTTATCAAAAGAATTGTGTCTTGTAAACATATATACACAACTTTAACATATCTTGTTAGCCAACTTGCAAAATAAAAGTGAGTCTAACTAGATAGTAAACTACAGTTTAGCGAATAATGAAATGTAATAATCTGAATAAAAAAGATCAAGTTTTTAAGATAGTAGTAACATGAATAGTTGGGAAAGGTAATGCGTAAATAAAACGTTTATTAGAGTTATATTGTGTATCTCATGATCCAAAGTTACAAATGGACTTTCCCAGACGGTAACGGGTGTGAAAAGGAGAAATATGAATTCCTCTTAAAAGTTATACAACTGAGTCAGAATTATTCACAGACAATATGTGAGAGTTGACAGTAAACCAGGTTCCAAACGATAATGTAAACACCTGTAATTAAGATCATCACCTATCTGTGTTGATTCATTATGTCGGGGGTAATGTACCAACGTCAGGTAATGCCTTGTATTTAATGAACAGCCGATTATTCTGTCTGTATCTATGAAATTACTTTCCTCTTGCATGTTGTATTCGTAAACAACATACTTGTTTTAATGTGCGGAAATATTCTCTTCACTGACGGTAATTGACGAAAATATTTTTCTTTTAATGTTTTCCTTACAGATGACATTTGTAAGTCATTTAAAGACTTATACTAAAATGATCAAAATCATAAAGAAGTGAATACGTCTGAAGACATTCACATGAAGTGAAAATTCCTTCGATAAAGTAATGTTGCCAAATGATTGCATTGACTAAGTCAATCTACAGACAAACAGCGGAAACGTCTTCAAGTTATATAAAACTATATGACTTGTGAACAAATACACACAATTTTAACAAGTCTTGCTAGCCAACTTGCAAAATAGTGAGTAGAAAGTATGCTACAGTTCAGTGAATAATCAACTGTAATAATCTGATAAAACAAGGCTCAAGTAATAAAGATAGTAGTAACATAAATAGTTGGGAAAGATATCGTGTAAGAAAAAGGTTGGTGATATATTTTATATCTCATGATACATAGTTATAAATAGAGTTCTCGTGACGGTAACGGGTGTGAAAAGGAGAAAACTAAATTTCTCTTTAAAACTAAATAAAAATGGTGTGCAAACCCCTGATTAAGGTCCCCAGTCTTTGAGGATTCACGACGACGGGAGGCAGTATACCGACGTCACCTAAAGCTTCACTAAAATGAACAGTCAATTGTTCTGGCTGTATTCAAAACACTATACTCTGCTCTCGCATGTTGAGTATTTATAGACAGTAGAATTGTTATACCATAAAGAAATATACACCTCAGTTATGTTAATTGAAGATTATATTTTGGATTTTGTTCTCTATATTAAAGCCATTGGTAAGATATCTTAATTTGAAGTTGTATAGTAAAAGATTACTATGTTAAGACATATTATGACTATAGACATTCACATGAGGGGAAGATCCATTCGACAAGGTAAATACATACAAGCATTGGTAAAGTCTTCATGAGATAAAACGATGTATGAGTTGTGCACATAACGAATATTCGTAGCCAACTTGCGTAATAGTGAGTGGAAAGCATACTACAGTTCAGCGAATAATCAAATATAATAATTTGCTGTAATAATCTCCTATATGTGAGGATTCACGACGACGGGGTCAATATATAATATACCAATGTCACTTTATGCTTTGCACTGACTGAACTTGACTGTCCACTGAAGTTGACTGTCCTGGCTGTATTCATAACACTATACACTGCTCTCGCATGTTGAGTACTTTAACAATAGAATTGTTGTACCATAAAGAAATATTTACCTCACTTACGTTCATTCACGATAATATTTTGGCTTCTTTTTTACTCTCATGAAGCCTGGGGTAAGATATTTTAATTTTAATTTGTATAGTAAAATTATGTATTATGATAATTAAATTTATTATAATTAACATTAATTAATGATACACAATATTTAGAAGTAATACGTCTACATGAAGTGAAACACCCCTTGATGAAGTAACTGCTGCCTGTGGTGACTCTATAGAACCACAAGAAAATACAATAACACTGAGGTAGCCGGTTTAAGCACACGTCTATTCAATAGGATAACTGTAAGGCAAGTGGTGAGATATATACAAGAATGAATAAAGCCTGGTGACGTATATCACCATAGCGAAGGCTGGGAGGTTCAGCCGTTTGGTGTGATGACAAACAATTAATATGAAACTATGAATCTACTACATTCCTCTCCCTTAGTCAAAACATTGAATTTAAGAATTAAAGGGATCATACGGAGAGTATATACATTTAACGACCGTAATATTCCGTTGGCTTCCGGTTACGTGAAGGATATTCCTTTCTAGTGGAAGAATCTCCAGCGGGACCTTCTTCCTGAGTACGCTCATTTATTATTGCAGCAGGAGGTGTTTTGTTTGACATTGCTGCTTCGTCATGAACGTCGTCGGTATCCAACTCAACATCAAGCTCCTGAACCAATGGCATGGTATCAAATTCGGCTTCGGGTTCAGTCGCCAAGTTTGGATTCTCAGGGGTGTTTGCATGACACTTTCTAATTTGATCTTGGTGTCGTTTAACGGTTATGTCATTATCAAGTTTGATTTTGAATGATACGGGTCCTGTAACTTCAATAATGTTTCCGATGAGCCACTTTGGGCCTCTTGTCGTGAAGTTACGGACGTACACCTTTCCCCCTCACAGAAATTACGAGGTTTTGCTGATTTGTCATGTTGCTGTTGCTGAGCCTGTTGTTTTAGCAGGACTCTATTTTGAATGTCCGGATGGACCAGATCAAATCTTGAACGTTATTTCCTTCCCATTATGAGTTCACAAGGAGAAACACCTGTGACAGAGTTTGGAGTGATCCTGTATTTGAATAGAAACCTAGCCACTCGATCTTCCAAACTACCCCCTGCGAGGTTCTTAACCCCCTGCTCAAAGGTTTGGACCGCGCGTTCCGCCAATCCGTTTGAGGAAGGATGGTAAGGGGCAGACGTAACATGTTTAATGCCATTCTGCTTGCAGAAGTAGGCAAACACTCCGCTAGTAAAACATGACCCATTGTCACTTACTATCATACTAGGTATACCAAACTGTGCAAACGTTTTACGCAAGTTTGTAATAGTAGCTTGACTAGTGCTCGAATTCATAACATGGATTTCAATCCATTTCGAATGTGCATCAACGATTATTAAAAACATATGACCCATACATGGTCCAGCATTATCTACATGCAGCCGTGACCAGGGGCGGGTCGGCCACGCCCATGGTTGCAGAGGCGCTTTTGGTGGATTTTGCCTGTTTTCTTGGCAAGGTTTACATTGCTTGACCAAGTCGTCAATTTCATTATCCATCTTTGGCCACCAAATGAACATTCTCGCAAGACTTTTCATGCGCGCTCCCCCTAAATGCGTCTCATGTAGCTCATTTAACAGTTGAGTACGACCCTTGGGTGGGATTATTACGCTATTTCCCCAGAGCAAACAACCATTTTGCACCGTTATTTCAGTGCGTTTCATGAAATACTGTTTTAGGGAGTCATCCGTTTGCTCTGGCCAGCCCTCCATGACATATTTTAAAACCTTAGAGAGAATCGGATCTCTCCGGGTCCATGTTTTTACTTGATGCGCTGTTACTGGGCCGTCATTCAATTGATTGAGCATAAGGACAGTTTCTTGTGGCAGTGGAGTTTGCTCTGGCGAATGCGGTAATGGCAGGCGACTCATTGCGTCAGCATTGCTATGCGCAGCAGTACGCTTAAACTGCAGGGAATACTCATACATTGATAGCGTGAGGGCCCATCTTTGGATTCGCGCCGAGGCTTGTGGCGGAATTGCACGTCCCTCGCTCAGCAAACTGAGGGGCGGCTTATGGTCAGTTACTAATGTAAAGTGGCGACCATACACATAACAGTGAAATTTCTTTACGCCATAAACACACGCAAGACCTTCTTTTTCAATTTGCGCGTAGTGTTTTTCCGCGGCTGAAAGCGTGCGCGACGCAAATGCAATAGGCTTTTCAGAGCCGTCGCCCATTACGTGAGCTAACACTACTCCAATACCATAGGGAGACGCATCGCAAGACAACACTAAGGGTTTTGTGGGGTCATAGTGGACTAGTACATTAGATGAAGTTAACAACGTCGTAGACTCATTAAACGCCTTCATTTGCCACGCCCATGTTGTACCTTTTTGCAATAATTCATACAAAGGGGCTGGGCATGAATTTACCATAATAAGTCAATAATCCTAAGTACGATTTCAGTTCAGTCACATGTCGTTGGGCTGGTGCCTGATGTATCGCCTGAACCTTGTCTGGTAGGGGATGCAGTCCTTCTGCGTCGATCTTGTGGCCAAGATATTCCACCGATGGGGCGAGGAAAGTACACTTGGACCTCTTTAAACGCAGACCTGCTCTTTGTAATCTCTATAGTACTTCCTTCAGAGTGTTGAGGTGATCCGCTTCTGTAGGTGCGGTTGTTATAATATCGTCGAGGTATTCTGACACGCCCGACAACCCACGAAGCACGCCCTCCATTACACGCTGAAAGAATCCAGGCGCCGACGCTACTCCGAATGGGAGACGATGTAGCGAAAAAGTCCCATGTGAGTGTTAACAACTACAAGATTCTTGGATTTGTCATCGAGTAGGAGATGCTGGTAGGCTTGGCTCATGTCCAATTTGGTAAACTTTGTACCGCCAGGTAACGTCGCGAATAGGTCCTCAATACGCGGAATAGGGTATTGGTCTACCCGCGATGCTTGGTTCACAGTCAACTTATAGTCGCCGCAAATCCTTACTGATACTTTATCACCTTTTAGCACCGGAACAATAGGTGCTGCCCACTCTGAATAATCAACGGGCTCGATAATACCATCATTCTCCAGTCGTCGTAGCTCGCGTTCTACTTTCTCCTTCATCGCGTAGGGCACCGTACGCGATTTACAAAACTTCGGGGTCACACTGGGGTGAACACTGATAGTGACTTTCTCCCCTGTGAAAGTTCCTAGCTCGTCCTTGAAAACGTCACTGTACGTTTCGAGAAGTTCACGCAAGTTACTATTACTTCTGACTAGATTGATGGATGACCAATCTACCCGAATCTGGCGAAGCCAGTTTCGACCGAATAGGCACGGGCGGTTATTCCCCTCAACTGTGAATAGTGACAATGTATATCTTTTGTTTTCTTACTCCACTGTTACGTCGCAAACTCCCGTGACCTCGACTGATTCACCGGTGTAGGTGCTTAACGTTAAATCAGCTTCGTTTAGTTCTTCACCAGGCCACAATTTGCGAAAGTTATCTTCTGACATTAAAGCAGCATTTTGCGTCCTTTTCTATGATTTTTCTCAACCTCACTGACTCCACTATGCCATAACGACATACATAACTAGCTTATCTATTTAAATCTTACTTCAAATGGTGGCATAAAAGTCGAAATATTGGCAACTTTCAACTTTGTTTTCTCTAAGATATTTTCCGTTGGGATCCCAATAAACCTCGCCTATAATATGAATATTTAAACACTACAACGTCATTGACCAATACGCATTACAACACCATTCTTGAGTTGTGTACAGTCTATATGGCAGTTGTACCAAGGAGTTCCATAAAAACTCCCTGGTTGTACCAACGCAAAGTCTTGAATCTATTTTTAGCAACGGCTCATAACTAAACCCGCATCTCTGATTGGTTGAATTCAAATAGTGGGTTTGGGGGAACTGTGTGCGATTAATTTAAATGTGGAATTTGTCGTGGAAAACTTTTCTCATTATCTGCAAATATACTTAATTACTCGCCATTTAACGTTGTTGGCAGGGAAAAACTTGGCTTATATCTTAAGTGTGCTGTTTTGTGATTGATATATGTAAAAAGTTGCAATAGTTCTTTTGGCAACTATTGCATGTCTTTTCTTTAAAGTAGCAATCATCTGACTGGTGGTTACTACGCCCGCAACGATAGCAGGGGTGAAACTTCTTGACCCTTGCGGTTGACTTGTCCTTTGAGCGGCGTTGCCCTTTCCCCTTGGGAATTTGCAGTACCTGATCGCGTGATGTAGAAATACCGACGTGATGATTAAATGCTTGCTTCAAGTCGTCGGCGTTCTTTGACGCTAGTTCTAGTCCTAATGATATTTCTAGGGCGGCATCAAACGTTAACTTAGCGTGAGACAGAAGTGATCGTTGGATTTTATCGTCACTAATCCCACACACTAATCTATCCCGTAGCATAATGTTCAATGTATCCCAACAGTTTAAGAACTCTGCTAGAGAACGCAAACTCGGCAACAAACGATGAGACCGATTCACCTGCTTGGCGAAAGCGGCTGTTGAATTTGCACCTTTGTACTATCTCTGATGGGTCGGGGTTTTGATGCTTACCCATAATGTCCACGAGTTCTTTAAACTTCTTGTCTCCTGGTTTTTCCGGCGAAATAAGATTCCGTAACAATTTGTAGGAATCAGGACCAATGACAGTTAGTAAAATGGACATTTTCTTCATTTCGTCCGTAATGTCATTAGCGAGGAAGTAGTGCGTCAGCCTCTCAATATATTGGTCCAATCATCGCTGTTCCCATGGAATTCGTCTAACTTTCCGAATAATGCCATGATGTGCAACAAAAAATGGAATCCAAAGAAAGCAATAGCAATATAGCACAAAAAACTACCAATTTATCTCGTCGCCAAATATGTGGTGACTCTATAGAACCACAAGAAAATACAATAACACTGAGGTAGCACACGTCTATTCAATAGGATAACTGTAAGGCAAGTGGTGAGATATACAAGAATGAATGAAGCCTGGTGACGTATATCACCATAGGGGAGGCTGGGAGGTTCAGCCGTTTGGTGTAATGACAAACAATTAATATGAAACTATGAATCTACTACACTGCCAAAATTAAATTGTTAAACAACCTTTAGAATGGTGAGTAGACGATATGTGAGAGTATCCCGGAAATTATGCTCCAAACGATAATGTACACACTTGCGATTAAGGTTATCATCTATCTGTATGGATTCACTACAACGGGGAATAATGTACCAGTGTCACTTGATTCTATGCATTACATGAAAAGCTGATTATTCTTGCTGTATTCATAAAACTGCTCTTCCATGTTAAGTACGTAAATAAGAGAATTGTTGTAACATGTGGAAATATACACTTCAGTAATGTCAATTTACGATAATATTTTCTTCTACTGATTTCTCTATAGATAACTATGGTAAGGCATTTTAATTTGAGGACTTAGTGTAAACTGATCAAAATACTTAAGAATCAAAAGAAACAAATATACCACATTTTAACAAATCTTGTTATCTAACTTGCAAAACAGTTAGTAGCAAGTATACTACAGCTCAGTGAATAATCAAATGTAATAATCTGACAAAACAAGGTTCAAGTTTTAAAGAAAGGTATTGTCTAAATATAACGTTTATTAGTGATATAGTGTATATCTCATATACCAGAGTTACAAGTGGACTTCCACAGACGGTATCGGTGTAAAGTGATACAACTGAATAAGAATGATCTAATGTAGCCACCCCTGATTAAGGTCTCTTCTTTTTTCTCTCTATAGCAGTGCCGGGTAAGATATATTTATTCAAGTTGCATATTAAAAATGACAATATTAAGAAGTAATATGTCTAAAGATATTAACATGCCGTGAAGACCCCCTTCATGAAGTAACTGCTGCCAAAATTGAATTGTTAAACTAAAGTAAGAATGGTGAGTATACGATATGTGAGAATATCCAGGAAATCAGGATCCAAACGATGATGTATACACCTGTGGATAATGTTATCGCCTGTGTGGATTCACTACGACGGGGGATAATGTACCAACTTCAGTTAATGCCTTGTATTTATTGAACAACCTATTAATATGTCGGTATATTAATAAAATATTTTGCTCCGGCATGTTGAGTACGTAAACATGATAATTGTTGTAACCAGTGGAAATATACACTTCTGCGATGTCAATTTAAGATAATCTGTTCTTCGTTTGACTCTCTATAGGAAACCGCGGTAAGACATTTTAATTTGTTGACTTAGAATTCAACAATTAAGAAGTTAAACGTTTATACAAAATTCACATGAAGTAAAGATCCCTTTTATGCAAAAGATATATGACTTGTGAACAAACAAAGCAACTTTTAACAAATCTTGTTAGCCAACTTGCAAAACAGTGAGTAGAAAGTATACTAGAGTTCATTGAATATTCAAATGTAAAATCTGCTATAATAACTTCCTATCTGTGAGGATTCACGGCGACGGGGTTAATATACCAATGTCACTTAATGCATTGCACTGAATGAACAGTCAATTGTTCTTGTGCTATTTATAACAATATGCTCTTGCTCTGGCATGTTGAGTACTTAACAATAGACTTTTTGTACCATAAAGGAATACACCTCAGTATTGTTAATTCACGATAATATTTTGGCACCTTTATTTTCTTTCTTCTTTTTGTTCTATTGAAGTCACGGATTAAGATTTTGTATTTGAAGTTGTATATTAAAAATCTAAATATTAGGAAGTAATATGTCTATAGGATCAGGACCCAAACGAAAATGTATAAACCTGTGGTGGTTAAGGGTATCACTTATCTGTATGGATTCACGACGACGGCGGTAATATACCGATGTCACCTTATTCTATGAAAAAAATAAATAGCTGATTGTTTTTGCTGTATTCATAAAATTACTCTGCTTCTTGCATGTTGAGAGAATTGTTGTAACGTGTGGAAATATACACTCCTGTAACGTTAATTTACGGCAATATGCTCTTCTATTATCTTCTCTATAGATGACTTAGGTAAGACATTTATATTTGTTGACTTAGAGTAAAATGATCCAAATAATTAAAAAGTGTTAAGTGTATAGCCATGTATATGAACTGAAGATTTTCGATGCAGTAAATGTTTTATATATCAGGAACCAGAGGTTGCGAATGAACCTCCCCAGAAGATAACGGTGAAATGGAAAAAATATAATTTCTCTTTAAAATTATATAACTGAATAAGAATGGTTTTCAGATGATGGATGCGGGTAGACCGGCAATCAGTTCCATGAGATAATGCAGCCATCTCTGGTTGAGGTCTCCTATCTGTGAGGATGTACCACAACGTGAGAAATATACCGACGTCACTTAATGCTTTCCACTTAAATGAACAGTCATATGTTCTGGCTGTATTCATAACACTATACTCTGCTCTCACGTGTTAAGTACTTAGACAGTAGACTTGTTTCACAATAAAGAAATATACACCTCAGTTTATGTTAATTTAAGATAATATATTGGTTTTTTTCTCTCTATTGAAGCCTGGGGTTAGTTATTTTAATTCGAAGTTGTATAGTAAAAAAAGGTTAATTAAACAAGTAAATTGTCTATAGACATGCACATAAAGTGAAGACTCCCTCGATTAAGTAAATGCTGCCAAAATGTAATTGTTAAACTAGGGCAATTTACAGACAAGCAATGGTAATATCTTCGTGAGATAAAACAATGTATGAGTTGTGCACATATACCTCAAATGTTAACAAATATTCTTAGGTAACTATGAAGGTAGAGGGTGGAAAGCATACTACAGTTGAGAGAATAATCAAATAAAATAATCTGCTATAATAATCTCCTATATGTGAGGATCTCACTTAATGCTTTGCACTGACTGAACAGTAAATTGTTCTGGCTGTATTCATAGCAATATACTCTGCTCTGGCATGTTGAGTACTTTAACAATATACTTGCAGTACCATCAAACAATATACACTTTCTTAACGTGAATTCACAATACTATTTTGACTTCGTAGTGTCTCTCTATTGAAGTCGGAGGAAAGTAATTTAAATTGAAGTCGTACACAATATTAAGAAGTAAGATATCTATAGACATTAACATGAAGTGAAGAACCCCTTCATGAAGTAAATGCTGCCAAAATTGAATTGTTAAACTAAAGTTAGAACGGTAAGAAGACGACATGTGACAGTATCCCGGAACTCATGCTCCACACGATAATGTATACACCTGTAAATAATGTTATCACCTATCTGAATGGATTCACGACGACGGCGGTAATATACAGACGTCACTTAAAGTATCAGCACGTGTTTGCCAAATTTAAACTTCGAACTTTCCAGCTTATTGCAATAAATGCAAAGTGAAAATGACACCGTTCTATGCAATTTCCATATCAATTTGAGCTGCATGAAGTTCGCCAGATTTATTAACAAGTCCGTAGACTCTACAAACTTCAATCAAACTTTGAAAGCCCCGCCCAACAGACCATCCGTCAATTAAATCTCTCTGTTTTGTTTACGACCGTTAGGCCTATGAATACTTTCATTTTCGTGGCTAGCCTGTATAGTATCTTTCTTTCGGTCTTACCGATGTATCTTGCGAAATTGTGTCATTCACTCTATTGTAATGAATGAACAGGTGTTTTCAGACGTTTCCTCCGTAGAATTGGGTCAAAAAAGTGAACGATACGAGTACAGGTTGCATTAAACCCACCCGGTCAGAGTGCATTTAGAATAAGAAATATTGAATCTGCTTCGGAAGTTTGTTTTCCGAAATTCATCAGCAACACGTATTGAGACTTTAATTCTTTGCATTAATTAAATAGCTGAATGTTCTTGCTGTATTCATAAAGTTACTCTGCTCTTGCATGTTGAGTTCGTAAACAAGAAAATTGTTGTAACGTTTGGATATACATACTTCAATAACGTAAAGTTAAGATAATATTTTAAATTTTTGGTTTCTTTATAGTCGACCTTGGTAAGACATTTTAATTTATTGACTTAAAGTGAAATGATCAAAATAATTAAGAAGTAAATAAGTTTATAGATATTCACATGAAGTGTAGTACTCTTAGATAAAGTAAATGCTGCCAAAATCATTGCATTAACTAAGTCATACTATAAACAAACAGTGGAAATGTCTTCAAGTTATAAAAAGATATATGACTTTTGAACAAATAAACGAAAGTTTAATAAATCTTGTTAGCCAATGTGCAAATAGTGAGTAGAAGGTGTACTACAATTCAGTGAATAATCAAATGTAATAATCTGATAAAATAGGAGCAAATTTTAACGATATTAACACATGTTACACTTTTAAATGCATTTTGTAAGTGTCGTCCACTATTTCCCCCACCAAATGTCATTTGGAGGGTCAAGTGAGTGGGGGGGGGGAGACATTTAACTGAGAGCTCCCATCCTGCCACACACCCCTCCGCTGGTTACGCCACTGGTTATCACCTATCAGTGTGGATTCACGACGACGGAGATAATATACCAGATCAGTTAATGCCTTGTTATTTGTTAATAAACCTCTCGCGAGCGTTGTTGGTGAGAAAAGTAGTAAGCAAATGTATTCTCATAAAACTTACAACTGAATATTAATGGTTAAAATTGCAAAGGAGGTTCGATGGATTCACAGCAATGATGCATTAACCTCTGATTAAACATAATGTTATCACAAGAATTCACTGCGACGACCGATATTCACCAACGTCACTTAATGTTTTAACTATGTAACTATGTTGAAATACTTTAAGTACACCAGCAATGGACTTAATGGTGCCAAAGAATATACATATACATATTCGAAATATATATATATATATATAAGTATATGTTATTATTTATATGATATATATATATATAAATATATATATATATAAATATGTATATATATATATATATATTAGCGCTTTATAAGTTCATTTATTATTATTATTAAAAAAATATATATAAATATATATATACATATATATATATATATATATATATATATATATATATATATATATATATATAAATATATATATATATATATATAAATATATATATATATATTAATATATATATATATAAATATATATATATATTAATATATATATATATATATTTATATATACATATATTTTATATATATATATATATATATATATATATATATATATATATCTATATATATCTATATATATATATATATATATATATATATATATATATATATCTATATATATATATATAAATCACAGCATACATATGTCACACATCTATGACAGTATATTCCGTTATCGCATGTTGATTAGTTTAACCAAATGATGTTAGTAACCAAAAAAATCCAGCACTGTGCAGAAATGTTAGTTTAACTAAATATTTTCTCCTTCTGTCTTCTCTCTAGTAATATTAGGTAAGACATTTCTTTTTTATCGAATCTACTTAGACAAGTTGAGACTTAAAGTAAAAAGGAATAATGAAATATACAGTGATTATCATACTATGGTTGCTTATAATAGCATATAATCTGTTTTAAAGTCGGAGCAGTATTAATGTAATTAGCCTCGGATCACTAGTGGCAAGCAAGAAGATGGAAAGGTAATATCCAAATATAAAGTGCAAATATTACGTCCAGTAGTGACAAGCTCTGCATCCCGTTATCCACAATACCAATAATAGGACTGTAACGTGATGGAAAATTAGTAATTAAAGGAGTACCCTTTAAACGCGGTAAGAATGGTGATTATGTGATAGGTGAGATTAGATAAGTTCAACTTCCAAACGATGATTTATAATCTCTGATGAAAGTTACGATCATCACAGTTCACGGCGACGGCGATAATGCATCAAAGTCACTTAATGCTTTGAATAACTGATGTGGCTGTAATCATAACAGTGTACCTTGAATTCGCATGATGGTTACTTTAACAACATAATTTCGGTAACATGAACAAGTATACTTCTTTGTCTTCTTCTTCTTCTTTGTCTTCTAATTCCTCTGTAAAAGTACGAGGTAAGACATTAATATCATTTGAATAATTACATTGAATTATAGTGGTACGGACGTTTACAGTCGTTTAGATGAAGCTAAGACCATTCAAAGACCATGCCATGAAATGGAAGTAACAATCTAATCCAGTATTGTCTGTTTAAAAAATGGTAACAAATTCTTTATGTGATGAAAAGATGGACTAGCGTGAAATATATAAACCAAAGTTAACAATCATTTCAGACAACTTGCAAACTAATGATAAGAATGTTTACTACAGCTCAATCAATAATTAAATATACAGTACAAGAATAAGTTTGAAAATGAAGAGCATACCTATAGCTGTGCGTTATAGTTGAGGACTGTCATGTTGACAAAAAGAGTAACCACGTGACTTTGACTTTAAAATTTACGTTAAAAACTTTCCTATGCTAAGTGAAAGCAATTTACATACAGCTATCATATCGGTTCACTCTGTTGGCTGATATTAACTCACGTTACTTGATGTATTTAAATGAATGAACAGCTCTTTAAGTTAACTGTCTAAATACACCCATAGTCTGATCTCTTATGTTGAATACATGAGAACCGTTATAACATTAGGAAGTATACACTTCAGTAACATAAATTTACTACTTTTCTTCCTCTGTTTCTCTATAACAGTTGCAGGTAAGACATTTTATTTTAATTTACATACGTATACACCGTAGTATTATAGACCTAAATGCATTCAGGATCCTGTCGCTCGAGTTAACACTGCAGCAATGACAGCGTGAAACTATGTCATTCTAGAAAAAAACATGAGAAACTTCTCAATGAGATGAAAAATGAACAATTTGAAATATATAAAACCAAAACTTTACAAACAGTTCAGACAGCTTGTAAAATAGTGATTCAAATGTTTACTCACAGCTCAAGGAATAATTTAATGAACAGTACAAGAGCAACTCTGAAAGAGAATCGTATATTTGTAGCTGGGGGGTAGAGTTGTAGGCATTCAGCGTACTAGCGTCCACATATATAGTAGCAACCTTATCATATATCACGCCGTATTATAGTATGATCTACCTCACTGTCATGAGTACAGTCACAGTATTCAAATGTAACTGACTTCAGATGTGTTTAAAAGGAAACTGTCCACGAAGAAATGCAATACCCAAGTCAAACTACAAACTTGATATATCTTGATCCAGAGTTTTGATAATTAGAACTTGCCACGACGGTATTGTTGACAAATGTAGTAACAACATGATTTGTCTTTAGAAATAGAAAACAGTAAACGTATTGAATATGTTAAGTGAGAGTAATTGTGATAATTCTATCATATCGGTTCACTGCGACGGTGGATATTCACTCACGTTACTTGATCAATTTAAATGAATGAACAGCTCTTTAAGATGACTGTCCAAATAAATACATAGTCTGATCTCTTATGTTGAGTACAAAAGAACAGTTATAACATTAGGAAGTATATATACACTTGAGTAACATTCATTTACGTAAACAACTTTTCTTCCTCTGTTTTCTCTATAACAGTTGCAGGTAAGACATTTAATTTAAATTTAAATACGTATACACAAAAGTGTTATAGACCTAAATGCAGACAAAATCCTGTCGCTCGAGTTAACGATGCAGCAATGAAAGCGTGAAACTATGTCAGTCTAGAGAAAAACATGAGAAACTTTTCAATGAGATGAAAAGATGAACTATGTGAAATATATAAAACAAAATCTTAACAAACAGTTCAGACAGCTTGTAAAATAGTGATTCAAATGTTTACTCACAGCTCAAGGAATAATTTAATGAACATTACAAGAGCAACTCTGAAAGAGAATAGCATATTTGTAGCTGGGGGGTAGAGTTGTAGGCATTCAGCGTACTAGCGTCCACATATATAGTAGCAACATTATCATATATCACGCCGTATCATAGTATGATCTACCTCAGTGTCATGACTACAGTCACAGTCTTCAAATGTAACTGACTTCAGATGTGTTTAATAGGAAACTGTCCACGAAGAAATGCAATATCCAAGTCAAACTACAAACTTGATATATCTTGATCCAGAGTTGTGATAATTAGAACTTGCCACGACGGTATTGTTGACAAATGTAGTAACAACATGATTTGTCTTTAGAAATAGAATACAGTAAACGTATTGAAATATGTTTAGTGAGAGCAATTGTGATAATTCTATCATATCGGTTCACTGCGACGGTAGATATTCACTCACGTTACTTGATCAATTTAAATGAATGAACAGCTCTTTAAGATAACTGTCCAAATAAATACATAGTCTGATCTCCTATGTTGAGTACAAAAGAACAGTTATAACATTAGGAGGTATATATATACACTTGAGTAACATTCATTTACGTAAACAACTTTTCTTCCTCTGTTTTCTCTATAACAGGTGCAGGTAAGACATTTAATTTAAATTTAAATACGTATACACAAAAGTGTTATAGACCTAAATGCATTCAAGATCCTGTCGCTCGAGTTAACGATGCAGCAATGAAAGCGTGAAACTATGTCAGTCTAGAGAAAATCATGAGCAACTTCTCCATGAGATGAAAAGATGAACTATTTGAAATATATAAAAACCAAAACTTTTCAAGCAGTTCAGAGAGCTTGTAAAATAGTGATTTAAATGTTTACTCGCAGCTCAAGGAACGATTTGATGAACAGTACAAGAGCAAATTTGAAAGAGAAATAGCATATTTGTAGATGGGTGGTAGAGTTGTAGGCATTCAGCGTACTAGCGTCCTCAGATCTACTAGCAACATTATCATATATCACGCCGTATCATAGTATGATCTACTTCACTGTCATGACTACAGTCGCAGTCGTCAAATGTAAAAAATACAGTAAACATATTGAATATGTTAAGTGAGAGCAATTATGATACATCTATCATATCGGTTCACTGCGATGGCGGATATTCACTCACGTTACTTGAATAATTTAAATGAATGAACAGCTCTTTAAGTTGACTGTCAAAATAAACCCATAGTCTGATCTCTTATGTTGAATACAACAGAACCGTTATAACATGAAGAAGTATACAATTCAGTAACATTCATTTACGTTAACAACTTCTTTTTTTCTCCTCTATAACAGCTTACTGTAAGACATTTTATTTTTATTTAAATACGTATACACAATAGTGTTATAGACCTTAATGCATTCAAGATCCTGTCGCTCGAGTTAACGATGCAGCAATGAAAGCGTGAAACTATGTCAGTCTAGAGAAAATCATGAGCAACTTCTCCATGAGATGAAAAGATGAACTATTTGAAATATATAAAAACCAAAACTTTTCAAGCAGTTCAGAGAGCTTGTAAAATAGTGATTTAAATGTTTACTCGCAGCTCAAGGAACGATTTGATGAACAGTACAAGAGCAACTTTGAAAGAGAAATAGCATATTTGTAGATGGGTGGTAGAGTTGTAGGCATTCAGCGTACTAGCGTCCTCAGATCTACTAGCAACATTATCATATATCACGCCGTATCATAGTATGATCTACTTCACTGTCATGACTACAGTCGCAGTCGTCAAATGTAAAAAATACAGTAAACATATTGAATATGTTAAGTGAGAGCAATTATGATACATCTATCATATCGGTTCACTGCGATGGCGGATATTCACTCACGTTACTTGAATAATTTAAATGAATGAACAGCTCTTTAAGTTGACTGTCAAAATAAACCCATAGTCTGATCTCTTATGTTGAATACAACAGAACCGTTATAACATGAAGAAGTATACACTTCAGTAACATTAATTTACGTTAACAACTTCTTTTTTTCTCCTCTATAACAGCTTACTGTAAGACATTTTATTTTTATTTAAATACGTATACACAATAGTGTTATAGACCTTAATGCATTCAAGATCCTGTCGCTCGAGTTAACGATGCAGCAATGAAAGCGTGAAACTATGTCAGTCTAGAGAAAATCATGAGCAACTTCTCCATGAGATGAAAAGATGAACTATTTGAAATATATAACCAAAACTTTTCAAGCAGTTCAGAGAGCTTGTAAAATAGTGATTTAAATGTTTACTCGCAGCACAAGGAATGATTTGCTGAATAGTACAAGAGCAACTTTGAAAGAGAAATAGCACATTTGTAGCTTGATGGTAGAGTTGTAGGCATTCAGTGTACTAGCGTCATCAGATCTACTAGCAACCTTATCATATATCACGCCGTACCATAGCATGATCTATTTCACTGTCATGAGTATAGTCGCAGTCGTCAAATGTAAAAAAAATACACTTAACATATTGAATATGTTAAGTGAGAGCAATTATGATACATCTATCATATCGGTTCACTGCGATGGTGGATATTCACTCACGTTACTTGATAAATTTAAATAAATGAACAGTTCTTTAAGTTGACTGTCCAAATAACCCATTGTCTAATCTGTCGTGTTGAATACAATGAACCGTTAGAACATGAAGAAGTATACACTTCAGTAACATTCATTTACGTTAACCACTTTTTTTTTCTTTTTCTATAACAGCGATGGGTAAGACATTTTATTTTAATTTAAATACGTATACTCAATAGTATTATAGATCTTAATGCATTCAAGATCCTGTCGCTCGAGTTAACAATGCAGCAATGAAACGTGAAACTATGTCAGTCTAGAGAAAAACATGAGAAACTTCTCCATGAGATGACAAGATGAACTATTTGAAATATATACAACCAAAACTTTTCAAACAGTTCAGACAGCTTGTAAAATAGTGATTAAAATGTTTACTCAAAGCTCAAGGAATAATTTGCTGAACAGTACAAGAGCAACTTTGAAAGAGAAATAGCATATTTGTAGCTGGATGGTAGAGTTGTATGCATTCAGTGTACTAGTGTCATCAGATCTACTAGCAACCTTATCATATATCACGCCGTATCATAGTATGATCTACTTCACTGTCATGACTACAGTCGCAGTCGTCAAATGTAACAAATACAGTAAACATATCGAATATGTTAAGTGAGAGCAATTACGATACTTCTATTGTAGAGGTCGGATGAGAGAGAGAGAGACTCGAGACAGTCAAAGAGAACACAACACAACCAATGTCAGAGCTGAACTGACTTGTATTTCCCTTGTACCACACCCACTGTACTGTTCTAGTACCACCTCAGCATTCCATCTAGCCATTACAACAAGGCACGAGAACAATAGATGATTACATAACTGATGATTACATAACTAGCATACTTCCACATACCTCTACATCCTCCCCTCTTAAGTAAGAGCCCCATACACATTCAACATCTTCATTTCTCGATAGATTTTAGTGGATCAACATGTGCAACCCTTTGCTCTGTAGTTCCCTCACCCTGTATTACAAAATTCACAAGTGATAACTGAGACTTCACGACATAAGGGCCTCTCCACTTGGGAGCAAGCTTAGCAGAAAAGGCTTTGATTAGGTTTGACAGTGGATGTGACTTCAATAATACCCTTTCACCCAACTTAAGTTTAACCTCCTGCCTTTTCTTATTATACCCTATTTTATTCTTCTTTGTCCGTCGTCTCATGTTCTCCCTGGCTACCGTAAACATTCTGTTGGTTTGTCCCTCACCCCCTTCTCCACCTTAGGTTTTCCACCACCCACTCCCCTGGTCCTCTAATTCTACGACCCAGGAACAACTCAGCTGGAGAGAACCCAGTAGAGTCATGCCGGTATGAATTAAGTGCGAACATAAACTCTGGGACATGCTTATCCCACTCTTTGTGGTCCCCTTTAACAAAGCAAGCCAACATTGAGACAAGGTTTCTATTTACCCTCTCTACTCAGTTCGACTGGGGATGATAGGGAGTAGTGAATACCCTTTTCACTCCCCACAGAATGCACACCTCTGCTACCTGTTTACACACCATTTGAGGGCCATTATCTGAAACAAGGGTCCCACAAGATCCCCAGAGACAAAAAAGTTTCCTCACCACCGTAGCTACCACTCTGCCTGTTACCCTTTTCAAGGTAAACAAGAGACATAATTTGGAGAAGTGATCTGTAAAAACCAAAATATACAGATTGCCTTCCTTACTTTGCGGAAAGGGACCAATAATGTCCATGGCAAGAACATGCCATGGATAAATGCTAGATGTGCTTTCCATATAGCCTGTAGGTCTTTGATAAACCGGTTTCACCAATCGACATATTTTTCACCTCTTTACAAATCTCTCAACTGCTCTCCTGACACCTTTCCAATAAAACCTTTCTTGAATCTTTGAAACGGTCTTCCTAAACCCCAGATGCGGAGACGTAGGGGTACAGTGGTAGAGAGTGATAACCTCATGAATTAGTTGCTCAGGAACTACAACTTTGTTATTTCCCGAACCATCCAAAAACATCAACAGACCATTCTCAAGAATATACTTTCGATCAGAATGGCCTTCCCCGTTGATCAAGCCTTGAATAATTTGTAACAGTTCTGGGTCTTTTTGCTGTGCCAAAATTACCTTATTCATATCTGGTAGGATAAGAGACTTTCTACATTCACCACTTTCCATGGGCAGGCTGTTATCTAACGACGAAGGTGAAAAAACAGAGTACTTGTCAATTTTATCAACCTCTTGCTTACTGAGACCCAGACAGGCCCAAATGGAACCACTTTTCACACCCTTCAAACTGGATCCATAACACTCTCTCTGCAGGATCCCCTTTACAGCCTCGATAAAACAAACATTCTTGTCATAATTAACATTACCAATACAGGCTTTGGGGAGAGCGTCTGGAAGAAGGTTTTGGGAACCTGGCCTGTAGTGTACAGTATAATCAAACTCTTGAAGTCTAAGAGCCCATCTCACTAACCTTCCTTTAAGTGAGGTGTTATGCAACATCCATACTAATGCTTGGTGGTCTGTGAAGACAGTCGTGTTAGAACACTCAAGATATGGACGCCACTTGTCAAAAGGCCAAACAACCGCTAGGCATTCCAACCCAGTTACCGAATAATTCTTTTCAGCAGGACTTAGTACTCTTGATGCAAATTCAATAACCCTACGATCACTGGATCCAGTCTGCTGGACCAGGGCAGCCCCCAGTCCTACCCGACTAGCATCAGTATGCAGCTCAAAAAGTTTATTAAAATCTGGAATGGTAAGAGAAACCTTGGTAGTAATCTCTTGCTCGACTTCTTCAAATGCACTTTGGCACTCATCTGACCATTTCCACTGTGCATTCTTTTTTCTCAACTTATTTAGAGGATCAATCATTGTGGAATAGTGCTGTACAAATTTAGCTCACCACCCACTTAAACCCAAGAATCTCTCCAGTGACTTTTTATCTGTGGGTTGTGGAAATTCTCGCACCGCTGAGCATTTGGACGGATCCAACCGGAGACCCCGATTATTAACAATATAACCCAAAAACTTTACTTGGCTGCACAGCATATGGCATTTAGCAGGATTTACTGTTAACCCAGCTTTCCGCAGACAATCAAGAGCACATCTTTAATCTTTGAAATGATCACTTAAATTTGAAGAATGAATAACGATGTCATCAATATAAGGATAATAACTCCGTCGAGAGGCATCTTTATTCAAGGACTGAAAGACTATGTCAACCAGGTTCTGAAATTGCTGGCTAGCATTACGCAGACCAAATGGTAACCTTCTAAACTCAAACAATCCCTCTTAACAAACAAAGGCAGTTTTCTGCTGGTCATCCGGATGGATGGCAGACTGCCAAAATCCAGACTTGAGATCAAAAGTAGAGAAAACTTGTGAATCATACATAAAATGCAAAATTGATTGAATTAAAGGTATAGGATAATTTGACTGCTTGGTCACAGCATTATCTGCACGATAATTAATAGCTAGCCTGTAGTTGCCATCCTTTTTCTCCACCATGACTACCGGACTAGCCCATTCTGAAGTAGACGGAACTATTATACCAAGCTGCAACACCTGAGATATTTGTTCCTTCAACATTGCCATTTTACTAGGAGACAGTTTGTACTATCGGCGCCTCACAGGGTTGGCATCCCCAGTGTCAATCCTATGTGGCAACCAGTCACAAAAACCAGGACTATCTACAAACACATCTGCATACACTTTTACAAGCTACTTTATGTGGTTGTCATATCCCTCTATCTTTCCAAATACCACAGAGTCAGACTTGGTCTCCCTCCCATTACCTTTCACTAATCCTACTCTTGATCCTGCACCCACACGCTGAACCACATTCTCCCCACACTTCTGGACCCAAACTAGAGGATACTTGATTCTAGGTGCCTGCTTTTCTGACCAATATGAACTATCCCCGATGTCAAACACAAGCGAAAACGTACCCAAGATATCTCTTCCTACAAGGACTTGGCACGGGATATCTGCAACAAACAGTACCACATGTTCGGTCTCACCTGCAATGGTCAACTCTGAGGAGACTTTCCCAGTGACTACTAAAAGTGCTTTATCCAAAAGTGTAAAACTAATTGGCTGATTAAGTGGTACTACCTGTTCCTGCTCCACTAGGGCTGAATTTATGAAAGACTTAGAAGAGCCACTGTCGGCATCAGCAAGAATATCTCCCTTTTCATAGACCGCCTTAAATATGCACCATCAAATCTACACAAAGCAGGTGCCTGCTGATCCGACCGTTCATGCAAAAGCACACTGCATAACTCTTCCTGTCGAACCCTGTCAGATAATCTGATCAAATTTATACTCTGAGTAGGCTGATTATATGGACAAGAATAACTTAAGTGTCCAAGTTCATAACATCTGTAACAGCGCACATCAGGCACTTCTTGTGATGATCTGCGGACATTCGACGGACTCTGTCTAATCATTGGTGTAGGTCCTGCTTGTGGTTGCGAATACGACGTACTTCCAGGCGGTCTTTGGAATCTGCCCCTAGAGGAGGCCCTAGCTACCATGACACTATCTGCAAACTCTGTCAGCTTCGCCAAGCAGACCCGCTTCTGCTCAAGCAGCTTTATACGAAGGTTTTCGTCACGTAACGAGGATACCAACCGATCCGACACTATTTTGTACATAATACGTACAAATTCTTCGTTAGAAATCAAATCATCTGAAGGGTTGGTCCAGCGTCTAAAACACCGATTCAAGCGGCTGCCATACTGACCAAAGGTCTCCGATGAAAGCTTATAGGCTGAATGGAATCTCTCACGATAAGCATCGGGGGTGAGCTTGTAAGCTGCTAATATGGCCTCCTTCACCAATGGAAACTCCTCCTTTTGTGCCTCCGTGAGAACATGATAAGTTCTCTGAGCTTTCCCAGTAAGAAAAGACTCAAGTAACACAGTCCACTTTACTTCAGGAATTTCCTGGCTGATGCAAAGCCTCTCAAAAGTAGCAATGTAACACTCCGGGTCATGCTCTGCAGTCAGGGGGTGGAAAACCTTCAGCTCATACCCTCTTAAAATGTTGGGCTTCACTTGAGGCTTTGAAGTAATATCTTGTAGATTGGAAATTGTTTGTAGAGCTTTGATTCTCTCTTCTTTGGTTTTTAAAGCTGATACATCTAAAATATACAACTCACATAGTTCCTTTATGTAGTCAGCCAACATAAACTTGAGATGTGGGTATGGCTCAGTGTTCTTGGTCAGAGCCTCCGTACTGTAGCACTGACCTTTTAGACTAATATTAATGATAGATACAACACAAACCAGCGTGATAGAAAACATCGGACACTTACTGGCAATGGACTTCCAGCAAACGTACTTCTTGAAAGTTCATTAGGAACTAGGAACTATAAGTGGCCATGGACTTCCACTACAAAAAAAAACAATCCTGTCGACTACGCCATTGTAGAGGTCGGGTGAAAGAGAGAGAGAGACTCGAGACAGTCAAAGAGAACACAACACAACCGATGTCAGAGCTGAACTGACTTGTATTTTCCTTGTACCACACCCACTGTACTGTTCTAGTACCACCTCAGCATTCCATCTAGCCATTACAACAAGGCACGAGAACAACAGATGATTACATAATAGATGATTACATAACTAGCTTACTTCCACATACCTCTACACTATCATATCGGTTCACTGCGATGGCGGATATTCACTCACGTTACTTGATGAATTTAAATTAATGAACAGCTCTTTAAGTTGACTGTCCAAATAAACCCATTGTCTTATCTCTCATGTTGAATACAAGGAACCGTTATAACATGAAGAAGTATACAATTCAGTAACATTAATTTACGTTAACAACTTTTCTTCTTTTTTTTTTCTCTATAACAGATTACCGTAAGACATTTTGTTTTAATTTTTATACGTATACACAATAGTGTTATAGACCTTAATGCATTCAAGATCCTGTCGCTCGAGTTAACGATGCAGCAATGAAAGCGTGAAACTATGTCAGTCTAGAGAAAAACATGAGAAACTTCTCCATAAGATGAAAACATGAATTATTTGAAATATATAAAACCAAAACTTTACAAACAATTCAGACAGCTTGTAAAATAGTGATTAAAATGTTTAATCACAGCTCAAGGAATGATTTGCTGAACAGTACAAGAGCAACTTTGACAGAGCAATAGCACATTTGTAGCTGGGGGGTAGAGTTGTAGGGATTCCGTGTACTAGCGTCATCAGATCTACTAGCAACATTATCATGTATCACGCCGTATCATAGTATGATCTACTTCACTGTCATGACTACAGTCGCAGTCGTCAAATGTAAAAAAAAAATACAGTTAACATATTGAATATGTTAAGTGAGAGCAATTATGATAATTCTACCATATCGGTTCACTGCGTTGGCGGATATTCACTCACGTTACTTGATAAATTTAAATAAATGAACAGTTCTTTAATTTGACTGTCCAAATAAACCCATTGTCTAAGCTCTCATGTTGAATACAAGGAACCGTTATAACATGAAGAAGTATACAATTCAGTAACATTAATTTACGTTAACAACTTTTCTTCTTTTTTTTCTTCTCTATAACAGCTTACTGTAAGACATTTTATTTAAATTTAAATACGTATACACAATAGTGTTATAGACCTGAATGAATTCAAGATCCTGTCGCTCGAGTTAACAATGCAGCAGTGAAAGCTTGAAACTATGTCAGTCTAGAGAAAAACATGAGAAGCTTCTCCATGAGATGAAAAGATGAACTATTGAAAATATATAAAACCAAAACTTTACAAACAATTCAGACAGCTTGTAAAATAGTGATTAAAATGTTTAATCACAGCTCAAGGAATGATTTGCTGAACAGTACAAGAGCAACTTTGAAAGAGAAATAGCATATTTGTAGCTGGAT
This sequence comes from Apostichopus japonicus, assembly GCF_037975245.1. NCBI lineage: Eukaryota > Metazoa > Echinodermata > Holothuroidea > Aspidochirotida > Stichopodidae > Apostichopus > Apostichopus japonicus. Next base: position 11,099,323 of record NC_092583.1, read on the forward strand.
GGTAGAGTTGTATGCATTCAGCGTACAGGCGTCATCAGATATAGTAGCAACCTTATCATAAATCACGCCGTATGATAGTGGATCTACTTAACTGTCAGGACTACAGTCACAGTCGTCAAAGGTAACTGACTTCAGATGTGTTTAGAAGGAAACTGTCCACGAAGAAAATACAATATTCAAGTCAAAGTACAAAATTAATACATCTTGATCCAAAGTTGTGATAATTAGAACTTGTGACGACGGTATTGTTGACATAAAATACAGTAAACATATTGAATATGTTAAGTGAGAGCAATTGTGATACATCTATCATATCGGTTCATTGCGACGGCGGATATTCACTCACGTTACTTGATAAACTTAAATGAATGGAGAGCTCATTAAGTTGACTGTCCAAATAAATGCATTTGTCTGATCTCTTATGTTGAGTACAAGAGAACCGATATAACATTAGGAAGTGTACACTTAAGTAACATTAATTTACGATAACAACTTTCTTCTGTTTTCTCCCTAACAGTTTTCAGTAAGATAAGACATTTCATTGTATTTTCAAGACATATACAGTACCGTCATTACATTAATAAAGACAAGACACGTTTGCTCAACTTAATGCTGCAACAATGAAAGCTTCAAACTAAGTCATTCTACAGACAATTAAGCAGTGAAACATTCTTCATGAGATGGAAGAGGGACAAACCATGAACATATATACTCAAGTTTCACAAATGTTTTTAGAATAAAAGTCGGGTCATAATTTAATCATTTTTGGATGTCGGTAGTGGCAAAGAGACGGAAAGGAAGGTAATGTCCAAATAAAAAGAGCAGTAGTGACAAACTCTTTATCCCGGTATCTACAGTAGGAATAAAAAAGACTTTTAACGAACGCCACGGGAGACAAAAGTAGTAAACAAATTATTTCTCTTTAATGCTGGTTTCCATGGATGCTGATTGCATTGATGCTGAGTGATGTGGCTGTAATATTGAAAATATACTAAATTCGTATGTTGATTATTTTAGCAAGAGCACTGTTGTAATATAAAGAAAAGAAACTTCTGTGGCATTTATTAACTTTATCCTCTTCGTCTTTTGTTTTCTCCCTAACAGGAAGTGGTAAGACATTTCATTTCAAACCGAACTCCTTAAAGTATTTTGTGGTGGATGATTGCTTTTTGGCAAGTTGCTTAATATTTTCTTCATCTTTAGGCAAAAATTTCATTCTCGTCATTTCTCATCGCAAATGTTGTTTTTTTTTTTTTAATTTGAAAGATATTTTTTAAATGCATCCCTCAACAGCAGAATGGATATTTGTCATCATTACACTATAGTTGAATTTTGCTTTGTTTTTCTTTATAATGTATCCACAAAGGAAAATACTATTCCTATAATAAAGATAAATTTGGATAAATAGAATTCTAAGTACAGAGAATCTTGACAGCTAAGCAAACATTCCAATTGTATCAAGTTTCTGATGAATCAATAAGAAGATTACAAAAGCCTAGCAAAGTTTCGAAGAGCATTTGCCTATATGATATCACAGACCTCCCTACTGTGATCCAACTTCCTGGAGTAGTCGAAGGTGTAGACATTCAACATATTTACTCGGTAAACCAAAGGCTTTCTAGTCACTTCGCCCAACAACCATTTCGCCCAACTGCCATTTCGCCCAACCAGCCGGTCATTTCGCCCAACCAGCCTGGTCATTTCGCCCAACCAGCATGGTCATTTCGCCCAACCATCATAGTCATTTCGCCCAACCAGCATGGTCATTTCGCCCAACCAGCATGGTCATTTCGCCCAACCTTATTTTTACTAATATTCAGTCAGAATATTATTACTTTTTCTATTCCACTAGTTCAATTTGATTTATTTTGGGTTAGGTTACTTCGTAATAGGTAAATAAAGTGAGGTCCGCTCGATATCGATCGGAGTCTGAGCAGTTATTTCGGGTATAATGGGAGAATTACACTATTTAGGCGTTTACGCATACACTGATGGAAGTTATATTATTATACAAACAAATGGGAATCGGTGTGGAATAATATAACCGTTTCTATTTCACTCGTTCAATTTGATTTATTTTGGGTTATATTATTGGAAGTTATATTATTATTATATGGAAGTTATATTATTAAGTTAATATTAGATTCCTTAACATTCGGTTCGTATCCTGTAACATTAAAAACGTTCCCGAACGTTTCCTTACTAAAGTTATACAAAGTAGAGGACTTAAAGTTTCCTGAATATTCCTTAATATTCGAACGTTTACTATCAAACCTAACCCCTAACACACTGATCCATCCTCAAGTTTCCTTAATATTAGGTTCGTATCCTGTAACGTTAACAATTCCCGAACGTTTCCTTTTGAAGTATCATATTTAATCAAGGTTGGGCGAAATGACCAGGCTGGTTGGGCGAAATGACCAGGCTGGTTGGGCGAAATGACAAGGCTGGTTGGGCGAAATGACCAGGCTGGTTGGGCGAAATGACCAGGCTGGTTGGGCGAAATGGGGAACGAAATGGTAAGGTTGGGCGAAATGGCAGTTGGGCGAAATGGTTGTTGGACGAAGTGACCTGCTTCCAACCAAAGCAGAGTTGCCCTCATAGAAGATTTATCACACAGGGTGATCACATGGTAATAATAAAAAGACCCAATTGACAAGGGAATATAAGAACGTAGGTAACTGCACATTTCTCGAGTTAGTAGCAACTAAACTGACAAACAAGGAAGGTACTGTCCAAATTAAACGTTCAGGTAACAACATACTCTGTATCTCGTGATCCACAGTAGTGATAACTTGGATTTTGCACGACTGGAAATGTTGAACACAAGCAGTAAACAACATCATTCTCTTTAAAATTGCAAGGGTCACGTATGATGAATATATGAGATAGAAGAGTAGATGGTGTGACGGTTCCAATCGGTAATCCATATACCTACCGCATCTCTGCTTATAAATGGAGTAACTGCGACTGCATTGTTTGTAGTAATAAAAAATACTATGATTTGGCATATTGATTTTTCAACGATAGATTTGTTACATAAATAAAGTACACTTCATTACGTTTGCTTTTTTTTCCCCTCTTCTTTTTTCTACATAAAAGGAACGGGTAAGACATTTCTTCTACTATACTAGTAGTGAGATATTATTTCTAAGTTAACATAGAGCAGTAGCGACGTATACTTACATCTCATGAAGTGAAGTCCCGGCCGATGATGGTAATAGTACCGAAACTTCTAGAATAATTCACAGTACAGGCAAACATTCGATAACTTTTCATTAGATGAATCATGAAAGTAATGACTCGCAGTAAAATGCACAAAACAAGACTGATTAAACAAGGCGCCAGTTAAAGAAATATTCCAGTGACTAATGTTGATTGCTTAATAAAATACCGGGAATTTTATCTATCTTGGGGTCAAAACCACATCCTCGACGATCATAGCACTTTGTATGGAGAAAATATGATTATTTTGGTGATATTTTGTGAATGAATCTGGCAACAGAGGAGTGAATGATGTCTAGATTACTCGATTTCTAGATTACTTTATATAAGAACATATATATATAACTTATTCAAGAAACAAAGTTACTGAAATGAGAACCGTTAATAATAAGTCATAATTTTCATGATTCCAGCCTAACAATCTGGATTTAGGTTTAAATTGATCTCACATAAGAAAGCTATAACATGGCAAGTCAAATGATCGATTTTTGTATAATCCTCTCGTCCTCATTATATAGTATTTGAATAGTTAAGATTCATTTGGCTGTGAAGGTCAAATAAAAAATATTCTCGCACTTTGATTAGTTAAACCGGCAAGTGTACACTTAATTTTTATTACTTTTAACAATACTTTAATGTTTTGTTCATATCTTTCTCTTTCTGCTACTTTTTTTCCTCTTTTACCTTTCGTCTCCATTTCCTACTATTCCATCGTCATCGTTTTTCTGTTTTTTTTCTTCTAAAAGTCTTAGAAAATGGTAAGGCAATCTAGTTTAATTTTGAGATGATTAAGACAATTTTGAGTTTAAATAGCTAAAGCAGTAGCCCCATAATAATAGTTGTTTATATAAAGTGACACCACTTCCGGGTGAAATATATACAAGGGAGTGTTAGCTAAGGGATTAACGTCGGTGCCTTTCAATCATAAGGTCCCGAGTTCGAGTCACCCCAAGATTAACGTATATATGTCATCCAGTTACAGAGTTGTAGACAATCCACAATTCATATTCATGGACGTTAAAATATGAATCTAAGAGACTGACTTCGTTCAGCTTGCGGCTTTGGTAAGACAATGGTGGCTTCTTCGCAAGTTCCTGCTTGCAGGAGGATCTAAAATACATACATACATATACTACTAAACGTAACATAAGATTCATTCGCAAACGGTAGTGGAAAAAAAAACCGATATGTACAAGTCAGTTTGTACGGCGATGAATTGTTTCCTGGAAGTGTGAACGTTAGAATGAGAAGCTGTATTTGTATATATGACTTTAAGAATGATACGAAAAATAATGAGTAATATGCTCACTGAAGTTTAATGGATATACAATACACAAGACTCATTTACCAATGCTCTGTTTGGAATAATGACGTATTTGTAGATTGGCGACAGCCAATTAAGTTCAGCCTACACATCTTCAGATCCACTGCAGCAGGGGTCCTCTTGTTGCCTGGGCTATAGCACGCTGTGAACGGTAATAAAAATGGACCCACTTAACGTTCAGAGTCATAAGACCGTATTTGACTTCCGTGAGAGGTGATACAAATCTGATCCCGAGCGTTTGATTACATTAACTAAAAAGATATTTGTAACGTAGTCTAGTGCATTTGAGTAATGCAGTTTAGTTTCTGTGACGGTTTTCCCCTTCTCCTCCTTTTCATCCTTACATTATTATAATGTTATTTTTGCTATAGGAGTTGGTAAGACATATTATTTCAATTGAGAGTTATAGCAAACTTGTGCAGACATGTGAAGTTAAGCGATTTTCAAATCTAAATTACGGTAGTGCTAAAATGTATTTATTATGATCCAAAGATGTCTCGTGACTTACTCTTCGAAGAAAAAACGACGTCATCAAAATCGATGTTCATATAACTTTAAAGAATAACTGAAGGATTAAATGATTTAACACTTGTGAAAGAGGAACATAATGTTAACCTCAAGTAAAACACACTTTCTTGAAATTTTAATATGGCGTTTACGGGATGGTCATTGAAGCTTATACATCTTGTACAAACTACACTAAAGCAAATAGTTTTCTTTAATTTTGTGACTTATAATTAACTGCTTGAGTATATGTTTGTACTTTTAATTGACATTATACAAGTTTTATAACCACTGTATTGAGAGTAGTACGAAGCTCTAGATAGGACATGGTAAAATAAATTATTACGTACGTACGTACGTTCGTGATGTTTGTTACGTACGTACGTGATATTTATTGCGTAGGTACGTGATAAATACTTCGTACGTACGTACGTGATATGTATTACTTTCGTACGTGATATGTATGACGTACGTACGTGACAATTACTAGGAACGTACGTAATATTTATAAGGTACATACCGGTACGTGATAATATTACGTACGTACGTACATAGTATTATTACGTACGTACGTGATAATTAGTACGTACATACGTACGTAATAGTTACTACGTACGTACGTTATACTCACTACTGATAATTATAACGAATGTAGGCCTCAGTACAAACGTACGTGTTTTTATTACGTGATATAGCCTATGTTAACACCTATATCTTCATTTCAAAGATGGAGAGAGATGGAATTGTTCGTATGTATTTTAGGCATATGAATACCTGTAGTGTTAGTCCAACCCTAACATACCTTGTCTGTCTCCGGCATTTTTTTGTCCGAGGCTCAATCGTTAAACTAAGCTTGACTTCTGTGGTTGGATGATTGATACATGCGAGGTGCAGTGAACGAGATGTATAATTATATTATAATATAGTAAAACCGTACGGTACGTATATGCACGTATCTTGCATGTAGGCCAATATTAAATGATCACGTACGTACGTCATATATTTATTTTTCCCATGTCCTCTCTAGAGCTTCGTAGAGTAGAACCGTTTTCAGACCAAGGTATATACATGATAAGAAACATAAAGAAAAACTGTTTACGCAGTTGCGCATCTGTGGACACCTGCTTTTTCAAATTCAACTGTTAGTGCAATTTGCACTAATATATTTCGAGAACGGCATTGCGGGATTGAGAAGCTTTGTTGTTCTTGTTGGATGTAAATAAAACATGATGTTAAATCAAATGATATATATGTATATGGTTTAAGGACTATTCATCAATATACATTATTTGTTATAATGATTGATTTGACTGTGATGATAAAATAATACATACGATCAAGAATACTTTAACAAAGAGATGTAGAGTATAACATTACTACAAGTCCATGCCCCACCCCCCCCCCCGTCTACCCTTTGTTCTTCCTTCTTCACCTCATCCAAGTTCTTCCTTTTCTACTTTTGCTTCCAATACACTTAGACCTGGGTGGAGGTAAGAAAGTGACACTGTATTTTACTTTTTAACACTTACGGTAAAACAATCTTCAGTAGATACACGTAAAGCTATTTCAGCCATTATGTTGATGCTCTATTCCATATATATCCACATCTGGTACCGGTGTGTGCAGAACTCCGTGTAATAATATATTTGGCGCCTTTGCGCTGGCTACAGCCAGCTTCTTATTAAAGAATTAAAGGGAAATTATTTAAAGAAGTCATAACAAACATTTTACTTAACTAATTGTTTACATTGTGCAACATAAGCTGTTGGTTTTCAGTGTAGCTTTACTAGAATGTTGACCACGTAAACCATTTTAATCCTGGAACCCTCGCTGTTTCCTTGTCCATCCCATTTCCTTCACCTCAGCATTAGTTTCAAACTGTTCATTCATGCAATGTTTGATTGGCATTGCACAGCTTCTGATTTATATGACAGAGAGATGACTTTCCTGTTTAAATGCACATTTGGTACCTTCGAATGTGAAGAGGTGCACGTTGCAAGACGGTTAAAGTATAGTATTATTGTAGTGAACTCCCCATAAACATACCATGATCATATCACAGTCCTTATCAACCTCATTAATACCTCCACATTACTCATTAATCAAACCATTGTAGGAAATGTATATAGTGCGTACACATGTTTGAATCTAACCTCAATGGCTGATAGTAAAATAACAATGACATTTGTATTGACACCAGACGTAAACTCCCTTGTCGAACCTTTAATGCAAGTAAGTCAGTAAGTTATTAGTATCAAACGGTTCTATAAAGTACACTTCTGTAAGGTTAGTTAACGTTATTTTCTCTTCTTTTCTGTATTCTCCATCAACATAAAGAACCGAGTGAGACATTTTATCTTAAGCTGAAGACGTACAGTTAAATTGTTTAAGTAGCAACAGGGGCGGCAATTTGTTTCAAATATTGGGGAGGCATTTGCTTGGGCCCCATATTTTTCTGGTTGCTACAGCCCTATTTTCCCTTCTATTATCGGCAAACCCAATTTCATTACGGATGCGGTCCGTCTCGTGGGCGCAGATCAGTCTTGGATAATGGTGGGGAATCGTGTCTGTTCTCTGATACTATCTAAGCGGAGCGCGACCATGGGTTCGCGCGTAGCGTACAAGATTTTATTGGGCAAATATACCTCCCAGATCGCCGGAAATAACACTTCCCAGACCCAATGATGCTTCCAAACCTCCTTACATTTTGTATCTCATGGCTTAGAAATTTAAGTTGGGGGAACAGAGGACAAATAATCTAAGTAGACTTTTGTATACGATGGGTCTGGGGTCCTCTCCCAGAAAACAATTATAGACTGCCGCAAATGCGATTTCCTTCAAATATTTAACAACTGTGGATAAATGTAATAAAATGAGAACTGCTGCATGTCATTTGCACAATGCTGGATCAAACTGCTCCAAAGTTCAATACAGGGGAATTTGCAATGCAGCGTTTGGTCAGACAAATTGATGGAGACACGGTATATCATGTCCCCACCACTGAAAAAGTGGGTGGGGACGCCTCCCGCTGTCCCAACCAGGATCTGCGTCCATGGTCCGTCTAGCTAATTCATTTCGAAAAAAAAGTAAAAACTACCTTATGTGAAAGTCTCGTGACGTTTTTGGGTGATATTTAGTAACAAATTGTGACACGGTTAGACAGGCGCGTAGCGAGGAATTTGCCAAGGGAGGGGCGAAGCTTGTAGGCAAACTATCTAAGCGTGGCGCCACCACGAGTTGGGGGCGAAGCGTAAAAGAAAATATTGGCCGAAAATGCCTCCCGGATCGCAGATTCCCAGGCCTTGTAAGTTGCATCTAAGCTTTTTCTATTTTGATATTACTAGCGATATCATAAAAAAAATATGCCCAAGGGGGGGGGGGCGGTCGCCCCCTTCGCCCCGCCCCCATTGGCTTCGCGCCTGCAGTAAGAAATCTTGTAGAAAACAGGCCAAATGGAAACCCAGTGAACCCATACCGATGTGGATCATATATATGGTTGTACGTACTTACACTCATACACAAGAGATGTACATACATTATGATAATAATCATGAGTGACAACTACACGGTCACAGGTCACAGAAACGACCACGAAGTGTCATTTACCTCATGCAGCATGTGTTGGATGAAGATTTAGCCACCGCCAAATATGATTTGGATAAATAATCTCACGCATTATTTTCTATTTATAGCCACAAAAAAAAAACTATGCCACCAAATATTGGGGGATATTAGATACTATATCCCCCACCTAAAATATTCCCCCCCCCCCCGCCATGATCGACGCCCATGAGTAGCAATGTATATACAGAAATTTACATGAAGTGGTCGAGTAAATGACAATTAATCAAAGGGTCAACCCTTTGACCCTTTGATTAATTTTGACCTTCACAAATATCAATACATTTATCATCAAAGTAATACCGTCTTATGGAACGGGAGACTTGTCGATGTTACATATCCTTAGCAATAGTGGTCACAATAATATTAAGTGGTTTGTCCATCTCAGAATGGGTAACATACATGTTTCCGTTCTTGAAATAAGGTAGACACAATGTTTTCACTGGTTAATCCTGTTGAATTCAGATGACTATTGAACACCAATAAAACCAAAAAAGTCCCTGTCTATAATGGGAAACCAACATGCCAAGTAAAATGGTTGCCAATCGGACACTCTTTTAGAGATATGGGTGTTACAAGAAGGCAGTGCCAACACACATACCAAATATATGCACAGAGCCGTGTATATACGGCTCAGCAAATACGGTACATATATACTCACACATGCTATCATGAGTTCACGGTTTGGATTGCCATTGATTCTATACTGTCACAAATTTATTATATACAATAGATCGTTGTACTTATTACTAGGGATAAGCTTTGCCTTATTTCAAAAGCAAAGAACCAACAGTATATACACTTCGTTGTTTTCATTCTTGTAATAATAGAACGAAAACTTAAAAATATTCCTCTGCTACTTCTGCTAAAATGTTGTGGATTTCAAGTTTGATGCATCTCCTTAAAACGTCGATTCAGTTACATGTCTCTTCTAAGCTTCCGTACCAACCTGTTTCTTTTTTTCATTACTGTGCACTAAGGCTACGCTATATATAGATTAGTTAGATTACTAAAAGGATTGGTTCAGTTGTCATGCATGTTTATGTCATATGAAAGAGGACAATAAAAGAAACACAATGGTGAAAAAAATGTTCAAATATCTTTTTCGGTTAAAGAGATATTCAAGTGTAAAGTTTTATCAGATTGTGTAGAAACTGCTGAAATCTGACTAGCTGTGATGTCACATCCTCACATTCCTGAAAAGTCTTTGTTTTTTTCTCTAAATATTTTGTGAGATTTCATGACTTTCAACCAAAAGATATGTCAGGAGATCTCATATTTGTCAAAGGAAGTATTTGAAATTAAACATCTGAAGAATTTTTGATTATATTATTTTCAAATGTGTTAAAATATGTAAATAATTTTTAAAGAAATATATATTCACAAATGTTAAGGTAGTGATGATGTGACGTCACACCCTCACAGTAAGTCTTTCTACACTAGTCGTTTTCAAAGAAATTTTGATATCTTCAAAGTGTCATATCTCCTTAACAGAGCATGCTATCATGGTAGTTTCTTCACTGTTCTTTTTGTCTTTTTTGTGCTCTTTCAAAATAGACATGTCAAACACCTGAACCAATCCTTCGTGATGATACAAAAGGAATAAGGTTGTTTGTCGGTTTTAGATTATGCACTTTGGTCGTCCATGGTCAAGCAAATAAAGGTCTTTTTTTAACAATTACGGATCAGACCAAACTAGACCGGGATCTTCACGGATGCTTCATTAGTAACGTATAAGTTTTAGAACACCATAGTTAATCACAGTTGGGAGCTTAAATTCTTAATGCCTCTGAGGTCCAAATGTAATGTACAAGCAAGTATCGTCACTTTACACTATATTTTAACTCGTGCTAAGACACTCTTTTGTGACAAGGGAATTGTATAACATTTTAGATAACTCACATACTAAAGTACCAGTGTTTGATACTATTGTACTCTTTCCGCTTTGTCCACAATCTTCAATAATTTGATGAATTAGAGAACTGACGGAGTGAAAACGAATTTTTGATTGAAGCAAATTATCACAGTCTGAATCATTCTTTCTGGACATGTTAATGTTGAAAATATATTAATTTCTCTGATAACTCAGTTCTGCGCTTTCCCCAATTAAACTATATGTAGGATGAGCTTTGAGTCATTGGGTTGCGGGAGGGGTAAAGGCACATATGTTGTCCATCCTGGGGAGGGGCCGAACGGGAGCGATTCTTGGGTAGTAGGGATTAGATGCAAAAGGGTGCTATCATCTTTGATATTCTAACTACGTCATTCTTGGTTCAAGGTTTTGTATTGTTTAGTACAAACCAATTAAAAAAAATCGGACTGGGAAAGTTCCTCCTGCTCCCCCTGCTCCTGTTAGGCTACATAGTAAAGTACACTAGGGATTCCGAGAAGGAAAATTTATATACCATCTAATTTTTGAAGGAACAGAGAGGCATCAATCGTTAATAGTACGAGATATCACGAGATACACAATACATGTTAAAGTGCCGTGTTCAATGTAACCTTGTAGGTTTTTTTAATGACGAGCGCGTTATCCCATATGAACACAGTGTTTGATGGTTCATTTTAACTTGAATACCTACAGTTAAAGTTAAGCAATAATTAAATATACAGACTATAGTACATGAAGTGATATCACACTTAATGGAGTTTAATTGATGCTTCAGAAAGGAAAACGTCAAACTAAGTCAATGTACAGACAAACGGTGAAAAAATCTTCATGAAATGAAAAGATGCCCGTCATTTGAATATCAAACTTGCGAAGTAATGAGTAAAATGTTTCTAATTATTTAATGAATATTTAACAGTACAATACTTATTAAACAAGGCGCATATTTGAAAATAGAGTAACAAATTTGGTGCTTAACGACAGAGTCAGCATACTAGCTTATGCAGGTTGAACAGGGTTCGGCTCGTATAACATAATCAGACTGCGTTTGGTGATAAAAAGTGGGCCACTTTAATATCAGTATAGTAAAAGAGTAATTAAATTGGAATGTCTTATGTGTCAAGTGGACAGACGAAAATGAAACTTTAGTCCAAATCCAATGTTTTGTTGTGCTACACTCCACTGATGTGTCTCAATCGCCGTTAAACACAAAATCAACTACTTGCAGCTGTAGCGAAAAACAAAGGAATTTTCTTAAAACTTACAATTAAATAAGAATGGTGTAAATAACAAAAAGAGGGTCTATGAATTATGGGTTCCCAAGCAATGATGCATAAATCTCTGATAATTACTGATGTTATCACGTGAGTTCACTGCGTCGACGGATATGCATCAACGTCACGCAATGATTTGTATTGAATGAATGGCTGTTGAATGAAGGGATAATTGATGTAACTGTAATCATAACAGTCTACTCTGCTCTCGCATGTTGATTACTTTATAAAAGAGATTTGTTGTATGAAGTACACAGTAATGTTCTTATTTTACGTTATCCCATTTTCCTATGTTCCCCATAAAAGAAAGTAAGATACTAAGATAAAAATTGTAGCAGAAGCTACATATACGGACTCGTACATGAAGTGAAGACATCGTCCGTGGAGTTCGTGATCCCAACACAATAGTTATACATTAATTTAATGAACATTCTAACGCTGAAAAGCTTTGCATGAGATGAAGGTATTTTTGATATGTTAATCAATGTTAAACCTATTTAACCCACTTGCGAAAGTACAATGCATGATTTTGTAACGGGTTACAAAATGTACAAGACAAATCATGCAGGGCGCAAGTGTTAAAAGAAGTTAGAAATAATTTCAGACTCATTGGCTGCGGAAGACGGAAGATTAAAAGGGGTGATGCGCATTATGGAAATTAATGTTCCTTTATGTGTCACCACCATTACGTAAACGTCACAATTTAACAGTCACTGAACACAAATACTGTGATCACTTCATAACCTGTTGGTGCCCACAAGTCAGAATTCCTTGATATGGGCCTTAAACGTTTAGTTGTGATCTTCTGTATATCCCATGATGCACAGGAGTGATAAGATAAACTTTCCTAGAATGTAACAGATACGCAAAGTTGTTAAACAATAAAGAATTGCTCTTTAACGTTACAGCTGTAACATAATGTTGGGCAAATTGGTAATGGTTGGCAGATGGGTAAGAATGGTAAGCAAATAGCTGACAACATACAAAATCAGGTTCCAAACGATAATGTATATACACATCTGCTTGCAATTACGGATATCACCTATCTGTGGGTTTAAGACAACGTATATCCACCGATGTCACTTAATGCTTTGAAAAATGGAGAGATGTTTGATATGACTGTATTCATAACAGTTAACTCTGATCCCGCATGAGTCCCGAGTAGTATACCAAGAGAATTGTTGTAACATAACGAAATATACACTCCATGAAAATTCTTTTACGTTAATAAATTTTCTCCTTCTTTATTTTGGAGACTGACTGTTATATAATATGCAGGGGCGTCGGAGCCGGTACAGCAGGTCCGGCGAACGCCGGACCAATATACACGGCGCAAAAAAAAGAAGAAAAAAAGTAGGACTAAGAAAAGAAAATGGCAAAAAATAATCTGTGAGGTATATTTTTCAATAATTTTCAATATTGATGACGGCAAGTTGGCTAAATGTGACTACTCTGGCATGGCAGGGGTCTTGTTTTCAAGCTCGGGAAGTACAATTTCCTGCAATCTGGGAGGCATTTTTCAAAATTTTCTCTATTACGCTAATCGCCAACCATGGTGGCGCGTAGCGTAGTTTGACCTACCAAACGTCCCCCCGATAATTATGATAGATGGCCACACTCTGATCTGCCGTACCAATCCCAAATAGCTTCCGACGCCCCTGAATATTATGAGCAAAATTACAGTTGGAAAACGCTTCAGTTAACTCGGTTATATCATTTCATCTTAGTTGTATAAGTCTTTGTTTTGCTTTAACGTATTCCGCAGCAGTAGGTAAGTTTATCATATTCTGTATTCTTTATTCACAAAGCTCTTTGCGAAAGCTTCGATCACTGATATTTATTTTATAAAAGCCAAATTAGACTAGATTGAGCAGGATATTGTTAAAATAAAAGTCATAACGTTAGGGCATTTGCCACATTTCCGTCACAATACATTCATTGACACTGTCAGCGGTTGTAAAGATGATTTCTTTAGAGCATGCAAACATAAATCTGATCCCACCCTCCTATTGTATACCAGACCTTGTAACAGTGTTTTAATGACTCGTTTTGGGAACAATTATGCCCAATCTGATCTTTTCTACTTCGTTAATATGTTTACTCTCCATCTGGCTGTTGTTGCGGAAGTTTGGTCAATAAAACCTCCAGCCCGTTGGAACGTCTACAAAAAATTGTGCCTCCACATGGGCAGTTTCCATGCCTTATTTTTGCCAAAGTTACTTTGCTTAAAGATCTGTTTTATTGGCACGCTATAGCTAGGAAAGTTGTGTGAATACGTATTCGACCTGCAATGGTCGTAAATAGACCTCAGGCTTTAAATTTAGCATGCATAGCTTCTTAACACCATTAGGCTCTTTGTGTAAACACTGTGTGAAAATATGTTCAGGTCTACAGTGTAGTTAATCATACAGCGTTCACACAAAGACCCTAATACCAGAAGAAAATATGTGGCAGGCGTTGCAGACTAATTGGTTAAAAGAGGTCATGTTACGACCAAGGCAAGTCGATTACGTAATCACAAGAAACTTTTCCAAGATAGCTTGCTGTAGTTGGGGTCTATACAGCATACCTTTAAGAGAAATAGGAACTGATGGGATGAAGATTTGAGCTGCAATGGGTGATATTATTATCTTTGTTTTTATTATTATTATTGTTATTATTTTGGGAGATGGGCACAAGGAATGAATGTAAGTTGTATACTAGGACTCACAGACGGAGGTTAGCAGGGTAACATAGAAAGAATATACGAATTTGAAAGCGAATAATATACTCTGATTTTGTTTGCTTATATTTGTTACTATCTATCCTTAAACGTTTTTTCTAATTAGTAGAATTACTGTTTTCAACAAAGTGAAATATCTACTGACTTATTTTGTTTGTCCTTCCCCACTCATTCTCACATCCTGCCCCTCCGACATCGCACTCTCTTTTACTTTTAGTTGAGCGTAAATGTTCGTAACCAGTGCAACTTTTGTTTTATACCTTTTCACTTTAGGTTAGATGTGACTGACCATACAGCTGACTCTGCTTGACTATGAATTACAATTACTAGTACATACAGCATCGAATTGGAACTTGGATTTAACTTTCAATGATCGAGATTATTATAATATAGTTATATAGTATAGAAATAGTACATGGCCAAGATATTTTTAAATTAAATGGGATAAGGGGGTAAGGGTGGGGGTGGAGGAGGAGATAGTAATGGTTAATTGAGATTGAGATTGAGATTAAGATTGAGATTGACATTGAGATTAAGATTGAGAAGGATTAATGGTTAATGGTTCATGGTTCATGATTACTGGTTAATGGTTGATGCTTGATGGTTGATGATTGATGATTAATGATTAATGATTAATGATTAATGGTTACTGATTACTGATTACTAATTACTGATTAATGATTGATGATTGATGAATTTGAATAATGATTAATGATTAATGAATAATGATTAATGGTTATTGGTTAATGATTATTGATTAATGATTTTTTATCGCAGTTATTTGTGTTATTTCATTAGTCTAATAAACTAGGTATGAAAAATAACAATCAATGTCTTCTTTTGTTCTTATAAACGTTTCTTTGGATACAAGAAATTGCAAAAACTTGGTATTCCAAACGTCTGGCACAGGCTGAGTAAGTCACATTATAAACTTGGGGTAGGGGGAACGAGTTTTGCTAGAGGAGGGGAGCATCCGTCGGCGTAATAGATTGCACCGAACGATGTGAAATGCGCCTATAGCATATAGTGGATATATTCCTTCAAAATGTGGACATATTCCTTTAAAATGTTGACTCCAAACATCGCGAAACTGAAGGGCCGAAGAGCTATTAATGATACGCAAGATTGTTAAATATTAATGATACACACTCTTGTTTAAGTCGTAAGAAGGATTCGTGTTCCGTCGTTCTGTGACTTGGTACATGGGTAAGTACAAATTAATTTACTTTACTGTTAGAGTGTACATCAACTTATCTATTTTATGTTAACTTGTAAAATATCAGTATGTTTTTCTTTTCTTCCCTTCATAATTCTGTATTTTATAGATTTCTTGTAGCTTTTTATAGTGAAAAGTCAACAAACCGGAAGAAATTAACTTACGTTTTAGGGTCAGAGGCTATGGTTATTATGAATGATCTGCAGAACAGGGTGGATATTAATGATGTAGTCTGGGGTAAACATTAAAGATACCCATACAGAGGTAACAATGAAAGACACAATTGCTGTAATTATTGATGATACATAGGCTAGAGTAAACATCGATTCAGTATGGGGTCAATATTGATGATATACGGACTAGGGAAAATATTAACGATATAGTCCAAGGTAAAAAGTTATGCTAACTTTTACTTAAATTTTTGCGCAAACAAAGACTCAACTTCACATGGAAATCTATTCCTATACTACTACTTCCATTGTGATTACCTTAAAAGGGTTAATTAACCTATGTATATGTCCACTTTAGGCAGAAAGAATAACACAATCAAAGGCACACAATCCTCTTACAAAGATTTAGGGAAAGACAAAATCGATGTGGAAATAGCTAGTACATTCAAATATGTGTATATAACAAGGTGACTTTGTGAAAAAGAATATGTATAGTTATGTTAAAAGTAAGTCTGTTTAGGCCTCCAATTATAGCACGTTAAAATTACTAGAAGTTTTCAAAATTTACCATCCTGGAGGTCTTTACTCTACAAATTGTTAGACATTCTAAATGAACACACAAGATTACTGAATGTCCCAGTGAAGTAAATTTCCTCCAAGGTGGTAATACAAATAGTTTTTGAATCTCTTTGAAGATCTCTGAACAATTGGTCTCATTGTAGGAGTGTTACTGAAGTATAAACAGACAGGTATATACACTAGATAGCACACAGTCATTTTACACAGGTTGTGGAGCAATCTTATAGAACAGCATCTCCTTAAAACATAGTTCTGGTGCATATATTTGTGTTTATGAAGCAACCACAGTAGCATATGATATCCCCACAATTAAGTCCTTGATCCAAAAGGGAAATATACCTGTATATATTTCCCCTTAGGGATAAGACTTGTTACTCTCCCTTAAATATGACACACCTTTTTCAAGCAAGGTGATGTTATGATGCAGACAGCCACATGTACTATAACTATTTATGAGTAAACGTTGTATTAAAGAAATCACTTAAAGCAATAGGATATGATATCCCCACAATTAAGTCCTTCTGTCAATATGATCCATAAAGGGAAATATACCTGTCTATATTTCCCCTTAGGGATAAAACATGTTCATCTCATAAAACTGACAAAAAAATTTCAAGCAAGGTGATGTTATGATGCAGAAAGCCAAAAATACTTTAACTATTTAAATTAAAAGTAAACTTTGAATAAAAGAATTAAATTTAAAGGGAGAAAGATAGAATACTTCTACAGTCTCTATAAGTCCTGCAACCACTGTGGTCCTTAAAGGGAAAAATACATGCTAACACAGAAAATCGACCAAGTTAATAACCATGACCAACTGAACAAACAGTACATTTGTAAATAAAAACACCCAGTTACATTACATAATGAAACAAACAAAAAATACACTTAGCAGGAAATAAGAACAACAAAGCAATATCATACCAAAATATCACTGTAACGTATACAGTATCCATGGGGAAAAACACCTACACTACTGTTCTGCTCTCATAAGAACACATAACGCCTTACATGGGATATATTGCTTTTTGATAAGTGTGATACAAAGGTAGGGCACGTGGGTCTGAAAATGCATATTAGCTTCTTCATCAGGCTTCCAAATTGAGCTAGGGTTGATTAAATCTCTCTGATGATCTCTGAACAATTGGTCATTGTAGGAGTGTTACTGATGTATCAACAGATAGGTATGATGTATCAACAGATAGGATGTATCAACAAATACATTGGATAGAACACAATCCTGTTACACAAGTTGTGGAGCAATCTTATCAAACAGCATCTCCTTAAAACACAGTTCTGATGCATATATTTGTGTTTGTGAAGCAACTACTGTACAGTAGGATATGATATCCCCATAATTAAGTGTGTTGTAAAACATATCTGTGTTGTGCTGTACAGGCCTAACACTGAAGTTAACCATACATGCACACTTTTAAGTAGACTATG
Organism: Apostichopus japonicus; assembly: GCF_037975245.1. Taxonomy (NCBI): domain Eukaryota; kingdom Metazoa; phylum Echinodermata; class Holothuroidea; order Aspidochirotida; family Stichopodidae; genus Apostichopus; species Apostichopus japonicus. Next base: position 11,117,292 of record NC_092583.1, read on the forward strand.
GTGATAATACTGTACACATATCTGCCTCCACTAATCGTAAAGGTGTCAATCATTTACACTGTGTCATATACTCATGGTGGACTGTAAATCAGAATATATCTTTTTAAAACATAGTTCAGATGCATATCTTTGTGTTCATGAAGCAAATACAGAAGTTTATGAGATTCCCACATCATACTGTCACTATGATCCTTAAAAGGTAATTTACCTGTATATATTTGCCCTGAGGGATAATAAATGTTACCCTTTTCAAAGGAAATGACAAACCTTACCCTTCAAGAAAGGTGATGTTATGATGCAAATAGCCTGTACTGCTGCTACTTACAAACTTTGCATTTCTCAAAAGAAATCATATGAAGCATTTCTATGGTACTTAGAGGAGAATATACCTGTTTATATTCTCCCTGAGAGAATACTATGTAAGACCTGTCTTAAAAGAATACACATAAGTTTTCAACACATGTGATGTACTGTAATGATGCATCAAGCTGGAGTGATATTTCAATATGCCAACATCACCTTTTTTTAACACCTTTCTCTAAAAGCCAACACTCCACGAGTACATGACTATGGAAATATCATGTAGCTAGGAGTAATGCCTACTGAAGGGATGTCCTCCCTAATATGAATATAATATACACCCAGTACAGTGTATGTGCTGTACACACTGTACATACATGTATGTACTGGTTGAAATTCATTTTATAGTAAAGTCTTCTAATTCAACCAATTGTATATACACAGTGTGTATATTAGTGTTAGGTTAAACATAGCCTTCTGGCACTCATGGCACTCTGTACATATATACCCAGTACACTGTATGCACTGTGCACACTGTACATGTATGTACTGGTGGAAATTAATTTTCTAAGTCTTCTAATTAAATGAATTCAACCAGGAGCAGACAGGAACATTGCAAATAATATTTTTTGTATATGAAATTAAAAACTGCACAGTGTTGAATTGAATGACCTTGAAGTTGAAGTACAATACCCAGGCTCAAAGCACATGGAACATAATAAAACAGGCAAAAACGTTTTTGTAAAAATCCCAAACTTTGAGGATTTTTCATTTCAAAATAAGGCAAGACACCCTCTTGAAATTTTTTGTACAAACAGGGTGGTACTATATCTCTTCCAGACAAAATTATCAGATTTTTTCAACATGACGCGTTTTGAGTTATTGGCCGTCAAAGACGACCTCATTTGTACATCGGAGCAACTTAACAACTTCATAAATTAATATTGAGAACAGCTAGAACCCTGAAATTTGTTAAGGTGTAAGAACTTTATACTTATAATTAAGTATAAACCCCTGACAGCTCTAACATGGTTACTTTGGTAAAAAATTGGCATCAAAACCCCTACCTCATGCTGAATCGCAGTATGAAATAGCAACTTTAGAGTTGCACAACTTGCAAACATATTATAGGAAAGCATTGTAATCATTATTTTGTAATGTTTGTACTAGACATAATAACCTCTAAAAGAATCAAGTACCCTGAAGCAGTTTAGGAGCAATTCTTCACTAAAAATAGCACATGTTTCAGTGAAAAGTACAAAAATCGAATATTTTGACACTTTTAAGTTGACCTAACTCCACAAGACAATATTTTTGTAGCCTAATTTTTTATTTTCCTGTTCTATGGGATACACTCTATAGGCATCTGTAATAGAAAGGTAGTAGGATGTTTAATTGCTGAGAAATGAAGTCAAGAAAATGCCAAAATGCCATGGTGGCGACAAATTGCGGAATTTCAAAGTGTGATAAATCGGCCAATTGTAAAGCAATGCAACTGAAATTTCAGAATATGCTAATTTCATGGTGGTCCAATCATACAAAAAAATTGGGAATTTTTGGAGAGGGTGCAGCAACAGCCATCCGTGATTTGACACGGAATGACCCTTTACTACAATTGTGGTCCTTCCAAAAGCTAGATCTGCTCTTGACTCAAGGGTAACTCAAAACTAAGGTAGAAGGCTCATCATCCAATGTTACTCCTGCTGATGCTTTCTCTTCATTTGTCATCTTCTTATACTTGTTGACTTCGTTCATCACGTTTGTTTTGAAAGTCTCCCATCATGGCTAACGTTTTCATGAACATTGAGGAATTCTAAAATATCCCTGCGAACTAAGTAAATAACAAAGAGAAACCAGAAAGCCAGTGGGCTAATTGTGATTCCTTGCCATTTGAGATTATAATCCCAACCCCTGCCCCCTAATAAATGTACATTGAACAAACACTATCATGTACCCGCTATCTACCACCACCTTCACACAAAGTATGATTCAGTTCTGAAAATGTTTACATTTGACCGTGACCTCATTAATATTTATGAAATGAGCACCAAAATCCATAGGGCTCTTCTACTCACTATGGTGCATTTATGTACCAAGTATGACTGCAATCCAACCAGTCGTTGTTCAGATACCGTGTTTACAAGCTATTCTAGTGAAAACCAACTTAAGCCCCGCCCACTAATAAATATGCATAATATGATCTTGAATATATATCATTATGTACCCGCTATCTACCAACATATTAATATTAAGACTTATAAATATATTCTGCCTTTTTCTTGGGGAGTTATTAGTATTTGAAGATTTTTACGTTTGACCCCATGACCTGATTATTATTAACGAGATGAGCACCAAAATCACTAGGGTTCTTTTACTCACTATGACGCATATATGCATCACGTATGACTTCAATTCAACTTCTCGTTGTTCAGTTACCGTGTTTACAAGCTATTTTTGTGAAAATAAACTTAAGCCTCGCCCACTCATAAATATGCATAATATCATATTGAACATAAGGTACCATGAACCCACTACCTACCAACACATTAATGCCAATTATAAATAAATTCTGACATTCGGTTGGGGAGTTATAAGCATTTGGAGATTTTCAGGTTTGACCCCGTGACCTCATAATTCATGAGATGAGCATCAAAATCAACAGGGTTCATCTACTCACTATGGCGCATCTATGTACCAAGTGTGTCTTCAATCCAACTTGCCATTGTTGAGTTTTCGATTTACGAGCCAAGGGCCCTTTTTTTTCACATTCAGACCGAGGACCCCATTGTATTTTCCATTGTTCAAATCCACGTACCCTAACCTTAACAATACCCCATACAATAGAATTCTTCCGAGGACGTGGTGATTCTTTTGTTCAAGTCCTCTGTCAGAATACAAAACAAACGCACACACACACACTCGAATCACCATCGCATAGATTCCTTGAACCTTCGGCAAGGAATTAAAAAGGACAATTCTAAACCATCCCCGCAAGTTTCAGTATAGGCCATATCATTTCATAGTGGGGATAATTATTTTCTCACATTTTGAACTTAAACCAATCACATTGCTCGATCTGTTTGTTCTTTGGAAAATATGTTACAACATCTGATTGGTCAGGGTTCTTCTTACTATGGAATGTCATTGATAAAAAATGTTGTTCCCTATGAGCATTGAACTTGGTCAAGTTCAAATGCCTAGAGCTAACTTTTGTTCCGTGACCAATGTCAATGGGAATTAAGTGTGTTAAAAAACTTGATCTTTCCACATTTAATATATATGAAATTTTTCTGTAAGTGGAGCAAACTTTTGGAGGCTCATGGATTCTTGAGAAAATACTTATCAAAGCAATAATACAGTTAAACATAATTGTAAAGTTGCTGTTCAGTAATGATATTAAAAGTAGTAATTGGAATCTTAGTGAATACTAAGGTCAAGACATGAACATGGCATTTTGTTGAGAAGTAAGAACTTGTTGTGCAAATAGAACTTTTTCTGTCATGAAAGTTTATCATGGGGCATGTCTTATGAGATGCAGGTGTATGATAGGCCCAGGCCTAGGCTTTCCAATTGACAGGTGTGTATACTGAAGGTCTCAAGTTACGTACGTCTTACAGCTTTTGAAATAATGGCCATGCCGGATAACCATTAATTGCTCAGATAATCAAACGGTTAAATGGTTAGTGGATTAACCAAAATAACCGTAGCCCTAATAAGTAACCCTAAATAAAAAAAATAAACATCAGTCAAATCTCTTAGTGTTTTACTGGTTACAAGTGTCTGTCACTTATTTCAAGCCATCCTTCCCTCTACAGCAGATCACTTTAACAAAACTTAAAGAATTATTTAACATACCTTTGCCAGGGAAGTACCAGACTGAAAAGTTGTCTAGTTCATAGAACTTTTTGAGCCACAGGCCACCGCTTTTTGTGCATTTGTTTCAGGGGTTTCTTCTGCTTTCCTCTTTCTTGCTGAGTGTTTAGTGCCTATTGACAAAGTAAATGAAACATTGAAGACAACTGATAAACCATTTTAGAGTCACTAGGCTGAAATATTACCATATGATGTTATTCAGCCTGTAAAAGTTTAAGCACCAATAACACAGAAAATTGAAATTCATTATGAGGGCGAGGTATCACACATCAAAGCCTCCTTCCTATGAATTATGAACATCACATAAGCAGTTCTAGACTCTGCAGGCTACAGTTGTGGTGAGGAACAATTAGTTATGGGCCTAGGCTAGTTGCCAGGCAAACGAATAAACTTGATACTATTCATGGATGATCTTACATTGTAACTAGCTACAGTAAAGCCCTAATGAAAGGTAAATGCTAGCTTAGGTTTGGGTCCTATGTCCAACTCCAGAGTCCAAAGACTAGAAATTTAACATAGAATACTCTGATCTGGCAATTGCAAGTTGCCCCCACCCTTTCGGATCTTGTCTAAGCTACAATATATTGTGTATCATAGGAGTGATCTCGCAAGTGGCGCAAGAAGTTGTGCCTGCAGAATATCGCTAGGCTAGCCTTATTTCGATACTGTGCTCTGTAGCATAGGTAAGGCTAGCCTAGTCAGTAGTTAGGTCTGTTGTTTCATGAATCTTGGATTCCTGTTCTCATTTCTTGCATCCTCAATTACAGCGGAAACTTTATACCTTTAATTTTGTCTATCAATAGTAACAAGGTCTAAATCATTAATATCAGGGCCCAACGTTAGGCCTAACTAAGGTGAAAATTATTGGTTATATATCTAACACTTACATCAACAGACTGGACTAGGCATAGGCCTAGGCCTGTGTAACAAAGTTAGGCGTTTGCCTCAATATATCTCGGACCAAGCCAACATGATAGTCTCGGCCTAATTAACTAAGCAATCACAGAAAATGGGCCTCAGTCTAATCTTGTTATGCCAAACGTTAGACCTTGACTTTTTATAAGCCTAGAAAAAGCCTGGCTACCCAACCTAGGCCTGTCATTCTGAAGCAAAGGGCCTAGCTACTGTATACCCTATGGGAGTCCGAGTATGGCTGGGGCGATTGAACTTGAGAAAGCTACATTATATAAGGGCTACAACAGCACGCTCTGGTTACAGATACAATATTAATAATTTTTAGCTGAAACTAATCATCTTACCGGGTATGATGTCTTCAATCCAAGACCTAACCCAAATCCAGTACATGTACTACTCAGCAGTAAGTACAGTAGATCCACGAAAAACTACGAAGCAGGTTTATTTGTAACACTGTAGACTAGACAGTGTACCATACTTGTAGGCCCACGTGAAACGTATGATGGTGCATGCCTGCTCGCATTTCTCCCTAGCGCTTCAGAAAGTATATCATGCGCAAGCGCAGAAAAAAAAATATATATTTTGTACGAGACAGCAAAATGACCCATTAGAAACAGGTATATCGCATGTGCATAGCGTTGGAAGCATGTTTATTGATGAGTTTTACACATGAAGTGGGTTATGTTCTCAGCAATTTTAGGTAGAGAGATATTGATGATATACATATCATTTCATCAAAATAGGATCAATAAAGTTGACTTCGCCATAAGGCTCACTTTTCTACACGGCAAATATACAACCCCCATATTTCTGGCACCGTTTATTCATCCTTGACAAAGGTCGTGCGACCCCCTACTCATGAATATGCAAGTTTGTGACCTCTCAAAAGTAAGGAATATCTCGAGACATGCATAGATCAAGCTAAAGGCAGTAAAAACAATTTCTGAATCGTTAAGGCGAAGTGTATATTTCACCCAAGAGGCAATTTCGCCCTATAGTTAATTTTTTTAGCATATTTTATATAATTTCATATTATGTACCATAACGTTAAGTTGCTTTTCTATTTATTTCCACTATGATATATATATATATATATATATATATATATATATATATATATATATATATATACATAATATATATATATATACATATATATATAATATATATATCCATAATATGAAATTATATAAAATATGCAATATTTACAGCTTTGGAATAAGCAAAAGCAGATTTGACATATGTCACATTTGATAGGCACCGCATACACACAACTAGGACGTTATGGTACCATAGCAATGTTGGCCTAGCGGAAATGGATATATATATATATATATATCTATAAATAAGGGCGAATCTATTAACCTAACATTATTATTAACTTAACGAAGAAGAAGTATTGAAGTTGTGATCAAATATCCGTTATTCCTTTTTTTATTTTTTATTTAATTTTATATTATATTTACTGGTATATTGCTTCACGCAAAGCTCGACCTATCTAAGACTCGGTTTTTTATTCCTCTTTGAAGATCTCCTCGGAAAATAAGTTTAGAGCTGACATAAAATGTTATGGTTTTTTATATATTTTATTATAATTATATCTTTTCAAGGAAGCATATATTGCTTTATTTGAACCGTATTCAGATTTCAGGAAGTGGCTGACAATATACGAGCTGAACTACACACGACGTCAACTGTGTTTCATTTCCTTCTTGAGATACAGCATGCATGTAGGGCTGGCACACAGTTTCATGGGATTTCTGTCGACCTTTTTTTTTAACTATATCTTTTTGACGAGCTAGTCTATAGTTCTAACTGAGTAAGTATTTCAGCAAGCATACGACTCTGTTTAAGACATGATGGTGCGAGTCCTTCTATTATAGTCTAATAGATCAATGTTTTTTCTTCATTTTAAATACAGCTGCATGTTTTGTTACTAAAGCCATCACCCAGGAAGGGAGATGATTGTGGTTCAATACTATTTGGCCATGTTGCTTTTTCAACCCATGTAGGTCAGTGTTCCCCTACTTAGGCCATAAAGTATATGTACTTGCCAATCCACCCCTCCCCTCCTTCCTCACCCAGATTCCATCCGATTCTGGTCTTTGCTAGGATTGCAGCTACGGGTGTGTGTGGGTGTGTGTTACGTGTACGTCTGTAGCACTTGTTTTGGTCCGCGACAACTCACCAACGGAGTGAAGGATATTTGACATACTGGCTGTGTAGATGTATTATGGTAGGTGAGCCCTGTATTTTCGCCCTGATCTTATCAATAATAATGAGGTAATGGGGTCAAACTTAAAAATCTTTACATTGCAATAACTCGGCAACTTTTAGTTAGATTGTAGCCAAACTTGATAATTAGTTGTTGACCAATACCTGGTACATGTAGGCCTAAATGCATTGGAAACATCTGGGCCCCAACATTCGCGGCCCTTTTTTTGTCTGGGTGGACCCATATCTTATTTCTAACTCAAATGCATTTAGGGACACATTCTTTGGGCCCCAATTTTTGGGGCCTAATACTTTAAATAATTTTGTCAAGTCCATTCCATGAAATTGCGTAATGACATACAATACTTTAACATTCCACTAAGCAATGACTCTTAGTGCCCGTTGGGCTCATTTGTAGTGAAGCAGTGTAACAACCCGAAGTTAACGTCAGATACATTTTCAATAGGATTAAAGAGTTAAGTCTGCTAAGCATCGCACAAAGTTTTCAAACTCACTTTGTTAGTTAAGTGAGGAAGGACCTAGATGACAGTTCAATACATCGCAAGACCATCACAAGACCATAAAAGACATCAGAGGACGTCGGAAGACCTTAGATGACACTAGAATACATCAGAAGACTCGGAAGGCATAATTGGACCATATGATACATCAGAAGGCGCAAGTAGATCCCAAGAGATATCAGTATAATTAAGACGACATCACAGTCCTTAGCCAAAGGCTCTTTTTGCAAAATTCAGCATTCCTCAATATTTCAGAACTAGTTTTGGGTGCAGAATCTCGGAGTCTCCGAAGGTATTTCCGCAAACTTACGTGCACTTAAATCTGGCCTGTTCTGACACCTTTGAAAGTGTTGGTTTTGTTTGCTTGATGCAGTTATCAAGTGAAAAAGATCGAAATTTTCTTTGCGTGATTACTTTCTAATACCAGTTTCTAATACCACTGGAATGTTTCTCTAAATTATCTTCGTGGAAAGTATGATATTACTTAGTTCTATAACTAAGTTAAATCTTTTTTTTTTTTTTTTTTTTTTTTTGGGGGGGGGGGGTTCTTTACGACAGTTATATGATGGTCTAGCAAGATCCGGCTCATTGTAATGTATCCGTTGATCTATACGTAGACAACACTGGTACACCCATACAATAGATCAAAATATAAGGGCAGTTTAGAGGTAAAGTTACTCCTGACGGAAATTTCCAAGCATCGCCTACACATCCTTTCGAAATTCTTTACCCGACGTTGTCAAGTTTCAAACGTAAACATGCACAGGCGAAGAGGAATGCTTATACATGTCCAAGTTTTTTTCAAGTTTATTGTACAGGATATGTTTAATTTTCCATAAAATTCAAATTTAATTTCCGAATAGTCTATTATTAGAAGTCATATCCTATATGTCCAACACAGCACAATACACGAACAACATGACCGCAACTTCATTAAATCACAGTGTGTAAACAAGTTGTAAAATTTAATTGCGAGAGAAAGTTTTTATGTATATAAAGTATAATATAAAAGAAGCCTGAAAACTGACTGAGAAATTATAATAAATCATATGGAAAAGAGCGGCAAATAGTTTCTTGGTCAGAAGCGGGACTCAAACTAGTCTTGTTCAAGACCATGACATTCTGCTGTTACTTGCCTGTTACAATTAATATGAGTGCGCCCTCACATCCTCCTTCGAAAATCTGTCAAACCAGGGTCTTCGTTGTAGGTACCGCACCACAATTAGAGTAGTGTTCATCCGCTCAAAAGGTTAACCATTGTCAGAGAAAAGAGGTAAAAGTACCTAAGGTAAAGCATGGTTTAAGCATGTTATCACTTACTGTCATCGTTTGTTCTGCCTTTATATTGTAACGTCACTTCCCTGTCTGGTGGGGCAGTCTTTAATGATGGGGTTGGCGGAAGAGAGTCTCGACAAAAAGATCACAATGGAGAAGATGTTAAAGTGCCCGTGGCACAGTGGTACCGTTTATTCAGACCTCCGTGTTCTTACACTTAGGTTCATTAAAGGTTCTTACTTAGTGCTTATCCTTGCATTACGCATAACGTAAAGGTTAGCCCAATTCCTAAACGCGGCATCTAAACGCAGCGTAGAACACGGCACTAAACGCAACGCCCAACGCAGCGTCCAACGCGGCGCCACACGCAGCGTATAACGCAACGTACAACGCGGCGCCCAACGCAGCGCAGAACGCAACGTATAACGCGGCGCTAAACGCAACGCCCAATGCAACGTCCAACGCGGCGCCACACGCAGCGTATAACGCACGTACAACGCGGCGATCAAACGCAGCGTCTAAAAATGTAAACAGATTAAAAGCTACAGAGTCAACTTAACGGTGTCTACAATGCCGTTAACAGATGCATATATACTAAGAACCATTCGATGGACTAAATGGCAGTAACGTATCTTTCTGATGGCTGACCTAGGCTATTCACTAATGTTCCTAATTACGGACTAACTGAAATATATACAATCACAGCAGAATACTGATCTCTACTAAAGTACACACATTGCACGTAATCCAGAGCGCTACTAAGTAACGTAAAATGATAACAATCGGTTAAAAACGTTACTCCTAAATAGTTGGGCGTAATCTCCCTCAGTGAAATATCGCAGTTTGCTAACAAGTTATACAACTCACAAATGTATTCAATAATATTCTGAGCGCTTACAATATCTACCAACAATTATACACGGTGCTGTGGTATGAGAAACCTACCAACTTGGATAATAGTAAATTATATAATAACGTACCGTACGTCGACGTCTAGCGAGATTTTGGCAAAGAGTCCCTCGCTGCACGTACCAACAGCTCCTTTTTATACTAGCCTGAACAATGGCTTAAGTTTACGCGCGTGAGAAAGTTACTACTTCAAAGAGCACCGCCTTAGTGTTGCAGTCACCAGACTTCCGGAGACCGAGAGGCCAGGTGCACGATTACTATCGTCATAGTAAACAACTTAACATTCGGATTTCCCGACATAGAATCATAACATTACGTAAACAGTTTATACAGCTTAAAGAATAGCCCTCAAAGCTTAAGTACTATGCAAGTTCGGTTACAATATGAAAGAACTTAATTTAAAGTACAGATGGTGTGAAAATAGGGAGGATCGAAGGTGATAAAAACCATTTAGAAAATCGTTAGTTAAATGTTGATATTACTCCAAGCGAGCAGATGAAAGGGTGGGGGTTCAGTTTGGAAAACTTGCTCCTCTTCTAGCTCAAAATCTAAACGGTCATGATATGTAAGGTTGCAAGTGCCAGGATAGGCCAAGCTCTCAGCTATCATGTGGTGAGAAGGATATACCAGCTGAAAACTTTTATCTTTGCTTTGGCAGGTCTTGAAAGTGACGAGTTAGTTTGTAAGTCAATGGAACAATTAATTGTGGTGCGAGACCTTTACTAAATCTTCATTTATCTTGTGTTCGTATCACCAACTTACGGTCTAGATAGCACCATTATTACTCCTATAGCCTGCTTACACGAAGACGGATACATCGTTACATAGTCACAGAAGGCATTAAGAAGAAAAATATGCAAGAGGATAATTATTTTGACATAATATTTCAATCTGGTAAACGGCCTGGGAATAATTTGTCCCTACAACTCCTCCTTTGAAGAAGGATAAACCAGTGGTAGCCTAAACCCCACACAGGTCCTGACAGTATGTGGAGAACATGTCTTACTTAGGCTAGCCTAGACCCATTGGTACGAGGATAGCACTAACTATCCTAGGGATTAATAAGCCAACTTCTAAGGTACAGACATGCGGCATTTGTAGGGTCCATTTCCTTTCCTTTTTTAGGTTCCTACCACTCCTCAGTTACAGTTACTGCACCTGTGATTAAGTTAGTGCACATTGACGATGTGGAACCTTCAGAATTTATGTGTGAAAACCAATATTTGTCATTGAATCCATGAATCACCAATGACCCAGCGTGGAGGCCAAGAACAAGTGGATTTCATATTTTTTTTTGTGGCTTATAGGTGGTGTATTCGGTTTGCACCATTTCTATCTTGTATGGTGGTGCACATGTGGATTCTTTGGTGTTGGAGTTTTCAAAAACCTCTGGAGAATTCCAAAATATGTAGACTCTGTCAATGATATACACCAGAGTATAAAAGGAAGTTCATCCAACATATGATGAAGAATCCCAAAACCAGCTTTTTCGAGCTCTAGATTTTGCGCCAAGTTAGTTATTGGTACTTAACGATGGTAGCCATATCTGAAGCATTGCTCAGGAATTTCCGGTGGTACGGACTCTCGTAGTACCCTTTGCAATAGCTAGTGTTCATATTGTGGGTAACATCGGTAGGGAATTCAACAACTGGGTGCGCTCAAGTCAGCGCTGTATGGATCACACATGCTTAGCCCAATGTTTACCTTACCCAGCGGTGTAGCATACCAAGCCATTCTAAATGCCTTCTTATTTCAGAAGATTCAGGAAAACTCCGGAAGCTTGGATAATTCAAAGTATAAGTAGGAGGCTTTTGTTCTTTTCATTGTAGGTACGTTTTATGTTATCACTAAAATGGCATTGCCCCCAGCTGGACTGTGTTTTCTAAATTGAACAAAGAAAATCATAATAATTATAATAATAATAATAATTGCTGGTTTAGTATTAATGCAGGCCTTGTGTTATCAACGATTGCAACATGATTCAGAAGAATATGGATTATTCTTGGAAATATCTGAATCACTAACATTTGCAAATTTACTGTTAACTGATTTTAATACGTTATTTCTAATACTGATTTGCGATAACAAGATATTAGGATACTATGGCTATGTGGAGAGGCATATTTGTCTCTGGACTGTCCCTTGTGAACAGTATGACAAAGGTCAGGCCACAGTCAAGAGTTGAAGGACTTAGGTGAAAACACTGACATTTTTATTTGTCATGCTGAAGAATACTTAAATTCAAGACTGGTATTTCGCTTATGGGCATACTATACTATAGATGTACTATGCAGGGCATTTATTACATGTAAATTGATTAATAATCTGTACTGTAGATAGGGATGCACATAATCCAAGTTGTTGGATGCCCAGCCAAATCTGGTCTCGAGAGGAACCAAAACATTTTCCTGGCAAAGAAAATGAAAAGAGAATATCCCAGTGCTCAAAGTTAACTTTCACTTCAAAGTTAATGTTTGATACTTGCGTTTTTTGTTAACGTAATATGTTACATGTTTACGTTTTGATGAACAGGATCCTGCAAAACTGGTCTTTGGTTTTCGGCAATATACTTCAAAGCCTCCATTACCACAGGGGATGGGGAAACAATCAAGGTTAGAGATGCAGTCAATCACTTCTTCAACTCACCTTTCTGGAAGGAATTCGTGGCGACCATGAAACAGTTATATCAGAGAGGATAAGCCAGAGGACGTCGACGTCTTTGGTCGGATCTGATGGACTCGTTTGATCCTCAGGGCAAGATGAATGTTTATAAGGTTGGTAACAGATCCAAAGCATGAGAAACAATGTAGATTATCCGAGATTTTTCAAATACACGGACAATTAAAGGGCGCTTTGTCCATCGAGGTTTGAGTTATATTTGAACAAGTTAGTTCCTGACCCCAAACATTTGTAGAGTAATCAAAAAGGTTACTGACCCATAACATTTGTAGTCCTGATGATCACAACGGTGACGGTTTTATAGTTGTTATGCCAACGAGTATTAACTGTATATTCCTCTTTAAGGTTTGAAATGTATCATTGCAGTGTATGTTTGTATAATCTTTTTAAAAAAATTAAGGTAAGACGTGTGGTAACTATAGGAAGATGTTTACCACAATTAAGTGTTGTCATCATTTAGTGATATGTTTAATTAGATGAGAGGGCCCGTTAAATTAGTCATAAATGAAGCTGCTCGACAAACAGGGATGTCCGTAAGTTGTACATCTGGACGCAGAAACGAACGGTCAGATCATTATATTCTCAACACCCCAGGCCTGAGCGTATCAGGGGTCTGGAAGATACATCCCCGAGACCAGCGCTAGGGATAATGTGGATGGGGATTCTCATTTTGATAATGCAGCTAGCGTCAAATAAAGAATCCAATGCCTTGCATCGTTACTGCCACCCCCTCCTCCTCCTCACCCATCCCTCACCCCCGCAACCCCTGCACACCGACCTGACAGATCTCGAAGTCTCAGCCTATCAAAACTATAACATGTGTATCCATTCACTTGTCATGTGTCACTACGAATTGATCTAGTGCAATGCGTGTATTTGTTCTTATTAACACTACTTAACAACATGAAGGTATACGTTTGTTTACCAAATACAGAGGGATAAATAAGGAGACATACAAACAGCAATGATAAAGTTAGTACAAGTTATAAGGTGCAGTCCAGGGTTAACTATAGTATATAGATTTTTTATTTAAATGAAGAAAACATTGGCAACCATTTTTTGTGTGTGTCGTATTTTAGAAACAAATCACGAACACTGCACTAGTAGGGTAAGGTACTTTTTAAGAAAAAGTCGCCCAGGAAAGAACCTGGGCACGAAAACCAAGCTACCGAACGACTGATCCGCTCTCAACCCCAGTCACCTTGCAACAGGACTGTGACTGTGTGATCATCGTCGGGTGTGCATCACCATTCCCCTCGAAAGGGAACAGATACTACACATTAAAGTAAGGTTCACGTAAAAGAACATCGATCGTGATGACATAGCAGACAACCTACCGTTGATCGAGTCAAGAGGTATATACAGTTTACATTCAGAAAACACTGTATTGAGTAAAGAACATGATTTTGAGATGGATTAAACCAACTCTTTCCCATTTAATGTAGTCTCCTGCCACCTGCCACGATAATATCGCTTGAATCTTTGCGTGATATATGCACCACACTCCTTTGGCGTATGTTGGTCTCCTGTGAGAATGATGGGGTTGTTTCAGAAGCGATTTGGAAGTATCAACCGTTTGCTGATGACAGTTGCTTCTTTTGGTCACAAATCAAGCAATATACTAGTTAAAGTAAGACTCAATGCAAGGCATAAAACAATATAAATAGTACATTATATGGGAACAAAAAGTTGCCTACGTGAGAGAAAACCGAAAACATATTTAAAAATATAACAATTCTCAGTGTTTCATAAAGAAATCATATGTTTGGCCGACCGTTATTCCTCTTCTGGTTTCTAAGTTATGAACTAATATTTAAAGTTCTAGGAGTTCTCAATTTTAATATTTTATGAATGTATTCTGAGGTGTGACCATGGCTTGACAGGCAGGTTTAGATTAATAAATTGTTCGGATAAATACTACTTCGGTTGTAAAGGTATCAATTTTTTTTAAAGAAATGTACTTGTGTTAGGAGTTTGTCGTGGGTGGGTGGGGGTTGGGTGTATATGGCGGTTGGTGGGGTTGGTGGGGTGGCGGGGTAGCTGTAGAGGGGAAGCGGGAGGCAAGAGGGCAGGATTTCTAAAGTGTTTAATTTCTATAAGGATAAGGTATTCGTTAGGGAAACGATATGTGTTTCTATACGCTATGATATGTCAGAAACAATAAAATACATGACACGATAAAGTAGCGAGAAACTATTTCTGGTTGTTTTTTAATGTACCTTTTCGCCTCGAGAAATCTCGTCGTTGAGTGAGCCTAGTCTGCCCAATATGGTATCGAATTAAATTAGATTTCATGGCAGAGTTGAAGAAGTTGAAGTATAAAATTGTGAAATAATTTAAAAGAAATGTGCTGATTGCAATATTATATTATTGTATTAGTTAAACTTGTTTACATAAACGCGATATATTATAGATGGAAGTATAGGGTGATGGGAATGTTAAGATGACCTTGTCAATTCGGCCAGTCGGTGGGTCGTTACCACAGCAACACAGTCTACTCCTTCATGTTAGCCCAAGAGCCGCGAAGCCGCCTGTTACGTAAAGCCTTGGTTAAGGCGTATCAGCCACTTTTTCCGCTATATGCGCTGGGTCGATCTTTACTATTCATCACGCTATGAGCGATTCGTTTCCTGTGATTGCTTATGTGTGTGTGATTCGTTCCTTCTGTGATCGCGCCGGCCTCTGTGAAGCGTATATGTAGAAAGGGGGAGGTAAATATAACAGCCGTAGCATCAAGTTTATTTGTGTGTGGGGAGACTCATTCGCGTCTGTGAGCAGATTCAGCAGAGTCTGTACCTGTTACGTAATAAGTTCATCGAACATCTCCTGCAATTTGTCCTGTACATGCATGTGTTCAGCTAACATTAATTACTGTGTAGTCTAGTCTGAACTTATTTATGCATATTGCGTGTACCGAGTAAATATACTTTTTGATATATCAATACAAGAGTACGTACTTTGGCAGAACAGCTGGCGAAATGGGAGAGGGAACTAACCAATGGGAAGGCAACATGCATGCTGCGTAGACCTATAACGTGCATGTTGCCTTTCTAGATCTAAGACAAATGTCGCTATAAGAGGTATCATTAAGTCTGTTGAATATTATATATAAACCCTTGATTCATATTTGCCTTTTTTCCTCTACTTTTGTGAAATTCATGCCGTTTAGCTGTAAGTGACAACACGACCTAGGAAGTTGAAGGGGACTCCTATGACGGGATGTTCTATACAAACTGTTAATTGGTCAAATTAAACGAACACTAGCAAAGAGATAACTCTTAATTAGAAATTTGCCACAACCAAAACTGGAACAAAGAAATTTCCAAGTTACCTCCACATACTAGCACCCAGGCTCGTCGAGATCGAATACCTGCGTCTGCAATCTCATTGTTCTAAACAGGGTACAATTAAGGACATGTAAGATACAATATATAGGCTAAATCTTTAAGATCATGCGTGAGAAACCGTTAGCATTAAAATCATTAAAAATGTATGCAGCATTAAATATATTCCAGACTATTACATGACCCTATCGAGGACACCATGTC
Organism: Apostichopus japonicus; assembly: GCF_037975245.1. Taxonomy (NCBI): domain Eukaryota; kingdom Metazoa; phylum Echinodermata; class Holothuroidea; order Aspidochirotida; family Stichopodidae; genus Apostichopus; species Apostichopus japonicus. The sequence continues at coordinate 11,133,526 of NC_092583.1, forward strand.
AGAAAAGTTCTAAAGACGAACGGTAAAAATGAATGAAATTTTATGCCCTCGCGGTCTGGGAGGAACTCAAAGTACGTGATGCGTGCATGTGCTTCACGGTTCAATTAAAATAATAGATCGCTCTGACCCTAAGTTGAACTCTGACCAATGCACGTTTCTTCAGGCGGAACTATACACAACACAATAATGCAATCGACGACGTTGAACACATTGGATGCTGTTGTAAAATGGCATGTACATGACCTAAATGAAAGACATGAACCAAACAGGTTGACAGTCAAGAGTACCATCGTATGGTATTGTACGAGCCGTTTGAACGGCATGTAGCACGATATAAGTATATGAAGATCTTTGCGTGTTAAATTATAAACACAACAGCAACGTTTATGTTTGCTTCAGTTAGGCGACATATATTAGTTTACATTAACGACACAGTATGGACGCATCTTTCTGAATGATCATATATGATGTTCCATAGGCGTTCCATAGAAGTCAACAAAGGTGGTCATTATAACGGTCATACACAGGTTTGCTTTTACTCCGTGTAAAGTAGCAATATATAACTACAGCTGAACGTTACGAGTCAGTGAATTGAGTTCTTTGGGAGTGCAAACATTGCTACGCTTGTATAACTGTAGGTTACAAACCTATATGGCGGACGGGAATGCGTTTGTGTAAGAGTCCTCAACTACATGCTTTTGTAAACCAAACGATTGATACTTTCTCAGCAATACTAACATAAATTCAGTTTTGTTGCATCTCTTCGGTTGGAACGTAAATCAAGTAGGCTATTCAGTACAAGAGATCCAGTTTTGAATCAAGCCAGTTCGTGAATTTGAGAGACAACTCTTTAGAAGGTAAAGGTTTGTTTCTAATTTGCTGATAAAGTGTTCTACAGCTTTTTTCTCTCTTATGGTATACTTATTATTGAGGAAACATTCGAGCATCGAACAACACTTCCATACTAACAATTTGACTCCCAAATCAAAAACATCACCACGTACCACGGATATTATATACAGAAATTACATAGTGAAACTAGTTTATGCAACAGCAGAGTAGCTCATAACAGATCCAAATGTTTAAAGGCTCTCGTCAACTCATTTCGCCTCTTCACTGTTAATGTAACAGTAATGTTAAATCGAAATGTGTGTTATCCTCCAAGAACTATCTATATACTTTACACTTAATCTAATGGCTTACACAACGACACTGAGCTGAATTGTTTACTGTTTCAATTTCTAACAAAAAGTTACCATTTCTGGAAAATGAGTTCCTTTTCGTTTTATGTTGGTTTACAATCTCAACGTGCTATTGACCTCTGACATGCAATGTTCTGGTCACACAATAGCTATAGTTGATAGATGCACTACATTATATAATTTATTATTCATCGCCATCAATTTGAGAAATCCACTTCATGTTACGTCACTGCAATTATTATTTTGTTTCTTTCAGCAATGTGCAGCCACTTAAGTTCATTGTTGCAGGTGTGAATACTACCTCAAGAATATCCGCATTTAACGGTCACTGGGAAGGTTTTTCCCGCATGTATAATATTCGTTTATTCAACTCTACCTAAATTGCAAGAATGAATTTTATTGGCGGATCAATGGTTTTCTATGTACTGCTGCTCTTTTAGAATCAGTGTTCTGCTCACACAGTATCTCTGTTTACAAGATTGGACGATATTATATCAGTTGGAGAATCGGGTTCGCTACGATGTACAGTGTCAAATACGAATCCAAAGGAGGATAACATCAATATGGTGATATTAGATGAAATGGTCAAAAATATACCAATCAGTACTTACCAATCGTGTTCCTGTTATTTACATGGAACAAGCCGAACATTTGATCATTAGTCTTAACCGTATGCACCGTAACTTCCTAAAGTCTCACAGTTACCCCAAACCTGACAATAGTCCTACAGTGCACTCCATACAAGATTCAGGTATATACTACTGTTTTGAGTTTTCTAGCGGAATTGGGAAAATCTGTTTGATTTAGAGAAATCGTGTTCGTGTTATTTTTTGTTTTTGTAATACTAAATATCTATCTGAGAACTGTACAGCCGCAAATTTCATATAAATTGGTAAACATGACCGTTGTGAATCATCTTCGAAAACAAAACCGTATGCATGTTGTTGTAGCTATACGGTTATGAACTCTTGCTTGTTTCTGTTTGTAGCAGTTCACGTATTGAAGCCAAAATGGTTTATCTTCGGCGGATATTGCTTTTCGTTCCGTTACTTGCTTATTTCTTTCATCTATTCCTGGTGTTTGAGAGTCAGTGTTCTGCGCAGACAGTGTCTCTGGTTACGAGATCAAACGACATTGTATTAGCTGGAGAATTGATATCACTGAGATGTACAGTGTCAAACACAAGCCCAGAAGATGACATCACCATGGTGATAACAAATGAAACAGGACAACAGATTCCATCAGGACGATGCTACAGTTTACACCGAACAAACTACTCCATTTATAATTAGTACTAACAGTACATTCTTTTGCAAAGTAACTTTGGTAGACTTTACTACTTCCACAAACCTGACAATTTCACCATTACCAATTGAACAGACATATTGTACTTCAAACTACACGGATGGTATCATTGTTGGACAAACCGTGACTTTAAAATGTTATAGTTCTACGTCAGTGGTAGGGTCCATTAGCTGGAGTTCAGATAGTAATACAACATTCGATGAAATAACAGACCTTGTTTGGACGATGACACGTTATAACAGGATAAATGTACAATCGTCTGTAAGTCAAAATGGCACTGTGTTTACATGCGAACGTGATGGCGTAGCACCAGTTACCGACATAGACCGGTGTTCCATTGGTCCTATTAATGTTCACGAGGAACTGATTATTTTCATTGATCTAATAGTTACTGCTACTGATCCAGCTATATTGTATCCAGGACAAACAAAGAATTATACATGCTCATCTTTACCAACTTCATCTGTGCAGTGGTCTACTCCGAAGAAACTGAACGATTCTGGTATTGAGTTATCTGTGGTTGGAGCCATGATAACAGTAACTGTCCCTAGTGATAGTAACTTTACAGGTGATGTAGACTTGTTTTGTTCTGGTAACATCCTTACTGAACGTTCTACAGCAAACTTAACGTTGGCCATCAATCCCATGGAATCTGTACCCTTGCTCACATTGGTCAGTTCTCCCGAAAAATCAGCACCAACAACATCAGCCTCTAACACAGGTTCAAGTAAACCACCTGTAAATTCATTTCTTGTTGTTTCGCTAGTCACTGTCATAGGGTTCCTTTTATTTGCGTTGTCAATAATGTTTGTTCTACTTTACCGGAAAAGTAGACATACCGAGTCAAATTCCAAATCTGTTGCTAATGTAACCTCTTCGGTGAATGTAGGCTACGATTATTGCGATATTGATACCGGTGGTGTAACTAGAACCGTTACTTCAAACACTGAAGCAACCACAATCTCTGAAAACAGCCCCAACTCGAATAAACAGTATTCTAGAGTAATCATCAATGAAAACGAGTCGGTAGCCTATGAAATTCCAGATGCTAAAATGGGAAACGAAAATCCAAGCAAGAGAACAATTATTGACGAAAAAGGGAATGAGTCAGTATATTACGAATATCTACACAAGTTTAATTTTGAGACAAATGGGCAAAAAGGGAGTAAGCCATGAAAGTGTTAGAATTCAGCTGTAGTAAAGCACAAATAAGATGAATGAAATAAAAAAAAATCGTATTTACTCACTCAAACCGTTTTCGAGAACCTATAATCACCGAGCTACATTTATTGGGTCTTTCATGTAGCAGGTAGGAATGGGTTTTCGATCTCATACAAGAACAGTAATATTTTTAATTATATGAACTAATTGCCATAATTAATTCAAATATGAATGGATGGATGGCGAAGTTCGTAGAGCGCAGGTCAATGGTTTCAGTGCCATTCTAGACATAAATTTCGTTCCTTTTTTCCAAGTTATAAGTAAATCAGAAATAATTGTTTGCCAAATGTTCGACGTAAAAAGAAAATGCTGTTAGTAGTTGCAGTTTAACAGTACGTAGACTTGAACGAGATATTCCGTTGTCTAAAGTTGATAGCTTAACCAATAAGCTGCATATTTCGGCCAAAACATGTTCCTATAGCATTTGTCCTACAGAAAAAGCTTTAAACTTAAGATTTCGAATATGGTAATGTGGAATTTAGATCATATATAAATAAGGTCTGAGTGCAAGTTTGTTCAAAAAGGTACTTGCATCTTTGTGTAAGTTTAAAGGGGACTAGGGGTTCACCCCGACACACCCTTGCAATCATACATGGTGTCTTTGATATGTGGTTTTGAATTATTTTAAGTGTTTTTATGATATAAATTTATTAGTCTTCAGTAAACAGGACTTATTAACTGTTCTAAGCCTGTGTAGGATAGTTTATTTTCATTCTCTTCAGTCGGATCAGGTTTGGTGTATTTTTTCGTCATATTTCTGTATCTATTTATTAAACAGGTTACATCGTTGGAGTGCCATAAGTAATTTTAAAGGGGACTGGGGGCTCACTCCGACACACCCCTGTAATCATACATGATGTCTTTGATATGTGGTTTTGAATTTTGTTGATGATTTTATTCGAACTTGAAGCTGGTCTTTATGGTAGCGCTCACTTTTGTACTCCATTGATAATTGTGCGAATGTGGTACTGCAATTGTCGTCCAACCTTACACCATTGGTGACGCTGCAACTAAACTCTGAGGTTTAATGTGCAATTGTTACCAAAAGGTGGCACCATACTATGGTTAGACATGCACTTTTCCAAATGCCAATGCGGTGGTAGGGTTGGGGTGGGGGTTGTTAAGTGTTTCATATGCTCGTCGGTGTGGCCTTGTGTATATGTGTGAACAACTATATGTCCCAAAATGCTCAGTGCTCATTGGTACGGCGGATGTTCTTGATACGCATTGTGCATGAGGCTCACTATGGGATGTAGGCCGTGAATTATGATTTATAGGTAAGAGGTACAAAAACAACAAAACATTGACAAATACGCTTGTACCAAAATGAAGAATTGTGAACAACCTCAAATTCACGTTTCATATTAGACAAACGGTTAATGGGACACTTGTTAATATTGGTCAAAAAGGTCATATGAATGGAATAGACTGTCGTCATTTGTGGTGATGTTTAGTTTTCCATTCAAACCAAGTCATAGGAAGGTTATACATTCAAACGTAAAAAATCGCTGATTATTTTTAACCTGTGACCAATTGGCGACTTTGTCTAATACGCCTGAGTGTATCCGCAAATAAAATAGTTTACTCGATTTGAATGAGACATGCTGTCAACAAGGAAGTGACAGAAAACGAATTTAAGCTTCATTGATTTTCGTCGAAAACGGTTGTTGGTTTCATTGTACGGAATGTATTCTTGGCTATTTGTGCAATACAAACGTAACAATACCTTACACTTCCTTATCGTTGAACCATACATATAGTCAGAATCCTATACGCTAGCGCTAATTTAATACGTTATACATGCAACGGTTGCAATTATTATGTCAACATAGAACATGTATCATCAATCAGTAGACGAAATTATGATGAGTTGGGGATATCGTTTCTTTCCTATCGGTAAAATCTGATGAGCCTAACAAAGATTATAACATTATTCGATTAAGAGGAGAATTCTTTTCATTAACGCCATTAATATTCCCTAACACGTGCCAAAGAGGCACAAATATAACGAACGTACAGTCTCTTTGTAATCTAGTTCTTAATGGTTACATATTTCACATATTCTATTTGGTAATTTATGAATATTCATGAGGAAGAATGTGTTATCGTGCAATAAGGACATTTATCCTATACATAAGTCAATGGAATATTGAAAGAAATTGATACCTCAGACAAGACGTGCAAACAAACCGCTAGCATGTCTGAGGCACGGTTATCATAAATGGACAATGGCGTCCTTTACACTCGGTAAACATTATACTGGTATTAGATGAGACAAACAGTGAAAATTTTCGCTGGATATTTGTTTTGATATTGCAGACCAAGGATACTTTGTTTTTACATGTGTTGTTAGCCCAAATACTTTAAAATATTTTGATATCTCAACTTACTATTCAGAGAGACAGTTTTACAATAAATACCAGCCTTTATCTTGCTTGTTTATGCTCAATCGGTTGATCCTAGAATGGGGCAGGGGCGGGCATAGTAACGTCCGTATTCGGCTAAGGCAATCGTGAACTTCCTCTTGCTTTTGTACAGGCACTGCAATGCCATTGTTATGAATAGGTTACGAATTGAATGCATTGAATATTCGGGTCAATGAATATACATAACGTAGACCGATACGTGGTGCAGAATGCACCAATGCCATATTAGTCATAAATATGTTTACACTCCATTCATAGGATTTGACTACCTATAGTCTCGATTGAAACTGGTAGTTTGTTCGTTGTATTTGAGCAATAAGCTCACAAGATCATGTTATTTGATGCAATTAGTATTGGACAGTTACCGGCACCAATCATACTTTCAAAAGCATCCGTATTTGATTTAATCTCTTTGACTTAAGAGGAGGAGGAGGACTCCAAAAGAGGAATGTGTTACTCTTTACTGTTTGCAAGTTGACAGATGTATCATCCAGAGTTTACTGGCTAAACCCGGAAAATGACATATATCAATGTTCGAAATAATGATGTCAACTCTATTATCCGTGTCTCCATGTTGAATTCGAGATCAGTGTAAACAACACAAACACCTGCATACACCTTACGCGCAGTCTAAGGACTTTAGTTAATAACTTAATTATTTAACTAGACACCGTTGAAATGTGTGTGAGAGTGAAGAACTTAAAATAAAATAAAATGCAAAAAGTGAAGAATTAGCTGTTGTCAATCAATTGTTTCAAACATGAAGAACCTCACTTGATATAGTTGCAACATTATCTGCAAAGTTCAGTCAAGAACTCTATTGTAAAGAGACTCAATCATTTGTTTAAATCTTGATTGTGAAAATGTACTTTTTTCTAAATGGCAACTGCCGATCACCTCTGTATGCAGAGCTTAAGTTTAAATAGGTTGCCAACTCCAAACTTAAGTAGCTGTTGACCAACTATATATGGAAGGAAAGAACTTGATTGTAAATAGCTGTCAATCAACTGTAATTGGAAACGAAGACTTTTGCGTTTGTTTGTAAATAGTTGTCGACCAACTGTTAATTAAAAGAATAACGCACAATAACTGATATTTTTTCATATTCAGGTTCTACTTTTCACGGAGTAAACCGTACATTTATACAACAAACAGACTGGAAAATTTCTTTCCAAGCTTGTATCAGATGATGAAAGCTAAACAAAAGGAACCTAGAGGCCCTAATTGTATAGAAGTATATGTTAGAAAAATATGTTAGATGTATTTATGTAAGAAGTACATGTGAGAAGTATATATAAGATGTATATGTGTTAGAAGTATATGTTCTAAGTATATGTTCGAAGCATATGTTCGAAGTATATGTTAGATGTATATATGTTAGAAGCATATGTTAGAAGTGTATGTTAGAAGTATATGTCAGAAGTATATGTAAGATGTATATATGTTTGAAGTATATGTTAGAATAATGTTTTAGAAGTATATGTTAGAAGTACATGTTAGAAGTATTTATATATATGTAAAATATTTGTTAGAAGTATATGTAAGATGTTTATATGTTCGAAGTATATGTTAGAAGTATATGTTAGAAAAATATGTCAGGAGTTTATGTTAGAAGTATATGTTAGGTGTATACATGTTAGAAGAATATGTTAAATGTATATGTTAGAAGTTATGTTAGAAGTTCATGTCATACGCATATGTTAGATGTAAATATGTTAGAAGTATTTGTTAGAAGTATATATGTTAGAATTATATGTTAGAAGTATATATGTTAGAAGTATATGTTAGATATATATATATATGTAAGAAGTGTATGTTAGATGTATATGTTACAAATTATGTTAGTATTAGTAAGCATATATAGCTGTTGATTTCGTTTGTTTGGTGAACAGGGTAGTCAGTTAATATTCTTAACCTCAAATAATGTTTTATTCGGTGTTTGTTTATGTTTTATTGAGTGGTTTTACCCTTTTGATTGCTAATAAATACATACTTTTATGGTAGTAGAAGTATGCATCGAATCATTGAATATTAATTAGTATCATGTCTTAGATGGAGAGCAAGGCGTTCTCTAAACATGTAACATTTTTACATATAATGTGCATAGTATGAAACTATTTATCATATGATCACATGTCCATTTCATTCTCCTCAGTCAGAGCATGTTATTTGTATCAAGAAGAATTCAAAGTTTGATTTCCAAGCTTCTAACGATGCTTCTCTCCCTAATTCGTTAGATACGTTTAATACGTTGGATACGTTAGATACGTTCAAGATACGTTAGATACGCAAGATATGTTTGATTTGTTAGATACGTTCAATAAACCTTTAATTATTGGTATATTTTCGGGTAAATTGTCACAGCCGCCCTTCCTTCCCCCCAAATCAAACCGGGCTCCTACTACCGTGAAATTTTTCCGTAGTTTAGAAAATTGGAATGGTTAAATTTTGAAGACAAAGTTGATGATACTATATATGGTGCTCTTCAGGTGTGATACTATCTATACATAGTGCACTTTAAGTGTGACACTATATATACATATTGCTATATAATTGCAATACTATATATACATAGTGCTCCTTGTAAAAAAATAAATATATATAAAATGTTTAAATCAGACGAGCGCCATTTATTTATTTATTTGCATTAGAGGAAGCTGAGAATTCCATATGCGTTAACATATGCTATCAACATATCCGTGACGTAGATTACTTTGTAAATACATGAATTCAACATTAAGATCTTCGATTTATTATTATTATATATAGTCCGCAAACCAGGGAATTACTTGTATATGACCATAGGCCTATACCAAAATCACTTGAAAATCTGAGTGTTATGAAAGAGCAATAGATCAACGTGTGAGATATCCAGAAATGAGGTTAGTGAGACCTGGCGAATATTTTACGAACTATGTCAGTTTTACGCTCTTAACTGTGCAGGTAAACTTGTAATCTATATATAGAACAACAACGGTATGGCTCACGCAGCTAAAGCTAGTACTATAAGTGAACATTTGTTATTATTCTTAAAGGGCGTCGCCAGTTTTAACGGACACACAGTAGGTTTTGTCTAAACTACGTGTATAAATAAACTGACACATAGATTAACTGTCGGTTTATTCTTAATTTTTATTGCCCAACATTGGTTTTCATCGAAGTTCGTTCGAACCACTGTGATTACCCAAGCAGTCTTTTTGTCTTAATATATTCCAAAAGTTGATATTTGTAAAGTTAATAAGTTACGTTCCCTCCTGTCATTCATTTTGTAGAACGGGGATTTGAGTTGGCTTTATAACTGCTTGCATACACAAATGTCTAAGGACACCATCAGACAAGAGTCCAGGTATCAAATACAGATAATTAAAAATGTAAGAATTCACTGAAGACGTGACCCTTAACGATATTATAAATCCCTGAAATGCTCCTTTAAGTCTAACTTGATCATATCGTCGGCTGCTCAGTGCAGGCCTACATATACAATTTTGTTAATACTTTGTTTTAATAATTATAATAACTTAATCAATGCGTATTTCTTGTAACTTAATTTGAACAACACAGTACCCTTGTATGACATTCCCATATCATTATCTGGGCATAAAAAATATTTAGTGTATCGTAAATATGATATTTGAGGCAATGAAATTATTAATGCTTTTGCTATTGAATTTTGTGCTGCATCTTGGAAGCTGACATAACGGTCTCTGTGTTAGACTGAGTAAATCAGTCACTTTAACTGATGGTCCTAAGATAATTGTAGAGGGTCATTTCTCATCAATATTAAAAGTGATATAGAAATACAACCTAGATGGATAACGGTGTATTTTTTTTTCAAATAATAGTCTGCAACATACCAAATAAAAAAATTGGTGCCTGATAAAGTCATCCTCTGATGATGCGAAAAGAAGTTTCTAAAATTGAACTATGTATCGGAGAGTACCCGAGAGCACCCGAGAGCACCCGAGAGTACACGAGAGTACCCGAGGGTACCCGAGAGCACCCGGGAGTACCCGAGAGTACCCGAGAGTACCCGAGAGTACCCGAGGGTACCCGAGAGCACGCATATTTCCTTACTATACGATAGCCGCGACGACATGCTAATAAGGTAAAATAATTTAAAAGTCACGAATACAGAGTAAGTAATTTATCTTCTTTTTGGGGGGGATGGGGGATTGGGTGGGGACGACGAGGGGAGGGGACGGGCTCATTATGGCCACATAACCCTTACCCCTTTGCCCAGTTTTTTCGCAATTGTATACAACAAGGAATAGGAGATATCAATAAAAGATATTCTGATAACCGAAGTTAATTTTGAATTAGCATTCATTGAATATTTGAACAGGATCAAGTTCATGAAAGTAGTTTTAAAATGGATTACATCCGTCACGAAATCGCATTTAATAAAAAAAAAATTGGCATAAAATTCGTGGAAGCTGCTCGCAATACTGCTTTCAAAGTACATGGCATTCATTTATCTGCACGCACACTGTGCGTAGTTTTGATTTTCTATAGATGCATCTCATATAAATAATGATATTCATTCATCAAAATACCGTCACAAACTAATAGATCACTACACACATCTAGACATCTAGAACTTTGAACAAAAAAATGTCAAAGTACGATGTACGGAAGTGTTATATACCACTGACACCTGCGTGATTTAAAGTAGGAAAAAAGAAAGATTCAAACTGGATCGTATAACCCAATCAATATCCGAATATTTGTATACATTATGTGACATACCTAAACACTTAGCGTGCTATTTTAACGCTTATGTTGTTATTGTATAGGTATATTGTTGTTTGTATGGAAGAAAACCCACAGTCCCCGAAGAAAAGGAATTCCGAACATTTTGAAAATCCTTTCAATAAAGTAACACAACAAAACGTATTAAAGTAACCTGCAGTGTACAACAGCTATTAAAGAAAGTTGTATAGGATTGTGTGTAAGCTGATATACGTTCTATGTACTTAATACCGAGTGCTGCTCTCGTCATATACAACAGCGCTCGAATGAAACACATCGTTCAAATGATATTTGTAAATATGAATAATTCTGAGTCGTTGACAATCGATATCACATCATCGCGCTTTACGTGACCCCTGCAGCCACAGACCACGTGACTCATACAGCCACAGCTCAAACGTAACATCTCCATTAGAAGACCTCGAAAAGAAACCGACAGTAAGTACTCAACATTCTGTCATCCTTCCTCTTGAAATGAACTCAAAGTACTCAAGTATTGTCCATTTGTGTGTGTGTGTGTGCGTGTGTGTTCATCTTTCTCTCAAGTTTATCTTTGCTAGAGGGAATTTTAATGATAATAATAATAATAATAATAGTAATAATAATAATAATAATGATGATAGTCGATAAGTGACTTCGTTGATATCAAAAAGACGGTTTGCATTGAAGTCTCAATTTGGTATGATGATCACAGTGTTAGCAATATATTGGGGTAGCTGGTGTTAAATTGTCGATGGATATACTGTTTTCCATGCATGTATTGATAAATCTAGGAGTTTTCAATTTAATATTTTCATGATCGTATTCTGAGGTGTGACAATGGCTTGACAGGCAGGTTTAGATTAATAAATTGTTCGGATAACTACTACTTCGGTTGTAAGGTATCATTTTTTTAAACAAATGTACTTGTGTTAGGGGTTTGCCCTGGGTGGGTAAGGGTTGGGTGTACATGGTTGGTGGGGTTGGTGGGGTGGCGGGGTAGCTGTAGAGGGGAAGCGGGAGGCACGAGGGCAGGATTTCTAAAGTGTTTAATTTCTATAAGGATAAGGTATTCGTTAGGGAAACGATATGTGTGTTTCTATACGCTATGATATGTCAGAAACAATATAGTACAGGATTCGATAAAGTAGCGATAAACTATTTCCGGTTGTATTTTAATATCATATTCGCCTCGAGAAATCTCGCAGTTGAGTGAGCCTAGTCTGCCCAATATGATATTGAATTGAATTGGATTTCATAAAAGAGTTGAAGTATAAAATTGTGAAATAATTTAAAAGAAATGAACTGATTGCAATATTATATTATTGTATGAGTTTTTTTTTCATAAACGCGATATATTAAAGAGGGAAGTATAGGGTGATGGGAATGTTACGATGACCTTGTCAATTCGGCCAGTCGGTGGGTCGTTACCACAGCAACACCGTCTACTCTTTCTTCATGTTAACTCAAGAGGCGCGAAGCCGCCTGTTACGTAGCCTTGGTTTAGGCGTATCGGCCACTTTTTTTGTTGCTAAATGCGCTGAGTCGATTTTTACTATTCATCACGCTATGAGCGATTCGTTTCCTGTGATTGCTTCTGTATGTGTGATTCGTTCCTTCTGTGATCGCGCCGGCCTCTGTGAAGCGTTTATGTAGAAAGGGGAGGAAAATATAACAGCCGTAACATCAAGTTTATTTGCATGTAGGGAGACTCATTCGCGTCGGTGAGCAGATTCAGCAGAGTCTATACCTGTTACGTAATAAGTTCATCAAACATCTCCTGCAACATGTCCTGTACATACATGTGTTCAGCTGACATTTTATTACTGTGTAGTCTTGTCTGAACTTATTTATGCATATTGCGTGTACCGAGTATATATACTTGTACATATATAAATCCAAGAGTACGTACATTGGCAGAACAGCTGGCTACACGAGAGAGGGAACAAACCAATGGGGAAGGCAACATGCATGCTGTGTAGACCTTTAACGTACACATGCCTTTCTAGATCTTAGACAAATGTCGCCATAAGAGGTATCATAGTCTATACAATATCATATATAAACCCTTGATTCATATTTGCATTTTTTCCTCTAATTTTGCGAAATTTAGGCCATTTAGCTGTTAGTGACAACACGACCTAGATAGTTGAAGGGATGTTTTATACAAACTGTTAATTTGTCGAATTAAACGAACACTTGCAAAAAGATATGTCTTAATGAGAAACTTGGCACAATCATGACTGGAGCCGAGAAATTTCCAAGTTACTTCCACCTACTAGCACCCAGGCTCGTCGAGATCGTAAAGCTGCGTCTGCAATCTCATTGTTCTGAAATGGGTAAATTTAGGACATGTAAGATACAATTTCGAAAGCTAATTCTTTATGATCATGCGTGAGAAACCGCATGATATATCTTCAAGGAAAGCATTAAAAATGTCCAGAGTAGCAAAAAGGGACATAAAGGAGCATACAGAATAAATTAAATATATTCCAGACTATTACATGACCCTATCAAAGAGACCATGTCAGACAAGACCTAAGACGATTGGTAGAAAAATAAACTGTAGGCTCATGTGGCCTTGAAGGATTTCAGAGCACATGAGATTTGAGCGTGCTTCACGCTTCAAGCGCAATTATTCACAAAGATCATTAGTCGAACTCTGACCAATGCACGTTTCCTCAATCGGAACTATACACAACACAAGAATGCCATCGACGAAGATGGCAAGCCCAAAGTAACCAACAATTGTACGTTTAAAGATTAAACTTCCATTCTTCTACCATCGTCTTATATCAAACTAAATGATAAGTCTTCTGAAAATATTTAAGAATCATTTAACAAAATGATTGCTTTAACCGTAGAGCGGTATGCATAAACACGGCAACCTATTTGCAAATAAGTAGTCTCAAAGAACACAGATGACGCTGTCTTAAAATGGCATGTGTACTTTATTTTACGAGACGTTTTAAAGGCATGTAGCACGATGTGAAAATAATGGTGATCCCTATGCGTAAAATAATAAATACAACAGCAACATATCTATTTGCATCAGTCTGGCGACGTACTAGCTTAACGGCACAGTATGGACTCATCTTTCACGGTGATCATATCTAGTCTTCCATTTGGCGTTCCATAGAAGGTAAAAAAGATGATCATTATAACGCTCATATATATTTTTTCTTTTAATTCCTGTAAAGTAACAATATATAACTACATCTAAACGTCACAAGTCAGTAAATTGAATACTTTGGTAGTATAAACATTGCTACGCTTGTATAACTGTAGGTAACAAACATATTTGGCTGACGGGAATGTGTTTGTGTAAGAGTCCTCAACTACATGGAATACAATCATTTACTTATAATATTCTCTGTAGGAGCTTACGTTCATCGTTTTTCTTCAGAATTGAATATTCATGTTCTAATAGAGAAATAAATTCATCTAAAAACGTTATGACATCTGGCAGTTTTTCGTTTTGTTTACAAGTGAAAATAAAGTATTTTGCATGTAGCAAAAAAAGTTCACCGGATGTCTTATGTCTTCGATGTAACCAAATTTGACGTTAACTACGGTGATTTTACTAATATCTTTCAAAAAAAATCTGGCAGCGATATACCAAAACGTTTGGACAAATGGTCACAAAGAAAAAAGATGTTCAAGAGTCTCATCATCATGTTGGCAAAAGGTACAAAGAGGTACATTTCTTCGACCAATCCTGAACAAGAACGTATTCATGCCAATAATTCTATGAATGAAACGAAACTGAAAATATTGTAAGTTTACGTCTCTCACAGCAGCATTAGGAAGACTAAAAATAGCATTCCAGTTATATTCATAAAGGTCTAAACTCTGCCATTTAGAAATTGACCTCGGTTGTGAAGCTATCTGATTAATGAAATATTGATAAGTAATTTTTGTTACACGAGGATAGCTAGTAAATTTGACTAGACGAAAGATATTCCCATTCAGAGTATCCGTTTCATTCATATTAGTTTTCCAAGAATTTGGAATGGCCAATATCAAGCCAAATTAGAGAGTGAATGGGAAACTTTCCGTAATATCGTACTTTCTTTTGAAAGAAACATAATCTAAACAATTTCCATATCCGTCAGAGAAATCACGTATGAAATATGCATTTTTCTCCAATAGTATCCGTTCGAGAAAACAATATTTCTATTTATCCTAATAAACGAGTTATTGAGTATGTACTCATTTGAGAAGTTACTTTCTGGAGAACGGAAATGATAATCTGACCACGAACTACACACCTCAATAATTAAAGTGTTCGCAATTTCAATATCATGTTTACAAAAAATTACATTTTAGTAGGAAACCTCCACCATATTTGCTGAGTGCCTTGTCAAATAAAATTGTCCATGCCCCTGGACTGTCATCGTGGTGTAGTTTCACCCATTTACATTTAAGACTCTTCGCGAACAAACTCAAGTCAATCATATTGAGTCCACCATTACACTTTGCATTAACTAACACCGACCTCTTCACTTTGTCCGGTTTGCCTCACCAGACAAACTTGTAAAAAAGATTTATTCAGTTCTTGCAAATAACTTGAGGGTGAATTTGACAAAACTACAAGGAGATAAACCAATTGTGAAATACAATTATTTTTTTTTTTTATAATTCTAGTTTTTCCGTTAGGTGTGAGGTCCCTAGTAGACCATAAATTGATAAGTCTTTAAATACGTGACAGTTTTGGAATATAGTTCAATTTGAAAAAGGGATCTCCGTGATGACTGAATGTTATTCCCAAATAGGTAACAGGTTGATCGCTAATTTTGAACACAACATCATAAAAATACCAAGGAGGGTCAATACATAAAGGACCTAGAGGAAACAATTTAGACTTGGTTATATTAATCTTCAAACCAGAAACGTCTGTAAAGTTATCTAAAGTCGAAATAACACCCTTAAAAGAATCATTCGTACCATGTGTGATGATAACAGTATCATCGACATCATTGGAAATTTTGAACGTTGTACCTGAAATTGAAATGCCATGAATGTTTTTATCCGAGGTCATAACAGATGCAACAGTTTAAAGGCTCTTGTAAACTTTTGTTTTCGTCAACTCACTTCGCCTCTTCACTGTTAATGTAACAGAAATGTGAATTCGAAATATATGTTATCCTCCCAGAACTATCTCTACTTTACACTAAATCTAATGGCTTACACAACGACACTGAGCTGAATTGTTTACTGTTTTAATTTCTAACAAAATTTTACCATTTCTGGAAAATGAGTTCCTTTTCGTTTTATGTTTGTTTACATTCTCAACATGCTATTGACCTCTGACATGCAATGTTCTATTCACACATTAGCTCTAGTTGCTAGATGCGCTACATTATATAATTTATCATACATCGCCATCAATTTGAGAAATCCACTTCATGTTACGTCACTGCAATTATTATTTTGTCTTTTTCAGCGATGTGCAGCCATTTAAGTTCATTGATGCAGGTGTGAATACAACCTCAAGGATATCCGTATTTAAAGGTCACTGGAAAGGTTTTTCCCGCATGTACAATATTCGTTTATTATTTGGAAGAATGAACTTTATTGGAGGATCAATGGTTTTCTATGTACTGCTGATATCTTAGAATCAGTGTTCTGGTCACAGAGTATCTATGTTTACAAGATTGGACGATATTATATCAGTTGGAGAATCGGTATCGCTACGATGTACAGTGTCAAACACGAATCCAGAGGAGGATAACATTGATATTGTGATATTAGATGAAATGGTAAAAAATGTACCATTCAGTACCTAACCATCCTATTCCTGTTATTTACATGGAACAAGCCGAACATTTGATCATTAGTCTTAACCATCTGCACCGTAACTTCCTAAAGTATCACAGTTATCCCAAACCTGACAATAGTCCTATAGTACACTCCATACCATTTTCAGGTATATCGTACTGTTTCGTGTTTTCGGGCAAGTTTGGGAAAACTCTTTGAAAATCGTGTTCGTGTTACTTTTGTTTTTGTTAAAATAAAAATCTCTCTGAGGACTGTACAGAGTGACGTAAATTTGTTGTAATTTGTACACCGACCGTTGTAATTCGCCTACGAAAAACAAAACCGTATGCATGTTGTTGTTGTAGCTATACGAGTAGGACGTCTTGGTTATTTTCTGTTGAAGTTGAAAACGTATTGAAGCCAAAATGGATTATCTTCGGCGGATATTGCTTTTCGTTCCGTTACTTGCTTTTTTCTTTCATCTATTGCTGGTCTTTGAGAGTCAGTGTTCTGCGCAGACAGTGTCTCTGTTTACGAGATTCAACGACATTGTATTAGCTGGAGAATCGATATCACTCAGATGTTCAGTGTCAGACTTGAATCCAGATTATAACATTACCCTGGTGATAACAGATGAAACGGGACAAGAGTTTAATTCAGGTCCATTGGGACTGGACGATGCTACATTTTACATCGAACAAACTACTTCATTTATATTTAGTACTAACCAAACATTCTTTTGCAGCGTAACATGGGTAGACTTTACTGCTTCCACAAACCTGACAATATTAGCATTACCAAATGAACCGACATATTGTACTACAAACTACACTGACGGTATCATTGTTGGACAATCGGTAACTCTAACATGTTATAGTTATGCGTCAGTGTTCGGTTTCATTAGCTGGAGTTCAGATAATGATATAACATTCGATGAAACGAGAAACCTTGTAAGGACGATGACACAGTGTAACAGGATACATGTACAACCTTCTGTAAGTCAAAATGGCAGCGTGTTTACATGTGAACGTGATGGCGTAGCACCAGTAACCGACATAGACCGGTGTACCGTTGGTCCTATTTATGTTTACGAGGAACTGATCATTTTCATTGATCCAGTAGTTACTACAAATGATCCAGCTATATTGTATCCAGGACAAACAAAATTTTATACATGCTCATCTTTACCAACTTCATCTGTGCAGTGGTCCATTCCGGAAGGACTAGATATTTCTGGTATTGTGATCTCCGTTGATGGATCAATGATGATAGTAACTGTTGCTAGTGATAGTAGCTATGAAGGTGTTGTAACATTAAATTGTTATGGTACCCTCCTTACTGAAAGTTCTATGGCAAACTTAACGTTAGTAATTAGGCCCATGGAATCTGTATCCTTGCTCACATTGGTCAGTTCTCCCGAAAAATTAGCACCAACAACATCAGCCTCTAACAGAGTTTCAAGTAAACCACCTGGTAATTCAGTTCTTGTTGTTTCGCTAGTCACTGTCATAGGGTTCCTTTTATTTACATTGTCAATAATGTTTGTTCTACTTTACCGGAAAAGTAGACATACCGAGTCAAATTCCAAATCTGTTGCTACTGTAACCTCTTCGGCGAATGTAGGCTACGATTATTGCTATATTGATACCGGTGGTGTAACTAGAACCGTTACTCCAAACACTGAAGCAACCACAGTCTCTGAAAGCAGCCCCAACTCGAAAGAACAGTATTCTAGAGTAATCATAAACGAAAACGAGTCGGTAGCCTACGAAATTCCAGGTGCTAAAATGGGAAACGAAAATCCAAGCAAGGGGACAATTATTGACGAAGAAGGGAATGAGTCTATATATTACGATAATCTACAAATGTTTAATTTTGAGACAAATGGGCAAAAATAGAATAAAGCCATGAAAGTATTAGAATTCAGCTGTAGTAAAGCACAATTAAGATGAAAGAAATATCAAGAAAATCGTATTTGTTCAATCAAACCGTTCTCGAGAACCTATAATTACCGGGCTACATTTATTAGGTTTTTCATGTAGCAAGTAGGAATGGGTTTTCGATCTCATACCAGAACAGTAATATTTTTTATTATATGAAACAATTGCCATAATTAATTCAAATATTAATGGATGGCTAAGTTGGTAGAGCGCTGTACTTGTAACCCGGAGATCAATGGTTCGAATCCCGTTCTAGCCATAAATTTCATTGCTCTTTTCCCTGTTATAATTTGCCATATGTTCTTCCAAGTAAAAAGGAAATTTGGTTCAAATAAATACTTTTATCTTTGTGTGAGTTTAAAGGGATTGGGGGGGGGGGGATACACTCGGACACAACCCTGTAATCAAACATGTTGTCTTTGATATGAGGTTTTGAATTTTGTTGATAATTTATTCGATGATATATATTTATTAGTCTTTAGTAAACAGGACTAATTAAATGTTCTAAGACTGTGTAGGATAGTTTAGTTTCATTCTCTTCAGTCGGATCAGGTTTGGTATATTCTTTCGTCATATTTCTGTCTGTACATATTAAACAGGTTTCATCGTTGCAGTGCCATATCTAGTGCCCTGGCAGTTTTTCTATACATTAAATTATTTATCGTACAAATAGATTGTGATATCTTTCGTTCTTCTTTTAAGAATTGCTTTTCTTAGCTGTGGAAAAGCAGCAATATTCCTACTGTTTGCATTTTGATAGTTTTGCTTAAACTTATCTATAAAAAACTTAAACCTTGTAGAAACGGTGTATACAAATTCAGAGAATCCTGCGACGCTCAGAATTTGAAGTTGGTCATTATGGTAACGCTCACTACTGTACTCCATTGGTGACACTGCAACTAAACTGAAGGTTTAATGTGCATTTGTTACCAAAAAGTGGCACCATAACATGGTTGGACATGCACGTTTCCAAAGGCCAAGGAGTTGGTTTGGTTGGGGGTTGTAAAATGTTTTATGTTCTCGTGTGTGCCCTTGTGTATATGTGTAGACAACGATATGTCCCAAAATGCTCAGTGCTCATTGGTACGGCGGATGTTCTTGATACGCATTGTGCATGAGCCTCACCATGGGATGGAGGCCGTGAATTATGATTTATAGGGTCAAAAGTAAGAGTTACAAAACCAACAACACAATGACTAATTCGCTTGTACCAAAAGGAAGAATTGTGAAACAACTTTAAACTCACGTTGGATATTAGACACCTGGTTAATGGGACACTTGTTAATATTGGTCAAAAAGGTCATATGAATGGAATAGACTGTCGTCATTTGTGGTGATGTTTAGTTTTCCATTCAAACCAAGTCATAGGAAGGTTATACATTCAAACGTAAAAAATCGCTGATTATTTTTAACCTGTAACCAATTGGCGACTTTGTCTAATACGCCTGAGTGTATCCGCAAATAAAATAGTTTACTCGATTTGAATGAGACATGCTGTCAACAAGGAAGTGACAGAAAACGAATTTAAGCTTAATTGATTTTCGTCGAAAACGGGTGTTGGTTTCTTTGTACAAGGTTTATTCTTGGCTTTATGTGCAATACAAACGTCACGATACCTTACACTTCCTTATCGTTGAACCATACATATAGTCAGAATCCTATACGCTGGCGCTGATTTAATACGTTATACATGCAACGGTTGCAGTTATTATGTCAACATAGAACATGTATCATCAATCAGTAGACGAAATTATGATGAGTTGGGGATATCGTTTCTTTCCTATCGGTAAAATCTGATGAGCCTAACAAAGGTTATAACATTATTCGATTAAGAGGGGAATTCTTCTTCATTAACGACATTAATATTCCCTAACACGTGCCAAAGAGGCACAAATATAACGAACGCACAGTCTCTTTGTATTCTAGTTCTTAATGGTTACATATTTCACATATTCTATTTGGTAATTTTTGAATATTCATGAGGAAGAATGTGTTATCGTGCAATAAGGACATTTAGCCTATATATAAGTCAATGGAATATTGAAAGAAATTGATACCTCAGACAAGACGTGCAAACAAACCGCTAGCATGTTTGTGACACGATTACCATAAATGGACAATGGCGTCCATTACACTCGGTAAACATTATACTGGTATTAGATGAGACAAACAGTGACAAATTTCGCTGGATAATTGTTTTGATATTGCAGACCAAGGATACTTTGTTTTTACATGTGTTGTTAGCCTTTATACTTTTACATATTTTGATAACTCAACTTACTATTTAGAGAGACAGTTTTACAATAAATATCAGCCTTTATCTCGCGTTTTTTATGCTCAATCCGTTGATCCTAGAATGGGGCAGGGGCAGGCATGATAACGTCCTCATTTAGCTAAGGCAATCGTGAACTTCCTCTTGCTTTTGTACTGGCACTGCAATGTCATTGTTATGAATAGGTTACGAATTGTAGGCATGGAATAATCGGGTCAGTGAATTTACATAACGTAGACCGATACGTGGTATAGAATGCATCAATGCCATATTAGTGATAACTATGTTAACACTCCTGTCATAAGATTTGACTACCTAATCACGATTATAACTGGTAGTTTGTCTGTTTTATTGGTGCAATAAGCTCACAATATTATGTTATATGATGTAATAGTATTAGACAGTTACCGGCACCAATCATACTTTCAAAAGCATCCGTATTTGATTTAATCTCTTTGACTTAAGAGGAGGAGGAGGACTCCAAAAGAGGAATGTGTTACTCTTTACTGTTTGCAAGTTGACAGATGTATCATCCAGAGTTTACTGGCTAAACCCGGAAAGTGACATATATCAATGTTCGAAATAATGATGTCAACTCTATTATCCGTGTCTCCATGTTGATTTCGAGATCAGTGTAAACAATACAAACACCTGCATACACCTTACGCGCAGTCTAAGGACTTTAGTTAATAACTTAATTATTTAACTAGACACAGTTGAAATGTGTGTGAGAGTGAAGAACTTAAAATAAAATAAAATGCAAAAAGTGAAGAATTAGCTGTTGTCAATCAATTGTTTCAAACATGACCTCACATGACCTCACTTGATATTGTTGCAACATTATCTGCAAAGTTCAGTCAAGAACTCTATTGTAAAGAGACTCAATCATTTGTTTATACAAAAAGTTAAGAAATTAGTTTTGAAATCTTGATTGTGAAAATGTACTTTTTTTCTAAATGGCAACTGCCAATCACCTCTGTATGCAGAGCTTAAGTTTAAATAGGTTTCCAACTCCAAACTTAAGTAGCTGTTGACCAACTATATATGGAAGGAAAGAACTTGATTGTAAATAGCTGTCAATCAACTGTAATTGGAAACGAAGACTTTTGCGTTTGTTTGTAAATAGTTGTCGACCAACTGTTAATTAAAAGAATAACGCACAATAACTGATATTTTTTCATATTCAGGTTCTACTTTTCACGGAGTAAACCGTACATTTATACAACAAACAGACTGGAAAATTTCTGTCCAAGCTTGTATCAGATGATGAAAACTAAACAAAAGGAAACTAGAGGCCCTAATTGTATTGAAGTATATGTTAGAGGAATATGTTAAATGTATTTATGTAAGAAGTACATGTGAGAAGTATATGTAAGATTTATATGTGTTAGAAGTATATGTCAGACGTTTATGTTAGAAGTATATGCTAGATGTATATATGTTAAAAGAATATGCTAGAAGTTATGTTAGAAGGTTATTACGCATATGTTAGATGTAAATATGTTAGAAGTATTTGTTAGAAGTATATGTTAGAAGTATTTGTTAGAAGAATATGTGTTAGAATTATATGTAAGAAGTATATATGTTAGAAGTATATGTTAGATATATATATGTAAGAAGTGTATGTTAGATGTATATGTTACAATTTTATGTTAGTATTAGTAATCATATATAGCTGTTGATTTGTTTGTTTGGTGAACAGGGTAGTCAGTTAATATTGTTAACCTCAAATAATGTTTTATTCGGTGTTTGTTTATGTTTTATTGAGTCTTTTTTTCCCTTTTGAGTACTAATAAATACATACTTTAATGGTAGTAGAAGTATGCATCGACTCATTGAATATTAATTAGTGTCATGTCTTAGATGGAGAGCAAGGCGTTCTCTAAACATGTAACATTTTTACATATATATAATGTCCATAGTATGAAACTATTTATGATATGATCACATGTCCATTTCATTCTCCTCAGTCAGAGCAAGTTATTTGTATCAAGAAGAATTCAAAGTTTGATTTCCAATCTTCTAACGATGCTTCTCTCCCTAATTCGTTAGATACGTTTAATACGTTAGATGCGTGGATTCGCTAGATACGTTAAATTCGTTAGATTCGTAAGATACGTTGGATACGCTAGATACGTTCAAGATACGTTAGATACGTAAGATATGTTTGATTCGTTAGATACGTTTGATAAACGTTCAATAATTGGTATATTTTCGGGTAAATCGTCACAGCCGCCCTTCCCTCCTCCCAAATCAAACCGGGCCCCTACTACCGTGAAAATGTCCCGTGGTTTAGAAAATTGGAATGGTTAAATTTTGAAGACAAAGTTGATGAGACTATTTATGGTGCTCTTTAGGTGTGATATTATCTATACATAGTGCACTTAAAGTGTGACACTATATACACATATTGCTATATAATTGCAATACTATATACATAGTGCTCCTTGTAAAAAAATATATATATATATAAAATGTTTAAAACAGACGAGCGCCATTTATTTATTTATTTGCAGTAGAGGAAGCTGAGAATTCCATATGCGTTTACATATGCTATCAACATATCCGTGACGTAGATTACTTTGTAAATACATGAATTCAACATTAAGATCTTCGATTTATTATTATATATAGTCCGCAAACCAGGGAATTACTTGTTCATGTCCATAGGCCTATACCAAAATCATTTGAAAATCTAAGTGTTATGAAAGAGCAATAGATCAACGTGTGAGATATCCAGAAATGGGGTTGGTGAGACCTGATGAAAATTTTACGGACCATGTCAGTTTTACCTCTTAACTGTGCAGGTAAACTTGTAATCTATATGTAGAAGAATAACGGTGTCGCTCACGCAACTAAAGCTAGTAGTAGTACTATAAGTGAACATTTGTTACTATTCTTAAAGGGCGTCACCAATTTTAACGGACACACAGTAGTTTCTGTTTAAAACACGAAGATATTAATAAACTGAAACCCATGATTAACTGTTGGTTTATTCTTAAGCTTTATTGCCCAATATTGGTTTTACGGAAATACGTTCGAACCACTGTGATTACCCAAGCAGTCTTTTTGTCTAAATATATTGCAAACACTGATATTTTTAAAGTTACGAAGTTACGTTCACCTCTGTCATTCATTTTGAAGAAGGGGTACTTTGAGTTGGCTTTATAACGGCATTGGACATATGCATACACACAATTCTAAGGACACCATTAGAAAAGAGTCCAGGTATCAATTACAGATAATTTATAGTTTATGAATGCCCTGAAGACGTGACCCACTCATTTTCCACAACGCCGAAGACAATTACCCGATAAGTGTGACTTTGTTGCTTTTAAATGACAGATTATGCTGAGGTTTAGTTTTGATATTAGCATAGCCTAAGGAGTAAAACACATTCAGATGCTATAGCATTGTTGCCATAACTATTCAGGTTTTGATGCACCCCTTTAAGGATATTATAAATCCCTGGAATGCTCCTTTCAGTCTAACTTGATCATATCGTTGGCTGCTCAGTGCAGGCCTGCATTAACATTTATGCTAATACTTTGTTTTATTAATTCTAATAACTCAATCAATACATAATTCTTGTAACTTCATGTGGACAACACAGTACCCTTGTATGACATTTCCATAATCATTATTTGTCCATAACAAATATGTAGTGTATCGTAAATATGATATTTGAGGTAATGAAATTATTCATGCCTTTGCTATTGATTAGTCAGTTTTATGATGCATCTGGGAAGCTGACATAATGGAATCTGTGTTAGACTGAGTAAATCAGTCACTTTAATTGATGGTCCTAAGATAATTGTAGAGGATCATTTCTTACCAATATTAAAAGTGATATAGAAATACAACCTAGATGGAAATAATAAATAATTATATAAATAATTAAATAAATAATTTCAAATAATAGTCTGCAACATATCAAATAAAAAAATTGGTGCCTGATAAAGTAATCCTCTGATGATGCGAAAAGAAGTTTCTAAAATTGAACTATGTATCGGAGAGTACCCAAGAGCACCCGAGAATACCCGAGAGTACCCGAGGGTACCCGAGAGCACCCGAGAGTACCCGAGAGTACCCGAGGGTACCCGAGAGCACCCGAGAGTACCCGAGAGCACGCATATTTCCTTACTATACCATAGCCGCGACGACATGCTAATAACGTAAAATAATTTAAAGCAATTTATCTTCTTTTTTGGGGGGTGGGTGGGTGGGTACGACGAGGGGAGGGGATGGGCTCATTATGGCCACATAACCCTTACCCCTTTGCCCAGTTTTTTTTCGCAATTGTATACAACAAGGAATAGGAGATATCAAATAAAAGATATTCTGATAACCGAAGTTAATTTTGAATTAGCATCCATTGAATATTTGAACAGGATCAAGTTCATGAATGTAGTTTTAAAATGGATCACATCCGTCACGAAATCATATTTTATTTAAAAAAATTGGTATAAAATTCGTGGAAGCTGCTCGCAATACTGCTTTCAAAGTACATTGCATTCATATATTTGCACGCACACTGTGTGTAGTTTTGATTTTCTAGATGCATCTCATATAAATAATAATATTCATTCATCAAAATACCGTCACAAACTAATAGATCACTACGTACATCTTGAAATCTAGAACTTTGAACAAGAACCTGTTAAAGTATGATATAGGGAAGTCTTATATACCACTGACACCTGCGTGGTTTAAAGTAGAAAAAAAGAAGATCATTCAAACTGGATCGTAAACCAATCAATATCCGAATATTTCTATACATCATGGGACATACTTAAACACTTAGCGTGCTATTTTAACGCTAATGTCGTTATTGTATAGGTACAATAGGCGGAGTGTATAGCCTAGTGGTTAGCGCCGGCGTCTCCCAATCATGAGATCCCCGGTTCGATTCCCCGCCGACAGCAATGTGTGTCGTCTGGCAAGGGTGTTGTTCAATAACAACTTCCCGACATGGACGTTAAATGGATGTGTGCCGAGAGATTGGCTTCGGTCAGCTTGCGAGTCTACAAGCCTCCATGGCTTCTTTCGCGAGTTCCTGCTTGCGGGAAGATCACATATACATACATACATACATACATACATTGCTGTTTGTATGGAAGAAAACCCACAGTCCCCGAAGAAAAGGAATTCCGAACATTTTGAAAATCCTTTCAATAAAGTAACACAACAAAACGTATTAAAGTAACCTGCAGTGTACAACAGCTATTAAAGAAAGTTGTACAGGATTGTGTGTAAGCTGATATACGTTCTATATACTTAATACCGAGTGCTGCTCTCGTCATATAGAACAGAGCTCATTTGAAACAGATCGTTCAAATTATATTTGCAAATGTGAATAATTCTTGAGTTGTTGACCATCGATATCATATCATCGCGCTTTACGTGACCCCTGCAGCCACAGATCACGTGACTCCTGCAGCCTCAGATCAAACGTAGCATCTCCATTAGAAGACCTCGAAAAGAAACCGACAGTAAGTACTCAACACTCTGTTATCCTTCCTCTTGATGTGATCACAAAAAACTTAAGTATTGTCCATTTGTTTGTGTGTGCGTTTGCTTGTGTGTTCATCTTCCCCTCAAGTTTGTCTTTGCTAGAGGGAATTTTAATGATAATAATAATAATAATAGTAATAATAATAATAATAATAATAATGATGATGATAGTCGATAATTGACTTCGTTGATATCAAAATGAAGGTTCTCATTGAATTCTCAATTTGGTATGATGATCACAATGTTAGCCGCAATATATTGGGGTAGCTGGTGTTAAATTGTCGATGGATATACTGTTTTCCATGCATGTATTGATAAATCTAGGAGTTTTCAATTTAATATTTCATGATCGCATTCTGAGGTGCGACCATGGCTTGACTGACAGGTTTAGATTAATATATTGTGTGGATAAATACTACTTCGGTTGTAAAGGTATCAATTTTTGGGGGAAAGAAATGTACTGGTGTTGGGGTTTGGTGTGTGTGGGTGGGGGTTGGGGTATGGTTGGTGGGGTTAGTGGGGGGTGGGTGCAGATGGAGAGGGGAAGCATGAGTGCAGGATTTCTAAAGTGTTTAATTTCTATAAGGATAAGGTATTCGTTAGGGAAAAGATATAATGTTACAATATTTTACATGATACCATGAAGTAGCGATAAACTTTTCCGGTTGTTTTTTAATGTACCTTTTCGCCTCGAGAAATCTCGAGTTGAAGAAGTTGAAGTTTAAAATTGGGAACTAATTTAAAAGAAATGAACTGATCGCAAAATGATGTTATTGTATTAATTTTCATAAACGCGATACATCAAAGAGGGAAGTATAGGGTGATGGAAATTTTAAGATGACCTAGACAATTCGGCCAGTCGGTGGGTCGTTACCACAGCAACACAGTCTACTCCTTCTTAATGGTAGCTCAAGAGGCGCGAAGCCGCCTGTTACGTAAAGCTTTGGTTAAGGCGTATCAGTCACTTTTTCCGCTAAATGCGCTGGGTCGATCTTTACTATTCATCACGCTATGAGCGATTCGTTTCCTGTGATTGCTTATGTGTGTGTGATTCGTTCCTTCTGTGATCGCGCCGGCCTCTGTGAAGCGTATATGTAGAAAGGGGAGGAAAATATAACAGCCGTATGCATCAAGTTTATTTTAATGTAGGGAGACTCATTCGCGTCGGTGAGCAGACCCAGTAGAGTCTATACCTGTTACGTAATAAGTCCATCAAACATCTCTTACAATATGTCCTGTACATGCATGTGTTCAGCTTACATTATATTACTGTGTGGTCTGCATTGTGACTGTGCATAGTCAAATAATTTATGGATGGTGGCGGTAGGGACGAAGCAGATACATCGGCGAATGTAATCTTAAAGTCTCAGTGTGTGTTTGCCAAATATAAAACTTCGACCTTTCCAGCTTACTGCCCTCTAAAAGCTCAGTGTACTGCAATATGCAATTTTCATATTAATATTCATTATTTTTATTGAGTTATATGTCGTTAAACAATTTGAGCTGAATAAAATAAGATAGGTTCATTAACGAGTCCGTAGATTCTACAAACTTCAATCAAAATTTGCAAGCCCCTCCCAACAGATCATGCGCCAATCAAATCTCTCTGTTTTGTTTACGACCGTTAAGCATAGGGCTACTTTCACTTTCGTGGCTAGCCTGTGTTAGATTTCTTTTCTTGAATCGTATCTTTCTTTTGGTCTTACCGACGTAGCTTGCGAAATTGTGTCATTTCCTTCCATGCAATGGATAAACAGGTGTTTCCAGACATTTCCTCAGAGGAAATTGGGGCAAACAGTGGACGGTACGAGTATATATAGGTTACATTGGTGTAATGAACATGTTGATATGGACAGTAGCATTGATTTTACGGTAAATCTTTCGCGCCATATAAGGACAACAGAAAATAAAAGTCTTTCTTTCGATTGCGACATCTTTTCTCCATTAAACCCACCTGGTCAGAGTGCATTTAGAATAGCAAACATTGAATCTGCTTCGAAAGTTTGCTTTCCGAAATTCATCAGCAAACACGTATTGAGACTTTTTTTTTACTTAATTACTTTACTGACTTACTTTTTTTTTGTGTGCTGATTTTACAGGAAAGCTGACAATTTCTTGCCATGAAATAATTTTTTATCCTGTTGATATTGATTAATAGTTTGATTGATTTATCTGATCTTGCAAAACATATTTATCTACAAAAGACACGCATGTCGTGACTTCACGTGTATGGATTATACTCGTGTTTAAAATGCACGTGTATACAACTTGAATGAAGTTATCAATAAACCAGGTGTACTTTATCTGTATGCGCTTAAGGGTTGTGATATATATACAAGGATCTGTCTTTATATAGCCCGTAGCAGCGTTAGCTTATCCGAAGTGCTCTCTGCATATAACAGCCTATCTGAACTCTGTTATAATGACCGTATCTCTCGCTCGAAGTTATATCATTTATTCACGAGAAATTGATTCAGTTTAGCATAATTTTACATTATTGAAGAAATATTATTCACTGAAAATAGTTGCGTGTGAACTTAAAAAGACTTAAAGCTAAGATTCTTGCCCCCCCCCCCCAAAAAAAAACGTGTAAAAAAACGTGTAACCTTAAGGCAGCAGTTAACCTAACGAATTAAAATTACAGGTAAACTAACTATACTATATTTAGAAGAAATAAAAGAAAACTACGTGGTTAAATTTTATCGCCCAACCCCCCCCCCCCAAAAAAAAAAGATCTGATGCATATTAAACAGCGTTACAGATGGCACAAGCCCAACCATCATTTTTACTTATGTTACAGATATATTTGTGAAGAGTACCCGGCCCAAACAGCAATGGAATATCTTGCTCCGTTTGGGAGGAAAAGTTGTGTCGGCCATTTTGTAAATCTGTGATGACGTCATAGTTTCTTTCTCTTTGCTCTTTCCTTCATTATATCTGCAAGCTAATATATGTTAACTGTTTTGATACTGAAACCAATGTCATCTTACAGAGTTTTAATATTTTCCAACATTGCCAAAACACATCTCCATTAACAGACAATAACACATTGTCATTTGATTAAGACAAAGTACATATATAGCAAAAGGAGACAGATTATGTCGTATTAAGACTTGATGAAGACTTCTCCCTTGTGTTTGAACAAACATTTGAATCTGTGATACCTCTCGAATGATATATGAGGAAGTTGTTGATGGCATTTATATATATATATATATATATATATATATATATATATATATATATATATATATATATATATATATATGATATACCGATAAATCTTATACGCTTTTTATCTTTGTGTGTGCTTTGATCGTCAGCTTTATCGAGCGAACTGCGTATTTCTCTATACAAGATTTTAGTTATCATTGTTCATCATATGACATTTTTTTTTTCTCAAAATGTTTTAAATTTTTGGTTTACTATATGTTCTCATTTGAAATGAAAATTAACTAGTAGCTATTGATCTAAAGTAAGATATGATGTTATTATGGTCTCAAATAAAATTTCAAAATAAAAAAAATCTGCTTTTAAATGCGGTAAATTATGCACCAATAAGTGGCTGTTGAGAAATTAAGTAACAACATTTCCAACACTTTACAATATACAAAATTAGATGACCTTTAAAAGAAATAGTTTTAGGGAAATCAATTTGAAATTCGTGTTCTTTAAATAGATCAATATTTACTTGCTAAACTAATAATAATTCGTTTTTGGTTACCATCGATTAATGTATTATATTTGCGTAAATTTTGACAAAGCAAGAATAACAAACTGTATATAAATTCTAGACATATGATACACCTGTCAGATAGATTCAACCTTTTATCGATTGAATTATTTGAAATATTACTTCATAATGTATTGCTATTGTATATAGAAGGGATGACGACTTGAGCAAGTACTATTAAAAGTATGATATTACAGAGCGATTAAATGATAACATTGTTGAATAACGCTTTGATTTCCCTATTGTATTCTTTGCTTATTTTCTTTGGCAAAAGGTAATTTGTTATAATTTTTTTGATTGTTTTGTACATTATTTCTTTAACATACTTTATATAGTTGTCACTACTGTAATGTGTGGAATGCAGTTATTGATGTCAAATCTCATTAACAACTGCAAAATTATGAGCTGCTACCAACTTCAACGGATGAGGTTCCTGAACTAAATGTTGTACGGGTGGTATAGTCGCTCCTTATACTATTTTGCCCTTCTTAGGGAAAATGGTGTTAAAAACGAGCGTAACATGATGCTATATATTTATTAACACCTAATATTTTGCATCGCGCTGTGACTTATCTCGTACCACACATACAGACACATGCAAAGACGCACAAACACGCACGCCGACGCGCAAACACTTACAAACGCGCGCGCACTTAAGATATCCTTGAGATCTATTAGAGGGCCATTGCGCTATATGTATATACCTTATGTCTGGTAAATTAAATCCACACGTATGACTTGATGTATATCTTTTACAGTAACTTAGGTTCTTAGAATTTTTTTTTACATTTATGCTGCTTTAATATGTTTTTATTGCGACGTTTATAATCAGGATATAAAACTGTGATTATTAAATGATTGCTAACTAATAACTTGTTTATTAACGACCTATAGCAGCTGCAGTCCTTGGTTCCTTACATGCATATTTATATGCATATTTTACGATTCTTTCCAACTGTAAATGTAAAACTAACAAGTATACATTACACGGTTGCACACATAACAAGCACTACAGATTGCAGACCTTTTTTTTGCATCAAGTAATTAACTAATTGTGGCTTTGGCTAATTATAGTCTTTCCCTTCGACAAGAAAATGTTTCATAAAATGTATCCAACATCACACACTCAACGAACTGATTGATTTGAGCATTAAAATACGTGTCCATTTTAGTGTGAGGTACATGTAGCACTGGTGTTGTATAATTTCAGTCAAGAAACGTCACTTACTGTTTGAAATATTCTGACATCTGTTTACGTAGTTGATTTAGAGCTAGTTTCTCATCGATTAGCAAAAACGACACGCGTGTCTTTAAGACGCTCAGAAAAAGATTTTAGAAAATAAATTAAAGAAGTACGTACACTCTGCCATTCAGTTTACGAATATTTTCCCACATAAATAAAAAAAAAGGATAATTACACGAATTTTAATTTGGATTTTATTTTGAGTCATCCTATAAATGTATATTTACATTTCGTCATCTGATAAATATACTGCTTCACGGTCGAATTGGGACAGTGAAGAAAATCAACTCATTTTTCGGCTTCGTCAAACTTCAAAACAACCAGGCCGGCCGTGACCTACTTCACGCAGTAGGCTAGCCGAGCATCCATTCAGTTTACATTTGAAATTTGAGCTAGACTTTTCTCCTTCTCATGTGATGTTTCTAAAAGAAAAACCTGATCAGGATCTGAATCTTGAGATTGGCGGCTTGTATATAAGCTGCTTTTCCTAGTTCTCTCTACTTTTCGAAATGTATAGGTTTTTTTTTTTAATATGCACTTAGGTATCTTCGATATTTCATGTTAACCATCAATTATAAACTTACTCTCATACATCAGCTTTAGTAATGAAAAAGCTCTTAGAAGAGAATGGCCGTTTTTTTCCTAAACATCCTCAATTTGATGTATACCCTTGTAAAGTTTCTCTTGTGTCTAATTAATCTTTAGCGGTTTCCATGGTAACGTCAAATGTGGTATAAAATCAACTGCGGGCTTCTCTTTTTTCTTTCTTTCTTTCTTTTTGTACTTTTTTTCTTCTCTCAAAAAGGAAAGGAAAGTAGTTGGAACCATATTTTGTTTGATGTTTGCCGTATAGACTTTGAATGTTTCTCAGTGCATTGAGCCTGATTGACTTTAACATCCGATTTCATCAGTTCGTTCAGAGATCCGGCCTACTTTTGTTACGTATTTTAGGAAATTGTTGTCAGTCTTCGATCGAAACACAGAGACAGAAAGAGAGAGAGATCAGAGGGGGGTGGGGTGGGGCGGGGGACGGGGGAGGAGGGGGGTAGTAAGAAGGGAGAGAGAGAGAGAGGGAGAGAGAGAGACAGGTGTGGAGGGAGAGTGGCGAGAGATAGGGTTCGATTGAAGCTATTTGAATTTAACACAACATACCTGTAGACTGCGTATGTACCTCATTTTAAGGAAAAAATAATACTTTAAGGAGTATGTAATTTACATATGAATTGATTTGAATTCTGTCCTTGGTCGAAAAAGAGAGGTAAAGATGGAGGGGTGGGGGGGGGGTGAAATACATTTCTGAAATTGAATGGATGTGATTGCATTAGTTTGATACAGGGGTACCTCATTGTCTAGAACAAAACTTACGCAAGAATGAGTACATACCTCATTCAGAAAACTACTTTAACCGTTCCACTATATTACGTAACATGTAGGAAATCTCAATTTTGCATTAAATAGAAAAGTACTTTTAATTTCGCAAATCTTTAATCAATCATTTCAGGAACTAACACATCAATTTATAAACATAAGTTAAAATAGCTAGGATTTTTTTTAGCAGCTTTTTTGGGATTTTGATTTTTCAATGGCTTTTCGATACCAACATTTATGAAAAAGGAGGTCAACGGAGAGTAAAGGTCAAGTTTATTTAAAATATGGAAGTTAAAGTTAAGAATGTTGACTTGAGTAACTTGCTTTTAAGGTTTGATTAACGTTATAGAATGAAAAGAGTGTCTGGGTGACAACATGCTGAGAACCGAATAAAATTATTAATTACTTGCACTTCTCATTAACTTTTGTTCGATGACAACAACAACAACAAATATTGTAATCAAGTTGTCTTATTTGAATCATTTACAAATTCGATGTTGGAAAAATTCTTGCTCAATTTGGGATATATGCCTATCACAAGTTTATTAATGTTTTTTCACAAGTACAAGGCTGAAGGCTTGATCAAGTTTAAATATAATAATAATAATAATATTACCCAGTTCTTATAAGGCGCAAATATACACTAAAGTGTATGACATCATCGAGATAAATTAGTTGCTTCATATTATTGTTTTCCTTTTTCTTTCTTTATTTATGAAAATGACATTGTTTTCGCTGTAATGAAGATGAGTTCTGCAAATGCTTGAATCTAAAATACTTCTTTTTTTTCTCAGCAAGACCTATCGATGACATTGGTTTCAGTGTCAAGAATGTTAACATCCCTACGATGAAAGTATGAATTAGCATAACAAAGAAGAGGTAAAAGCTTTGAGATTATAGGGACAAGATGACGTCACATCTGCATTTACAAAATGATGTTATCTCAAAATAGACGACTTTTCAAAACGGGTTTTTCTCAAAAGGAGCAAGACTTTTCTTAGCTGTTTGGAGGCGTTGTCATCAAAAAGATCTTTCATCATATAAGCTAGGGATTATGGTTGGATTTTTATCTCCTTTAAGACCTGTTGACTTGTTATTAAATTGTTGTTGTCATGGTTACATCCGAAAAAACTATGACTACATCATAAAACATGCATAAACATCAATCGGTTCACAACATTGAGATTTTGAACTAAAAGAAAATATGAAAATATCATAACCATTATATCCGCCCTCAGGCCATGCATGCTTTTCCGATGATTATTGTCAATTTGTTAGTCTCGCATTCGACTAGCTATTCAAAAATTAGATTAAATATTTAATCGATACAAAACTAGGCCAAGTTTGATCTAGATGTATATTATGTGAGCATATTAATTTAACATAAATTTATATTTAACTCCTTCACGACAACAATAAGCAATATGAATTGAAATTCATTACCCCCCCCCCCCAAATAAAAGAGAATAAAAAATATATAGACCGTGATATTTGATAGGAAATAAAGAGGTCGAATAACATGAAATAACATGAAAACATCAGAGAGGCTTCAGTAATAGTAAATACAACGCATGTCAATGCTTGGAGCAATTTGACAATAAGGTTGCATAGTACGGGATACATAGCTCGGTTATTATAGGTAATATGTAAAGGGTAAACCTTTTAGAGAGAGGGGGTGTGTGGGGTAAGGGGGGTGGTTAGGGGGACTGGGGTTGTGTCAAAAGGGATGAGGAGAAGGGAATGATACCACAAGGAATTGGAGGGCTTGGGGGGGGGGGTGAGTGACGATCAGGGGATTAGTATATGGAAGTGAGCAGAGGGTAGTGGAGTGTTAAGATAGGAAGACCATATAAGTAGAATTAAAGCAAGGGGTTGGAGTGGGGTTGGGGTGGGGAGTAGACAACAGAGCTGGCAAAAAGAAGTATTGGAGAAAGGCAAATGGAGAATTTGGAAGAGGATGGGAAGGAAAATGTCATGGTCAAGGTCGAGGTCATGGATAAGGATAAGGCCAAAGGCCAAATTTAAAGCCGTCTCTATCACACCTTGCAATATTTCATTAATCATCAGCAATTTTTTTAGGCACTTTAACAGTTACAAAAGAAGGCTCCTTTATTATATAACTAGTCAAGAGGTCATATTAACATGACCTTTTAATCTGTACAAGGTCAAGGAAAAGGCCAAAGGTCAAATTTAAAACCGTCTCTATCACACCTTGTAATATCTCATTAATCATCAACAATTTTTTAGGCACTTTAACAGTTACAAAAGAAGGCTCCTTTATTATATAACTAGTCAAGAGGTCATATTAACATGACCTTTTAATCTATACAAGGTCAAGGACAAGGCCAAAGGTCAAAT
Organism: Apostichopus japonicus; assembly: GCF_037975245.1. Classification (NCBI taxonomy): domain Eukaryota; kingdom Metazoa; phylum Echinodermata; class Holothuroidea; order Aspidochirotida; family Stichopodidae; genus Apostichopus; species Apostichopus japonicus. The sequence goes on from NC_092583.1 coordinate 11,168,596, forward strand.
TTAAAGCCGTCTCTATCACACCTTGCAATATTGCATTAATCATCAGCAATTTTTGTAGGCACTTTAGTCAGTTACAAAAGAAGTTTCCTTCATTATATAACTAGTCAAGAGGTCATATAAGCCAGACGTTTATGATCCATAAATCTGCTCATGTAGGTCGCGGTGGTCCTTGGGTAATACCCTATAGTTGTTGGATCGGACCCGTCCACTCCCATCCAACGGGCTGCAGACGTGGAACCTAGAGTGGGGATGGGGGGGGAGGTCGTGTAATGGGACTTCTGACCTCCTCTTTATTGAGTTCGGTAGTATTGCTAATCTGTTGTTACACATACCCTAAACTGATAATAGCTTCGAAGATTTCAATATACGGCGATATATATTTACCGTCATAAGCGGTTTTGACTCAACGAGAATGTATCGCTGAAAGTTGTAAAAGGTCCCTGTCATCGGTTGAGGCTAAGCTTTCACAAGCTAATGAATATTGATAGTGTGTTCCCAATCACAAACCTTACTTGAAATGTTTAGAATTGTTATTGCCGGTTACCATGGTAGCAGAATTAGTAGTGACAGTCACTCATTTTCTTTCAAGGAAACTAGAAACCCTAAGAAATTTGATTAGTCAAGGAAAAACGAGACAGAAAGAAAGAAAGAGAGAAATAAAGAAAGAAAGAAAAAAAAAACACACACACACAGAAACCCGTTTGACATCCTTCAAGCATGGATCGTCTGCAGTGAAATATAAGACGACTAAAATAATTTGAATTATTTTTTTCCCTTCCATTTTGGTGATGATTTAAATATTTTCTTTATATACTCTATCGCTAGAATATTTTAACCAATAAAAGCAAGACAGGGAATACGAAAACAGCCAGAAATAATCTTCGAAAAATCCCCCCCCCCCTAAAAAAATAAATAAATAAAAAACCTTAGTCTTTATATTAAAAGTAATGTCAAAATCATTTAATTCCAGTTATTGGTAATATTGAAGCGACCCATACAGGGCATACTTATAAGTTAATGTACCCTGTGATATAACACAGAGAGACATGGCGCCAATTACTTACTAGTTTGACATTAAATCGCGTCTTACACGAATATAGATTTTCGCATTGAGAATAAATACAGAGACTTATCCGTTTTTTTATTCAACTTCGGATGTCTTACATAGGCTTACACAGTTTGCAATTTTTCTACCATTCTTTTTTTTCTGCGCCTATTATAGTCCCTTTATAAGCTTCGAAAGGCAATTAAACGCATCATCCGTGCATGTGTATATATGTATACACACATATATGAGTGATGTAAGCCTATGTTTTAGCGCTTGACGTGAGCAAGGGCGATGAATTCTCTTTGTTTTTATGGTTTTTAGTTTCACGGGGAGAAAAAAAAGAGGTAAATAATAGCTTTGAAAATAATGTGGATAGATTACTCTCAAAGATCGTGTCAAGTGGCCAATTACACTGTTCACAGAGACAAGCAAGTCTACGTATTCAAGAGGCCTAGGTGGTTTAAACTTGTTGGTCTTATACGCTCAGCTTGGATACTGCATCTATAATATGTTTCTCCATATATCTAGTACGGTTTGCGTGTATAACTTAAACCATGACAAAAATGCATTATCCATAGCAAAAAGTTTAAACTATATTAAAAATTAGTAAAACATTGGTTCTTAAAAATTAAGACACGATTTTTTTTTTTTTTTTTTTTGGGGGGGGGGGGGTTTGCTTTCAAATTTGTAGAGATTTTGTATCACTATGAATCATAGCCTATAAGTATAACAGACTTTGTACTAATTTGATTGGACAGAACTGTACTGCACTGTACTGTAGGCCTATATATGTACCTTTACCATCGTTGCATTTTTGGCAAAAGGGGAAAGGACATTTTAGTCTGCAATGACGGGGGGGGGGCGAGGTGGGAAACATTCCCCACTCCCCATCCTAGGTATAGGCCGGGACAAACCTTGCGCAAGTCTGTCAAGGAATTTTAATACCATCCACACTATTAGTCCTTTATCTTATCTTTTTGTCCCTTTCGTGACGTGCGGCAACAGGTTTTTATTACACTCTACGAAAATCGTTTTAATAATGCAGGAGATATCAGGTGGCACTTATAAGCCTACACCTAGCCTCATTCAATCCCATGATAAAGGATTTGTATGTAAAGCTCTGGAATATTCGATGCTCAAACTATCACGTGATTAAACTGTTGCAATGTTAAGATATGAAATTGTGTGGAAGAATTATGGATTCGCTACTCGCCACTTGTCACAATTAATTCTGTTATACCGCTGAGTGTAAATTGAAATTGAATAAATTACCAACATTTATACTTGATATGAACAAAAAACGAAGAAACAACCATCCAGAAATATGATGAAATGTCGTTTCTAATTCGAATGGTTTGTATAAATGAGGTCTTGCATCTCTCAAAGTGCTCAATATTCAGCGTCGTACGTCGTTAACATTATAGTAAATGAAGAAACGTTCCATAATCCATTAAGTGTTTGCCCCCCAAAAATTGCTCTTTATTATTTTCGGAGGATTTTTTTTATGACGAATATGAACTTAGAAGAAACAAAACTATGCACACACAACCACATAACCCCCAAAAAAATGTCCTTTAGGGCAGCTTTTGAAATATTAATGTTGTCAAATTTTAAGTGTAGTCAAGCGGCATTCTTTCACTGGCGATTTTTTTTAAACTTCCTTTTCTCATTTTTTCTTTCCTTGTTTTGAAATGAACTTAATGACAGCTACATTCTTAACAGCGTAGACTTTCTGGGGTCTTCTTGTTGTTATAATACACTATCCTATACTATACAGCGCTAATGGAAAATTCTTAGATTTAAATAACGGTGATGGTTACCCTCTTAGAGGCCTTCTTCAAAACTAAGCATTTTTTCGATTTTTTTTCTTTGGCTCTCATCCGTGACTACTGGAAGGGATTGAAGGTATGTGTCTTCTTATTGATTGAATATTCTCCATTTTATTCACGAGATTTAGCTTTACCGAAGCCGTCAGAACTGAATGAATGAATGAAATCGCAAACTCCTCGGGTGAAGAAAATGAAAGATAAATCAAGAATGTATTGTAAATTATTATAACAAATTGTATAATTTCATTTTCATTTTTACTTCTTCCTTGTCTACAAAATACGCAGAAATAGAAAACATTATTTAAACTTCTCATTTAAATCATATTTTTGAGGCACACTTTTTTGTCTGAAGAGAAAAACTTATTTCCTGTATCATATAGGTCAGGTAGTGTATTCTTAAAGCGGGGGGGGGGGGGGGGGGTGGTGCAATCCTGCACACCGTATAGGTTAAAGAAGGACAAGATTTTATTTTGTGACATCATCTATAAGACAATATTCAAGATAATTTGAAGAACAATAACCTTCGATCCCATTTGCAAAACTAGAACAGGTCAAATATGAGATCTATGATAAAAATAAATAAATTAAAAAAAACGTATTTTTTGCCTGAATAGGTTTAAGTAATTATTATTAACATCGGGTAAAGCTCAGCGTCAGTCAGCGGGATTCATTATTATTTATTTGTTTGTATGGTAGACTTTGGGAAATGATGTGGAGGATGGAAGTAAGTTGGCGGCGTACATTTGGGAAATCTATCTGTTATAACTTTTTCGCCATTTTTTTTTATGATATTGTGATCTATTAAATTTATAAAAGTCAGTTCTGAAAGGCAAAGTTGTATGTATGTTGAATTTCAGTGAAAGGATATCGTGTCACATTAGTTAGACCGTAGTTTTTTCAAATGGTAGAGATATGACACATAGATTGTGTTGAATTGTGATATCATAATACAACATACAGGTTGAGAATTTACTGTGTAGATAATATAAGGTCACTTGCAACAAGTCTTCTATATTTAGCACAGAACATTTACATCAAAACAACGAAAGAAAGCAACAACTTGAAAGGTTTGGCACATGAAAGAAAGGTCTAATCTGCATTGCTGGGTCTGCTATACTATGGATGCGTGTGTGTGTGCTTGGGGTGGGGTGGGTGCTTGGGGGAGTTATATTTTTCTTCACGGGAGGGGGGAATGGGGTAGGTAGGCTTCTTTTCGACACTACAACATTGTTTTTCGTCGACTATAGACAACAAGCTCGATAAAACTAGGACAAATCTAACAATCGAAATCTATACAACGGTCCTTTGTAATTAAATTAGAGTTTGTTCTAAATTAAGGGGCACATGTCGTAATTCATCAATAACTCTATTTGTGTGTCAGTGGTAGTGATGGCGCCTTTCTCTACCTTTTGGTTTCTCAATTCACTTCATGAACGAGAATGTTATACCTTTATTCTTTCTTTGCTCCATTTTCTTCTCCTCTGTTTTTCCTTCTACAATCTCGCAAGTTCAAGGCTCCAGACTAACTTACGGAGGACGTTATACTTTTATGGTATAGGCAATGATGAAGACTCACTTGCACGTACGAAGTATATGAATACAATACAATCATTATCACCATATAAATCCGTGGTGATGGGTAAGGGAAGGGAAAATCCAATTAAAAAAAATAAGAGAAAAAAACAAGGACCAAATCTGTGCTCTCTCGTTTAAAGTAGGATTAAACCTTTTCAGTCTTGGCGGTTAACCTTTTAACCGGTTGATCGGTAATTCTTTGGACTGTTAATTAAAGTGTCATCGAAAACCTAAAGTTTGCTTGCCATCGTGAGTGTACACGTATAGTCTACCGCTGATGTGTGTGTGTATGTGTGCGTGCTGAAGTCCATGACCAATACTTCTTAAATATGCCTTAACTTTAGTCATATCTATATCAAATCAATAATTCCTCGATTATTTTGTTCCCAGTTCATTTCAACAAATCCATGATTCGTTAATTTTTCATAATGATACAAGTTTGACATGTTTTAACTTTTTTGTTTTCATATATCAGCATATTCTGCGAAAGGTCGTAATAAAATATGTATGACTTTAACAAGTCATACATAATATGTAACAAGCCTTATTTTTAGAAACCTTTCATTACAGACATAATATATTGACGCGCATCAGTCAGTGGTCTTATCACTTGCTTAAAGTAATTAAGAAGTATAATGTGTTTGTGACACGGAAAGAACATCCCTCTATGAATGTAATCGTTAATTCCTTCCAAGTAATATGTTATCAAATACACCATGCGTGATATAGTGTTGGAAAAATGTCTGTTTTATGTTATAATCGTAAATATTTATTAATATGCCTCAAAATATCAGTAAACATGAAAATTAAGCAATCTGCTTGTACGTGAATATATGAAGATAATATCTTGATAATGTACACACGTATTGTGCACCTGCCTTCCAAATCAGTTTGTAGCTCTTTCTATATGTCGGCTTATTTGTCTGTCTGTCCGTTCGCCTGTCTGTATGTCTGTATGTATGACTGTCATAACATGCCCGTCGTCACATGCAGTCCATTTATCCCTCTTTCTGTTCGTTTGTCAGACCGTCCGTCCGTCTGTCCAGCTGTATGATTGTCTGTCTGTCCGTCTATTTATCCGTCTGTCCGTCTAATATGTCTATCCTCACGTGTTAGTGGTGTCATAACATGCCACAATAACAACGTCTTTCCTTTTTTTTAAATTTAAAATCATATATAACACTTGCCCCAACAAGTCAAACAAAATGCCTTATGCGCAAACATTGAATATCATGCAATTTTCACACATATATCTACTTCTGCTCTACCCCCTTCCCCCACCCCCAAGCAGCCAGACCTTTCTGGTTTCGCTACGGACTGTTTACATACATATATTTGAGTCTCTTTTTTTGTAGAGATTTGTAGAGTTATAGTTATATTTCCTTCTTTCGATACGACACGATGGATTACTTTGAACATTCAATACTCATCCTTCACTGATTGCATTATCCTCGCCACTGGGGAGAAGGAGGGGGGGGGATTGTTCTGACATGTATACTATATTCTGACTTTGATTTATTCAGTGTGCTCACAGACACATACTTTCAATAACGAATCCAACGCAGCAGCCAAACGAAATTTGAATATTACTTCGGAGTAAGATATTCTATTAAACTTGAGATTTTTAATGTTTCGCTGAACACAAACATTTGCTTAACCGGCTAGAAGTGTTTTTCTGAACGTTACTAACTTGATGAATGTCACCTTGCCGTAGACTGTAATGTCCAAATACATATCGCCTAGAGTAATTTACAGACATGTGCACCAGGGGAGGATGAAGGGTATTGTAAAGGTAACCAAGCCGACTACCCTTCACGGGGCAGTGGGGTGCGGGGGGGGGGGGATGGAAGAGTCTGAAAGCTATTGTTGTGTGTTGTGCTATACTGTATTGTCTAGTCTTGTCTAGCGGTGGCTTATGTTGTGTCGTGTTGTCTTGGCCTAATTTTAGTGTTCTTGTGTTATGTTGCGTTATGTTGTACTGTCTTGTGTTACTATGCTGTGTTATACTGTGTTGTGCTGTATCTTGTTACGTTGCGTTGAGATGTTTTGTATTATATTGCATTGTGTTGTACTGAACTTTCGTGTGTTGTACTGTTTGTTTAGTCTGGTCTTGCGTTTAGACGTAGTATGTTGTATTGTGTGAGTTGTACTGCACTGTATTGTGCTATCTTGTGTAGCATTACGTTGTGTGAGTTGCACTATGTATTGTGCAGCGTTTTGTTGTATGAACTGAACTGTGCTGAACTGTGATGTTGTGCTGAACTCCTTTGTTGCTTTGCGTTGTGTTAAGGTGTCTTATATTAAGTTATGTAAGTAGCTTTCAATAATTTCTATTGTAGTAACTCAGAATATCATACCTTTAAAACTCGTTATAAACACTCTTTAAGTCAACCATATTCTAGAACAATCCGCAGTCAAACCCAAGTACGAAGTACTGGTGTACATTTCTGGAACTCACTTGATCAATTAGATATCAACAACTTTTAACTCATTTAAAAGGAAACTCAATCATTACCTTTTAAATAATAGTACAAACCACCCATGCTGAGTTGTAACATTGTCTCTTTGTATGGATTTGCTTTTCCCTTTCTTCGCTTCCTCTTTATATTTTTTTCTCTGTTTTCCTTATCTTTTTAATCTGTCTGTACTTATGTGATTTTTGAAATTTTAGTTTTGTTTGTTAAGGTTCCAGACTCGAAAAGTTTCTACTTACTTCTGGTTCCTCCACTTCTATTATAGCATATTATTCTGTACTTTGTTTATTGTTATTTCATCATAATGTGAGTAAATTACTCATTGACTCTGTTACTGTTTATATATATGGAAAGTGGAAATGCCCTTGAAACTCGAATGTTAAGCTGTCTTTTGTTGCGTTGTGTTAAGATGTTGTATGTTACGTTGTGTTGTTGTGTTTAGTGCTCTGTGTTGTGTTCTGTGCCTTCAGTTCAAAATGTCTCGGTTTATGCTACTAAGTCGCGATGTTCACCATTTTATTCTGTTTCTTAAACTCCTGCCTCGTGACGTTCGCATGAAAGGAACACCAATGTGCACAGTGTCGTGCAAAAATCCTCTTACAAATTTGGCGAATAAATCACGACTCCTTTCTTGAGAATTAACTTGGGACGTAATGAAATCTATCAAGAAGGATATGTTATCAGCCTAGCTGACGTCTTTTACGAATCAGATCCGCCAAAAAAAAATATGGCAACTGAATCCACGAATATAACTATTTGTAATGATCAACATTATATGAACATTAATGTTCCACCAAGTGAATAGTATATCAAGGGAGGCAAGCCTCATATCATGTATACAGAATGTACCTCTGTCAAATGCTGTATGAGGAATGTTGAATTTTTGCGATACGTTCAGTTTTTCCAACCCCCCATGATGAAACAAGTTTCACTTCAACAAATGAAGAATGCCGTAAGGAAGCTTAAAAGTGCCATCAACATAAGAAACACTTTGATCCCATTGTTCAATATTTCAGTTAAAGCAACTGAGCAATCCAACATTTTTCTGATTTGATAAGATATTATCTTGTTATCTAAACAATTTACTGAAAAATGTTGACTTATTGGGGCAAAGTTTTCTTATGTTGATGGCACTTTTAAGCTTCCGTAAAGCCACGATAATTTTGAACAATTTCTGATGTTTCCTCTGAAGAGTCTGGGCGACACTGTTTTTTTTTCAGTTGGAAAGAAAGTATCTATAAAGGAGCACAACACTATACTTACTGTAGAGAATATGGTTGTATATGTGGATTAAAACACTACGTATATTTCAGTAGTAACTAAGAATTCGGTCGAGTATGAAGCTATACTCTTTTCCTGATTCAAGTTAAATTCTCTGCACCAATATTCAGTGACTATATAAAAGACTATAGGTATTCTCTCTCACTGTTTCTGTAGAAAGTCTGACGTCCGTAAGACTATGTAAATGGAATGATTTAACAGTTTTTAGTCAATTTTCCCTCGCTTCCTCTTCAATTTAATCTATCTAAAAATCATATTAATTCTATTTTATTCCCCGTCATCTTAACTAACCTACCCGTGAAGTGGTCAAGGATGTATAACTTAATTACTCGAGAAACTTACAGAGGTGTTGTAAACGAAATTCAATTTGCAATTTTTTTTTTGACAGCCAGGATTCTTTCCTATATAATTTGATCGATTTCTTTTTAGCGTTCTTTGTTTTTTCATTTTATTCATACAAAGAAAAACACAAAAAAGAAAAGATAAAAAAAAGAAAAACGTAACGTCAACTTTACGTGCGGTCAAACGGCCAAAAGGGGTCACTCAATCTCTATCCAGCCTTCCTACTCGTTCAGAAATAAAATTTCAATCGATTTTGAAAATATTTCTGAAAACAGATATGGTAGAAGCATTTAGCGCCAGGGTTAATCTCTCCCTTAGACTCTTCCTATCAATTCCCTTTCCTTTTTGCGTTTTATCGGATTATGGCTTACAACGCTGTTGTTAAGCTGTTGAACGGTTGTGTTGATTTCACTATAATGTTTTCCACCGCACGTCCATACCATTTTTGGGGGGATTGCAGCGATGTTTGTCTAAAGCTGGTTAATTTAATGAAAGTGCAGGTGGCAAATTGGTTTTGAGAAGATATAGAGATAGAGAGAGAGAAAGAACGGGGAGATGGAGAGGGAGAGAATTGGAAGCTCGCAAACTATAGACGAACAAGCGGTGTGTATGAATATCGTATAGGCGTAAATAGGGTGCCATTTTAAAATAGATGTATGTATGTAATGTATGTATTTTAGATCCTCCTGCAAGCAGGAACTCGCGAAGAAGTCTTCATTGGCTTATCAAAGCCGCAAGCTGACCGAAGCCACTAGCCAGTCTCTTAGATTCATATTTAACGTCCATGGTTATGAATTGTCAATTGTCAACAACTCTGTAACTGGACGACATACATTAATCTTGGAGTGGCTCGAACTTGGGACCTTACGATTGGAAGGCAACGGCATTAACCACTAAGCTACCACTCCTATATTACATATTATTTACTCCTAAATAATATTATTTAAACGGTATTACTTCAACACGTACACACCCATCATGGAAACTCGATAAAAAATAACGTTCAATCCTGATACACTGAGTGATAAATTTTTTTCAAAAAAAAGAAGAAAAAAGGGAATAAACTTTAATGTCCAATTGTTGTAACGTGTTCGGTGTTCAACCTGTTCCACACAAATGAGCTAGTCGCTCAGGTGCGTTCTATATATATCATGGAGCTACAAGCAACATGGTACTTCTATCGAATGGTTCCGCTCAGCCCGGATATACCACATGAGTGAGCCAGCTCTACTCTAACGAATACAGTATTCTGCCTTGCTCTATAAAATGGGATAGATAAGCTCTGCTTTATCGCATATGGTGTTAAGCACTGCTCTACACAAGTGGGGTTGGCAACTCTGCTCTATCGAATGGTTCTGTTGATGTATTCAATGGTTCTGATTGGTTGTTCAGCTCTGCTCTATAGCCTACGGTATTCAGACCTGCTCTACAAAATGGGACAGATATGTAGCTCTGCTCTATAAAACACTGTATAAAGCACTGCTCTACAAAGTGGGAATGACAATTCTGCTCTATTGAATGGTTCTGTTGAGGTATTCAATGGTTCTGATGGTTTTTCAGCTTTGCTCTATATGCCTACGGTATTCAGACCTGCTCTAGAAAATGGGACAGACATGTAGCTCTGCTCTACTAAATACTATTTAGCAATGCTCTACAAAGTGGGATCGGCAACTCTGCTCTATCGAATGGTTCTGTTGATGTATTCAATGGTTCTGATTGGTTGTTCAGTTCTGCGCAATAGCCTACGGTATTCAGACCTGCTCTGCAAAAAGGGACACACAAGTAGCTCTGCTCTATCAAATATGAAACTTTAACCCTCATTTTGCTTCACCACATGATTTATTCAGCTCTGCACTTCCAAATATGGCATTTAACCCTGCTCTACAAAATGGGCTAGTTAAAAGTTCTGCTCTCTCAAATGTTTTTTTTTTTAGCTCTCCTTAATCAAATGGGCACTTTAGTTTCTACCAAGTATACAGAAATACTCTACAAAATGTTCTCTGCAACTCTGCTATAGTTCAAGAATCATTCTGTCCAGATCCGCAAAATAGAGATAATCAAGCATGCTCTACACAATCAGCTGTTCGGTCATCCTCTACCTGTACTATTTATTCGACCCAATCCATTTCCCACCGAATGCCATTCATACCCTACTCTATACCCGATCGGTTATCCCTTCAGTTCGTTAAGGTAGTAGTCAGTATAGCTAGGTGTTCTGCATATCATGTAACCGGGTAACCGAGTAACCGTGTGTCCGATTTAATCGAATATTCTAGTTTTCCTTGGACAAAATAGATACAAAATATAGAACGCGTAGTTCATAGTTAGTTTAGTTGTAAGCATAGCTAATGTGTTCTGCATATCCCGAGTCACCGAGTCACCGATTTATCGTAGATCCTACCTTTCATTGGAAAAAATAGATGCAAAATATACAACAAGCAGTTCATTGTAAGGTAGTTGTCAGTATAGCCAAGAAGTTCTGCATATCCCGAGTAACCGATTACCCGAAAAAAATCGAAAGATCCCAGCATTCATTGGACAAAATAGACACGAAATACAGAACAGCGACAGAAAAAAACATCTGTCAACATGTGTATTACATTTGCAATCAATTTGGTAAAATATTTCATATGATTTCGTACTTTCATTCACTCACTCATTTGATGAATATAGTTTTACCTGAAATCAATCAAAAGAATGAGAACAATTCTGACTTATTCTATTTTACATATATTGAAAACGTATAGTACTCGACTTATATATGGTCTCGGTGACAAATGTTTTTATTATTAAAAAAATCATTTATCCCAAATTCTGAACCATTTCTTGAGTTACAGAAGACTATATAGATTTGTATAGATTTGAAAATGTAAAAATCTTGGTTAAAATCTGTCATGAATAATTCTGTCACATTGTAAAAAGAAAGAAAGAAATTCCTTAATGAATCAAAGGTTCTCATTTATTCTTCTTTTGTTTATTGTTTACATAATTCCTATTGCTTTATCGATAACTTTGAAATGTTGAAAGTGTTTTGAAATATTATTCTACTTTTAAATTCACAAAAAAACCAAAATGAGAACTAAAGTACCTCCTGCGCAAACGTTGTTAATTATATATGATAAAAGTTTACATAGCCCTTGGCCTCCTTTCCAAAATTGACTTTGTATCTCAGGAATGACATTTCCACAGAGGTACATGATTGTATGGTAGGCCTATATTTGTAGAAGCAGCTTATCACACCTTTGTCAGTTGGGGTTGTTGACAATGACATATGCTTTCGTAATTGCAGCACAAGTTGGCGTCATAGATAAAAAAAAAGAATAATATTCAGTTTTTGTTGTTGAAAAAATACGGTATTGCTTAGGTATTGCTTAGACGTCGTATTTATATAAAATAAAATAGTATCATGTTTAATATAGCATACTTATGGTAGAAGCCAAATTCGTCTCGTGAAGACGGCACATACAGTAATCAAAGATTCCATCCGGTAGATTTACTTTCTTCATAAAACACCTGCCTTTGTCTAAAATGTCATTATGAAGAAGACAAACGATAGAGGTGACAAAGAAATATATTGTGACATGTGTTACGCTAATGAGATTAGAATGTGTGTAAATATATGTTTATCAATAAGTAGATGTATATATATATATGTATATGTATATATATGTATATGTATATATATATATGTATATATATATATGTATATATATATATATATATATATATATATATATATATATATATATATATATATACAAGAAATAACATTAAATTTGAACACGTCTGTTTTTCTTAGATCTATGTATAAATTTGTCTCCGTTGAAAGTCACAGAGTAATCGCAGATAAAAGTAAACCACACTATAGTTGTGGAGATCAATAAAGTGTGGACGAGGCTTGATTAGTGCTAGAAGCAATATCTTCTTTTTTTTTGCCCTTCTAATTTCCTTTATTTTTTTCCATCATTTTTCCAGTGAGTGCCAATTGACCCTGGTCGGTAAACACTACTCGTGAAGAAAGTACTCCGAATAGCATAAAGCTGTCAAAAAACATCTTCCATATTGTAATTTCTGAGATTCGGCAAACCGAAATTGTATTGAAAAATCTTACATTTTTTTGTCTAATTTGTCTTCGTTTGATCAACACACACATCTGCTATACCTTGAAGGTTTCTTGGCCAAATTCAAAGTGACAGGTTTTCCGCCTCCTTGTGACGTCATTGTGGTTGATATCTCTCCTGCTGGTGCCGATGTCGACGGAGGAATATCTAGGACGAAATAAGAGAACCACTTTTCGTATTACGTGTTGACATGTACTTTAATCGCTCTGCGAATATATATATATATATATATATATATATATATATACTGTGACAGGTCGAAAGAAAGTTATGAAGTATAGCTTTGAATGATCATTAACAACCCACTCGGTTCGGCGGTCTCTGACAGGATAAAACTACTGTCCGATGACGTCAGGATAATTTATAGAATCATGTTTTTTTATTGGAAATACATTTTTGGATAAATCATTGATTTGAATACGTTCATTGAGAATATACATCTTTGAAAGATCTTTAAAAGGTATATAACACTTACGTTTCAGCATAATAGACTAGAACTATTTCATCATTTGTTTAGAACACAAGTTTACAATAAAGACCAGCCTATAAATGGACTTCATGCAAAGGAAATTCTAATTTAATATCTAAAGTTCAATATCTGTTCTAATGACTGGATTTAATGACAAATCGTTTCAACATTCGAACTGCGCATGCTCGTGTTGTGCCTTTAGTTAAGGTGAATTGATACAGACAGTAGCACTATTCATATAGTTACAATGTGTACTGATGTATGACACATGATACCTCGTACATAGGCAAATAAAGTCATGCATATGTATATGTATATATGTATGCGTATATATATTTGTGTGTGTATGTATGTATATATATATATATATATATATGCATATGTATATGCATATGTATATATACGTAAACGTACACGGTTCGCGTTATGGTATACCTTATAACGTTCTATCCTGCTACTGTAGGTATATTGGTATAGGCATAGACATATATATACAGGTCACAATAATCGTGCTTTTTTGACGTCAAGAAATCCAAGCTAAGAAAGGCATTTGCAACCTTTTACCAGCTGGGTGTTTTTTTTTGTATTTCATTTACCACTTCTTTGGGATCATATTATGGGCATGCGCATTATTCGGTACGAATGAACAATGCATTAGACGTGACAAAACCAAAGTTTGTGTTTGGCATCAGTAAGTTTCTCTAATTGTATTCCACTGAACCAAGGGGGGACTGTGTCATTTCCAATTTTGGGGAAAATGTCTCACGCTTATTATTATCTTATTGTCCCATAAATCAGTTTATATACATGCAGTACATCAGTTAATCTAGTACCCCTTTTTGCCAATTTCTTTGTGTCATGCGAATCAGCAAACCTTATCGAAGGAGCCTCACTGGGAAATATTCCCAAAGGTACTTGGAAACTTTGTTCGTTGCTTCTCCTCTTGCTTGCCCCTTGTTCACATATCGTATATATTCTTCAGAAATGAAATGCTTCAATGGAGGTCGCACTATTAAGCCCAACCGTCATTATATGGACATATATGTCATAGAGAGATATACTTGTAATGAAGAACCTTTGGCGAAGCTGCGATGCTGAATCTAAAAGATGACTGTTTCCTTAACACTATTGCATTGGTTTGAACGTCGACACTGTTTAAATTCACCTTAGAAATATTACAAGCCCTCTGACATGACTTTTAAAAGCTGATTATCTCCCAAATGAAGCAAGACTTTCGTTAGGCATTTGGGATTTGTTCATCACAAACCATCTTTATCCTACAAGTTAAAGGCGATGGTTATACATTTCAAACCCGTACGCGGAGGGGTGTTAGGCTGCGTGGGGTGGGTGGGGTGGGAAGGTTGTGCTGCGACGGGTACGCATACACAAAGGTTCACATTTTCATCTGACATCGAGAATGGTTGTTCGTCCTTCTGGGGAATGTTACTATTGACTGCGTCAATTATCATAAAGCAATTGATAATGGTTTCAAAATATAGCAACATTTTGGATTTATAGAATCAATGAACAGGTCAACTCATCACTCAAAACAAAATCCTACGTACAAGCCAGCGTTTTTGTTTCCTTTAAAATACTGCAATAAAACCGCTTAAAACGTGTACTAACATTTGATTATAGAGTAGACATATTTTTGAATAGTCTGTGTGTTAGAATTTGTTCTTTTAGAAATCGTATTATACACTTTAGAATTACCTCTACATCCAGAAGGAAATATTTTTTTGGGAATATTGAAGTTGATATAGTCATTACAGATGCTCTAATTGTTCCTTCGGGGTCTTACAATACTAGTAATATTTAGTGTCGTCTAATCTGATCTTACTAATGAGTATCCTGTGGCTTGTTTTGATGAGCTTTCTGCAATTTCGTTTTTGCGATACATTTAGATGTATTAGCCTTCATTCATTATAGCCACGAGCACTTTTGTAAGCGATTCGTTTTTAAAAGCACAATTATCAGTTCTAAATTTATACTCAAGAGGTTTGAAGCTGCCTTTTGTCAAACGTCATTAAAGCAGCGCATAGCCCCACATCATTTCGTCAAAGATCAGCAGACTAGTTTAGCCTCTGAAATAGTTTAAACATTGCAATAAGAAGGAAGATAACAAAGATAATATCCTATTGCTATAAAGTTACTGCTATAATTTAACCCCTTTCTGTCGGCCATTAATTATGAGAGTCTAAAGCTTCAGGAACCTTAACGTTGAACAAGTTTACCACTTGTATGATGTATTACCACACCTTAGCTATATGTGTCCATATAACTATGCCTTCTGCGCAAGCGTAGAAAGAACATTGAATTGACAATCTTCAACAATAACGTTCGCACAAGACACTAAATTAGTTACTATAATAAATGTCCTGGCGTATATCGTTTGAGTCTAGTAAAAGGTATAGTGGGGCCTTTAGGTTTGACCAATGTTATCTGCATGTATTAATGTTGAGTTCAAGTGGAGTGCCCCCCCCCTCCCCCACTCTCTCGTATATCCACCCATTCGCAACGAATACAACACATTTGGTAACGATTAATATTTATGCATGCTAATCTTTGGTGACTCAATTTATCGATTACAATAACTCAACAGCCATTTATAATTTTACAAACTGGATGACCAAGATGACAGAAAATATTTTAACCCTTTACGTGGACAATCATTGGTTTATTTGTGAGCCAACGAGTTGAATAATTAACTTATACTCCCTATCCGTCTACAGGGACACCACCATATGGTTTATATGACGATGCAATTGTGATTACCTAGATGTTGTTACATCCATGTTGATACAGGGAGGTTGTTCCATAACAACTCCCTGGTTGATACATGCCTATATAGTGTAGCATTGGATTGCTAACTTCGTATGCCTCTAACTTCTGTCAGTCACCATCACTCCACCTTGTTTTATTATTCTTTGATTAAGAACAAATTCATGCCCCCAATCATCCAATTAGTTTGGAATGTTAGTCTATCAGTGAGCGAGATCACCTGGTAACAATGCTCTTTGAATGACGTTTATTGGATGTCAAACACGTATACATACAGTACTCTCTCTTGCGTATAAAAGTAAATCACAAAACCAAAACACACACACATACACACAGACACATACACTATATATCAGGAACGCGTTGTTACTTTGATTGTAACGTTCGCGGTAGCCGCTGTTTTCACGGTCGATTGCCAACTTAGTCAAACCCTGGCAAGTATTTCTCATGACAAGATAACAAATTGACTGAATTATGACGATAGGTTGCAAGGGCGTAGGAACCGGGGGGCTGGGGGGCGCCAGCCCCCCCCCAATGAAAAATGTGGAGGGGCGGAAGTATCATTCCGCCCCCCGCTCCGCAAGTCAGAAAACCCCTTTTTCATTTCCAAATGAGAAAAAAAATCTCATTTGGAGTACCAAATTGCATCTAAGGCCAGGTGAAAATGAAAAATTATTTACAAAATGGATTGGGTGTTGAAGTGTGCTATATTGCACCAAATTGCATCTGAGGCCACCTGGAAATGCAAAAAAAATCCAAAGGGGAGGGGAATCCCCTCCCCTTAGACCCCACCCCCAGGCCGGCCATCAGTCTTCAGCCCCCCCCCCCAAAAGGGCCTTCCTACGCCACTGTGAGTATCCATGCACTAACACAGAATCGATGGGCTCAGCCTATACCTGCATGATGGCTCAGCAGGTTTCCTTACTTACTGATAATTCGCACAATGGGTCTATGTATCAAACTATGCAGGCCACTGTCATGCACACATATAGACAGTTCAATGTAAACTGATGCGTTGATGTTTATGAAACAGGTGACAGTGATGTTTTATTTTTACACATGTTTTAACAGTTTGTTATAGGAATCGATGTATATACTGAGTTCAGACATTTGAACAATGTCTTACAGTTTTTCAGGTCGTGGCATCCCATGCGCTCATTTCAACAAACACACATGGTACGCCACACAAAGGCACTTGCCTCTAGGTGTTATATGAAGGGTGCCTTATTGTAATGAGACCCATATCGAAGTACAACCTAAAATTGGTAGGCCACAACACGTGAATTTGTTTTGGTATAAATGTATGTTTGTAGTGTATGCGTGTGTATGCATGATTGTATGTTTGTGTGTACGTATGCATGTGTTTTTATATATATATATTTTTTTATTTAAACAATTATTTTAAAAATTTAAAACTGAATTGTGTGCTAAAATATAAGACAGGTACATGTTTTTTTTTTTAAGAAATGTGACAATAAAATCATATTGACACACACAACACACTCGCAAACGCATAATTCAATGTTTACTGTGCTACTTTAAGTCTCCTTTGGCGTTCCGTGTGATTTCAACAATGTATGTTCGTCGCCGAAATTACCTCCACCTTTTATATCCTATCTTAACGTTTTTCGTCTGAAAGCCAAAGTACTCTCATAATTGGCGGTACTTAGTCTTGTCTTTTAGTTGCTTTGTTTGTTAGACTTGTTTGTTTTTTTTATCAGTAAATATTAAATGTACTATACAGACTCAATTGCCAAGATAGTCCAGAGAGATTTCATGTCACGTGGGTTTCCAAATGTCTTTCAAGATACAGGCACTTCAATTTACGTACACTGGGAAGTCCAGATAACATAGGCTATTAATAGAAAAGTATTTGCTCTAGGTCGTAAATTCTTAAATGAGGGACAGAGTCTGACCGTGGTTTAAAGAGACAGTCAACTTACAGGAATTGTTTTATATTCTTTTTAAAGATCGAGTTAAATTTTCTTAAGTCAAAGCCATACATCCCTAGAATAGTATGTTTCATTGTCAACATGTGAACTGAAAACTGTTGTGTTGCAAGGAACGCCAAATTTATGCATCAACTGAATTCTGACAATAACAGTTCAATAACAACCTGAAAGTTATTGTTTAAATTTCTAGGACAACAGGGAAACTGTCCGCGTTTTCAAAGAGAACAAAACAAACTATAATATGACACTATTAGAGATGTAAACTTTAACCATGTGACTGTAGATAGCTTTTTGTAAACCATAAGATTTCACTATTCTGATGGATTTTAATTATTCAGCTTGTTTAATTAACTTTTAATTTTAATTAAATAGCGCCGCAGAGACGATTTTGCCACTGGGTTCCCTTTTTGAAATATTGAAAATAGATGCGGTGTTTTTATTTCTTCCACCTTACCATGTTAACCAAAAATGCATTCACAAATCTGTTTCGGACTGTATATTTATTTAAATTTAATGTATAGGTTTACTTATTTCGTTACTTAGTTACTAGATAAAGATTACTGGGGAACTAATAATCCTATATTTTTTATTATACTTTTTAAATCTATTTCATATATTGCAATACCCTTATTATATCTATCATCTCACCATTGAGCAGAAACCGCGAACTTTACTCGTTTTTTCTCGAATTCTTTAAGAAGAAACTTTGTACCATTACAAAAGGGTATAAAACAATGGGGGAATTTAAATGTTTAATGATCTGTTCAGTTATCCATCTTCCTCTATATAGCAGTTTCACATTCAATTTAGTACGGTTTTACCAAATTTGCAATGACAAGTTCTAACATGCTAACCACTGCTAAAGATGCTTTCTCCAAATTATCATTAATCATCAAGAAAGCATTGAGATCATTTGATTCTCAAAAAGTCGTCGCACATGCAGACACCTTTTTTGTCATATTATTATTAAGCATATCGTCATAAAAGCAATATCCCAGAAAAAAAAAGAAGAAGAAAAAAACAAATTGTTTCGATCAGAATTTATCTGTAATAATCTCATATCTAATAAACCATAAGGTTATCATGGTACTTAGTATCAAAGAGTCTTAATGTAGTATCGAAACGAAAAAAACATATCTATATCAAATACATGAATCGTCTCTAATCATAAAGATGATGACTTCCTTTGACGATAACATGAATTTATTGTTTGTACTTTCTCTCTCTCCCTCTTTCTGCCTAATTTTAGAGAGTGGTATATTCTTCTTGATGTGCCTTTGCTAATAGGTATATATTTCTCAAGTGAATGACGAGGTCAAATTCTTGACAGTTTTCATTTTTCCCCCTTTTTACAAAAATGATTGAGTCCGTTAAGAACAAACAATAAATTGTCGACAATCTAAATTAACCTCGATAATTGGGTACACACAGTAATTGTTCACTTTGTGACGTCAAATTCATAACGTGATTGCTATATTAACGTCAAATGTTTGACAAGTTTGTCCGGGAAAATCACTATAACTATCCTGGAGGTAACTAAAGACATTATATTACGCGCCAGGACAATCAAAACGGAATGAGCGGAGGCGCCTGATGTATATAGTATGTCTAAGGCGAAAGGTTTATTCATAAACTATATTATTATTATTAGTAGTATTATTCACGGTTATTATTCACGGTTATTCACGGTTATTCACGGTTATTATTATTATTATTATTCATGGTTATTATTGTTATTCGCGGTTATTTTTTATTATTATTATTATTATTATTATTATTATTATTATTATTATTATTATTATTATTATTATTATTATTAAATGTAAAACAAAAGATGTTCTTTTAATTGTATTCAAATGTATTTGTCGACTATAGACATACATATATAAAGATTTAGAATACAGATTTAGATGTTTGGTGTGTTTTACAACACTGAAAGTTATTTAAAACATGTCAGTGTAATACGGTATGGCTACTAATTATTCATGTTTATGGTCACGTATGGCAGAAACGTGCAAGTCTTTAGTACAAAGGGCTCTCGTCGGTTATTCAATCGCAACCGTTGAGTCATTGCCATCATAAACCAATAATTTGTCAACATAGTAGTGAGTAAGATCATTATTCATATGACAAATGCAAAGGGTTTGGCAATCTATTATTGGTTTTAAATCTTTTAAGTTTTAGGTTCCAAATTTTTCAGAAGTAGAAAGTAACTTGCTATCATACAGCCGTCTGTTTTTTTTTTTATCCTACCCTGAATACAAATTGAATGACAAATTTTCCTTTATATCTATCCGCCATGAGACGCCGGAAGGACGGATTCAGATTTTTACTGACATTGTGTAAATGATCACTGTTGATCAGATTACGTATGTACAAGGAAGAACTTCATTAAGGGTTGAGTCATAACATTAAAACATAGAAAAGAGAATGCCTTAAAAAGTAAAGACAGAAAAAAAAACACTAGCACAGTTTGCGTTTGAGTTCACTGACCATAATTATGTCTGCTTGATATGAACTAGGGACAGACAGCAAATGGACTAACACATATCAGCCGTGTGCGAATGTTTGCCTGTAGGCTATATATCAAAATAGGATTACGTCTATACATTCATTTTTTTTCTTTTCTGAACAACGTAAAATTAAAGTGATATGTTTACATAGAAACTTATAACAGCGCTCCATTCTAAGTGTCCCCTTCAAGATCCGACTTAAAGAGTCACAAATGTCTTCGGGGTGGCATGATGATTGTGGCCCTCTTTTAGTACCAGTGCAAAAGACTCTGTTTGTTATGTTATATAATATTATATTATAACATGATATCGATCTATATATCATATTATATATATATATATATATATATATATATATATATATATATATATATAGATGGATGGATGGATGGATGGATGGATGGATGGATGGATGGATGGATGGATGGATGGATGGATGGATGGATGGATGGATGGATGGATGGATGGATGGATGGATGGATGGATGGATGGATGGATGGATGGATGGATGGATGGATGGATGGATGGATGGATGGATGGATGGATGGATGGATGGATGGATGGATGGATGGATGGATGGATGGATGGATGGATGGATGGATGGATGGATGGATGGATGGATGGATGGATGGATGGATGGATGGATGGATGGATGGATGGATGGATGGATGGATGGATGGATGGATGGATGGATGGATGGATGGATGGATGGATGGATGGATGGATGGATGGATGGATGGATGGATGGATGGATGGATGGATGGATGGATGGATGGATGGATGGATAATAGGTGAATGTAGATCTAATTAGTAGTATATATGGTAATAGCGTGCGTAAAGTTTATGTTATCTGATATATCATCAGTACTGTCATAGAATTTAACATTTTCCATGAAGTTTACATTAACTACTTTTCTTTTTTTCAAATGGTTTAACTTCAGCAGCTTTTTCGCTATATTATCGAAGATATAAATGAGGTGTTACGTTCTATTGACTTGGACCTGGGATTGTGTGTCATTGTTAAAGAACTTACGAAAACATTGCATACGAAATTGATTTAGCGCCCTCATAAATATCTTCATTTCTGTCATGCTCTTTCTCTCTCTCTATATATAAATATAAACAAGTTTGCACCTACACTATAGCAAGTTACTGATATTTGTGCTAATCAAGCTCCCAGTTCACTAAACACTTCGTACCCTAGGTTTCATTAGAGTAATTAGATACTCCAGATATTAATAAATGAACTATTTGACAACCACCCCATCACCAACACCGCCACTGCTACCAAAACAAAAAAGAAAGAAAGAAAGAAAGAAACAAAAACTTTAGAAGTGCGCATGAAACGATTTTTTTCATTTGCCATCCAAGGTTAGTGTGATTTATATTTCCCTGCTGTCTCCAGATGTACATTTTCAACCTGTGCAATTTCCTAATATCTTCAGAGCAAGCTATGCATATATGCCAATATCTATATAATACATAATAATCAATCGTATTTTTTCGAGACTATAGCTGTCTTTGATTATTCCTAGCATTCCTTTTCAATAAATCCTCGGAGTTAAGCTGATCAGTATTAGCGCCATTTTCATTAGCCACATTCCCGTTTCAGGAAGTAGGTCTATTTCATTTGTCGGTCGCTAGGGAAAATAACATCTCATATCTTTGTTCGGACGATCGCTGTAAGCTACGCAACATATTCGTCAAGTTTCACGCGACGCTTTGCGGTACGATGTGTTATAAGCTGACGGATTAAGTCGCGAGCTATAATTCAAACGGCTGAAATTATTGAGACGAAAACAGTTACGAATGACACAACGAGGATATTAATGGGTATGGGGAAGAATATATACATTTTTACATGTTTTCTTCTTGGAAATATTTTAGAGAATTTACCTTTCAAAGGAAATATAAAGTCACGTTTAAATGGCAGACAGGCTAACAAATGGCAACAACTTGAACTTGAAAAGACACTATGATAAACTTTAAAGCATTCTTAGAGACAACGATTTACTCGTTTTAAAAATAATATTGCGACACGTTTTACGTTCGACAGAATTAATCATGACATACTGTAATTGAGCAAGGCAATGTTCATTTCAAATGACATCAAGCGTTGCTAGATTTCGTTCATGTTATACTTCATTTTTCAAGTTGAAGTTAAAAAAAAAGAAGATTTGTTTAGTCTGATTCATTACTTTTCACTCATATTTCTCCCTTAAAAAACAATGGACTAAGATTCAAATTAGATACAACATTTATCGGTACAGTTCGTATGTCTTGACGACCATAGCCTAACGTTGGCATATACATTAACACGCGTACCAGTTATGCGAAACTTCATTTAAAGTTATACAAAGTCATTCTCGTGTTTTTCTTTTATGCATATTAAAGAAAAAGTTCACCAACTGAATTAAACCACATCACTTATTTCATAAGACCTCCTTTAACCACAACTCAGGTCTCTTATGTGTAGGAGGTACCTCTTGTATATTATAATGACGTCAGTCTGTTTTACACTTACCTCGCAGTCTGAGGTGGTATTCCTTAAACCAACAGAGAGTCACAGATTAGCGAAATGCCACGCCGGTCGAGTTTCTTTATTAGAAGTAATTCTCCGATAGCGGTCGATTGTTGAAGGTTGATAATGGCTAGTCGTTGGCTTCATGATGTCAGATTAGACCTAACACGGTGATATATCAAGATAGAAAAGACCATGATAAGCAACATGTTTAATTAATATCTATACGTTTAGAGCTCCACATAAAAAGTTATCTCTTTGAGTAAAAAAAAAGTTTATATGTCAATTTATAGTTACATATCGTTCTGTCTATACATGTTCATAGGGGGATTGATTTATACTTTCATGTGACGGTGCTTAATCAGATAAAGTTTAACTATGATTAATAGATCTGGGAAAAAATCATGTATGATCCTTGCAGAGTAGACGTGTTCGTAAGATCGAAATAGGTCATTTGGAAGTAAATCGATGCCTACGGAGGGCAATTCGTACTGAAATGTTCCGCTACGTCGAAATCCTTCCTCGGATTTCAAGCGTGTACCTCAGGTTTTCGCCTGACCAACGGCACAATTCATTACCATCGTTTATATGACAGTAGGTCCACGTGTTTAACAAGCATGTAAGGGCTTAACAATGGTTTTGCTGATTGATTTCTAAGAAAACAGCAAGAGGAAAGCCAATATACATTGAACAATGGCGTTGCACTACATTGTTCTGGGGTTGATTTCTAAGAAATGACTAAAACAATAGCTCAAACATATATATAACGTATAATATAATGTAGGTAGATATAAAATAAATTTATATATTTATAAATTTATATATATATATTATTATTTATATATATATTATTTATATATATATTATTATTTATATATATATATGTATATATATATATATACATATATATATATATATATATATATACCAGTAAATTAATTCTACAGCTCGTAAATATTAATGAACCGTCCAGTTTCCTCCCTTTATATTTGTCCCTGGTTATAAATTAATTACTAATTGTGACGCATCCTGATTTCGAGACCCGTCAACAAATAAACAGTTAGTCATCTGTAATTGGTAGAGTGCGACTTCCATGGCATGTATATAACCTTTTCACGAGTAGCATGTCCTTACAAAGCTACCGTAGCATGGTTTCTCCTTCCCACCACCTCCCTTATCAGGAGGAGGTCAATGGCACGCTATGACGTAGGTTCTAGTCGTGCCATAGTATGCCGCCGTTGATTGCTATCTTAGGTGAGTAATTAACTCTACACTTTACCCTGCTGTTAACTATTACTCGCCCCTTGCCGTATAATATTTCGAACAATGCCCCGTGCATGCGTAGAGAAACTATATATACACGATACCCCAACTGTATCGTTAACTAACTAGGTCTCCGCCTTTGAAGCAATGACCTAAGTAAAGAAAGCTTTGGATTTTTAGTTAATGCAATTGTGATGATATCAACCATTGTTTTTGTTTCAACGAGTTCTTGACTTGACTGTTTTCCCCTGGATATCAATATTGAGAAACGTCAGTGGTAATTATTATCGTATTACTCCACAGGACACACAGAAAGTTACTTTGATTTCATTGAGAGTAACTTAGTTACAACAGTTTAGTTCGTTGAAAAAAAAAATCGGATCTGAGTGTGCTTGCTCGCTTCGACTTGTGGTTCTTTCCTCCTTGATTTGTACACAATTTACGATACAGTCTATATACTAGTAGGCAAATGTACTTGGATTTTAGTCCCAATTTTCGTCTTGCTGGTCACGAGCGTTTCATTTCCCAATGCCATCAGTGTAACTCATTCCAAAACCCAAACAGTTTGTACCAGGTTTTTTTCTCTCGCTGTAGTCTTCATAGTAGTTAGTGTATTGTTTTGTAAAAGATTGGACGAAGATTCCTCCAATTTGGTACTGCTGAAAGGTCGATATGTTATCGCGCTTATAACATTATTGAATACCCTGCAATATACTCACTTCAGTTTACAGAGTTTTACATGCTGATTAGATGAGGGAGAAATGCTCCTCCGTATTTGAACGTGTTGCAGGATCCGGCTCTAGATACCCCCGCCCCCCGGGTAAAGCATACCCCATTTTCTTGAGGTGTGTCGCAAACGCCATGCAGTTATTACGTAATAGCTCAATTGAGCAAGAAAAGGAAACACGTTGCCCTCATCAAGCAACAAATATTTATCCGTTTCCTTGAAAGAAATCAACGTCAACCTTTCTATTTTCTTTCTTTTTGCCAAAAAAAAAAAGGGTGTTGCCATGAAGGGGAATGATGTCTTCAAAATTCACACTCGGGAAGGTCTTAGCAGTGGGGGAGTGTCTGGTCAACACATTGCTGCATGTTATAAGAAGGAATCAAAACAATGCTGTCAAAGAGGTGACGTACAAAAAGTCGATCTATATTATCCTTTGAAAAGAATGAAGAATGCGTTGCAAACCCGACAGTAACCGTTCCTCAAATTGAAAGGAAAATTCCAATTTACGCAGCTCATAGAAACAGTGAAGCTCATTCTAGTACGATCTGTTTCGTTTTACTTCACATCGAGTTTCATTATTTTTATTTGATTACCACGATAACACTATTGGTAACTGAAAAAATAAACGCAAAAAAAAAAATAATTCCCACCATCCCTCGCCATGATCAAGACATTTGATATAATGGAAGGATCATGGCGATAACATTATGAGGGGGTGATACATCACCAAGACCATTAGCGGAGGCATCATTTTAAATCTTGACCAAAGAAAGTAAATTGATAACTGAAATTATGAATGCAAAAAAAAATAATAAAAATACCCCCTCCACCCCCTCCCATAATCAAGAGATTTGAGATAATGGAATGAATAGTTGATAGCATAAATGAGGGGGTGATACATCACCAATACCATAAGCGAATGCATCGTTTTAAATCTGGACCAAAGAAAGTTGCGCTTGCGCTGTGTGCGGAATTATGAAGTGTGAGAAGATACATTGCAGCCGTATGACTATTTGACAGAGCACGTGTTTGGAATAACGGACAATACTTTGGTGACATATTTAACGTACCGTGTAATTACCCTGATTCATTGATCGTCTGACAAAAATTATCATGTACTAGTATCCACGTATGTATGTGGATTAAAGCAGAGCGGGTTCAGTGGTACATATTTACATTTGATACAGAAGAATGTCGAGTTGTTAATGTTACACCCTCGGAATTATTATGTTATTTAACTCTAAAGCTCGGAGGCGATGCGTTGCAAGTATTTAAAATGGCAACATATGCATATGCGTGTGCTATGCATTCCTTATTTGTTTGAACTGTTATGACGTACATAGTGTGACGATTATCTTGTTCTGCTGTCTGAGGAGCGATTTCTTTTTGTATTCGTAAAATGCTACATCTAATTAGTTAGGCTAATCCAGAAAGAAGAAACAGAAGACGTTGTTAATCGAAAGGATTTAATTATGATAAAATAGCACTTTCATTAAATAACTGATGAAATGTGACTAGAGTACGTACTTTTGAGGAGAAAGCATATCTGTTACTGATGTGTTTTTATATGTCATACCATTGTGATAAAATCTAAACATTCATTCGTGGCTTCAGCTTAAAATCACAGGCGGTGATAGAATCATCCATCAGATTGCTTTTCAATTTGCATGTGTTTTTTTTTTAATTTCCATCTGTTACCTCATATATGTTAGCGGCAGTCATCACACTTCCTCCTATTTTCACGACTATATATCATCGCAACTAGTATAAATCTCAGGTAATCTATACTTTTAACCGCACTGTATGACATAACCTGTAAATGTTGGTGTAACTCCCGAGGAAAAGAAACTAGATCTTTTGTCACCCCGAAAGCACAGAATTTTGTAAGCTGCAGAACTTTTTTATGTAACTGTTAATCAAGAGCTAGTGATTTCTATCATCCGTTTCTCTTTCCTATAGTCCCATTACAACACCTGTTTTCAATCAATTTTTCTTTGATCACATGACCAAGAAGGAAATGAACTCGCAACTTTTCATTATGATTTCGTCGGATTATTCACGCATTAATAGTCAGCAATATACATATATATAGTCTCTATAGGCAATGCATGCGTTTGTATTTTAGGAGATGGTGTGGTGAAATAGCACACCAGGAATAAATGATAAATAGAAAACGTGACACGATATCCAGCCATGCGAGAAAGAAGAACGAATTGTGCTATGAATGCTTTGTGTCTGCAATCCTGCAATGATCAAAAACATGTTTTCATTCATGTTGCTCGACCGAAACGATAAATATTATAAAAAAAAGTCCAGTCTCAGACTTTTAATGTTTGTTGCAAGTGGTGTTTTTTTATTTCGTTTTTTTATGTTACGGTTCAGAAAGCTCAACACATGAAGGGCAAACTTGTAAAGGACACGAGGGGTTGTAAAACAGTCAAGAAATCTGTTGCGATGACGTCAATAATAATAATTATGAAAAAAAAACAATGGACATACTAGAAACTGCCTACAGTTTTCATAGCCATGGAACCTCACTCCACTGAGCGATTAACGTAGCTCAACCAGAACCACAAATATCTGCAGTCATAGACTTAAAATGTTTGTTACAAGGGTTTTTACGTATAATTGTACAGATACGCTGCGAACGGATCAGATCATGAAGGACAAAGCCTTTTTAAAGGACATCGGTGGTGTACAAGAGTCAAGAACTCTCTTGCGACGACGTCAATCGGAAATGTTTGGATTTTTGAAGAGCAAACTAAGAAATGACCACACTTTTTCTTTTGCAACCATAGAGACCCACCTCTCGTTAAAGAATACACGTTAGTCAGCCAGCCTAGCGTTATGTGATCAGGAATTCTGAGTTGCAGGGGGCAACAACAATTTCAGGAGGGGGACTATACTCGAGTCCAGTGACTGGGGAAGTGTCTGTATACATGACACAGATGTGTGGGTGGGGGGGGGAGGGGTATACGGCCTCCTTGTACCCCGGTCTGGCTACCAATGAGGAGATTCCGATCCCATTGTCAAACCCTGCGTCGGGAACCCTTCAAGGGATATCATGAAATGAAACTCTTATTACTTTATTACTGTGCTATGTAAGGATCTACATATTTCTTTCAGATGTATGAAAAATGGGTATTTATAGACGACAGAAGCTAGTGTTTTTACAATATTGGTGTCAGCGTGTGTGGTAAGTTCCTGTGACTCGGCTTTACACGTAAGACATACTAAAATGTAAACTTTGAAATCTTAGCTGTAAGATTTTACTTTTACTTTTTACCTTTTACTTCATCGTCTGTATACCCCCTTACCACTTTCCTCTCCTCATCGGGATATGATGGAAATACTTTGGAAGTCTTATTTGTTTACGATGGTATGATTTATCATTCCAACGAAACCTCTTAAACCACTTTAGTATGTATTTGTTGAATAAACATGTTTAAATCACAATGCCTATACATTGTATAGAACACTGCAAACCTCCCATAATTGATTAACGACAAACCCCCCTATCTAAAAAAAATATATATAAATAAATATTTAAATATACAAATAAATCAATAAATAATCAGAATAAAATGTTAGGTCTACTTAATTTCCATGCGTGCAACATTCTATCTTAGAAAACACATTTCATCAGCTATGCACTCTTACCCCTACAAATACTAAACATGAAATTGCGTTATACGTGTATACAAATAAAGTACATAAGAAAAGAAAAAACAAACAAAGAATGAGAGAATGAATCACAGAGATGACGAAAGCATTTTTCATTCGTTGTAACAAATGACTTTTCTTCAGTTCATTGGATACTCATGCACAGGAGAATTCGAACCTAATTTAGATTACGGAATCGTTTGGGTGTTATTATGTGTTTAGTATTTGCTTCGATGCATTTCTGAAATAATGCTCATTTATAAGTGACAATTCGGCTCAAATACTAAAAAAAAAATGTCAGAAAAGCATCCTCTGATCAGTCTGAAATATGGATTTTATCTGTTATTCAAGCCTGATGGCGGTGTTTTCTTATCTATCATTATCACATCTATCATCGGCTGTCATGAAAAAGCAAGATAACCGAGATGCTGGAATATAATATGTAGAAGAAAAACACCCCGAAAGAACCTAGTAAATTATGCTCGATCTAGCTAAAAATGATAATAATTTTACCATAGTTAACTACTACTACTGTTACTAATTGTAATAATCATAAAAAATAATAGTTAAAATCTATACTTGACAATCATAGTCATAACAATAATTCAAACTCCACCAACATATAGTGCCTACCGAATTCTAGAGAGTGTATTTTTGTTGCTGTTATTTATCACACTTGATATGAGTACTTCTTAAAACAAAAACGAAATCAACAGAAAGACAAAAGGATCAGACGACGACAGGAAGAAGATTGACAAAAGAAATGACTTTGTGTTTCACTTATAAATCAATTGTGTGTTCTCATAGCTGTCCAAGCTGCTCTCTTGAGGCCTCCTGCTAGTTTGATCGCAGACATCAAAAAAGCATACACACACACACACACACACACACATACGTTACGTCTAATCTTGTCGACCACTTGAACACTATGTCAGGTATATACAGTAAGAATCCGTCCAAGGCTTGCTGCTATAGGTTGAAAACAATACTGCAGATTCAACAGTGCACATACAGAGAGAGACAGGGAGAGAGAGAGAGCGAACAAGAGAGACATAGAAAGGCTGCCTGAGACTAGTCTTACACGAGTAACAGGCTAAGAGAACTTACAAACGCAGTTGTTGCACTCGTAATTCTCGACTGTTATAATAATACTAATAAAAAAAAAACTTTTTGACGTCCCGGATGGCTAGTGCCGTTTCAAACTGCTGTGCTTTTTGGAAGTAGGACTGCTACAGAAGGATTACTTTTAAGCGGTAGAGATATGTGTGTAGTGTATGTTCATCTTCATAAGATGTACATTTGGTTTTTTTTAATCATCGGTAGGATAGTTTGATTACTTAATTGGCTAAGATTTGTTTCTTTTTGGGGTCTCGTTATTATTTTTTGGATGACTGAATGATGCTTTTCAGTATCGATGGACGGAAATGGAGTTATATTCGAGGAATATTTCCATTATAGTGTACTGTTGGCTCCCGGAAACAAAAATAAACAGGTAAGTGTCAAACGACGTTTTTGCTACCTACATTTATTTCGTGTGCTTTCTAATTAGGAAATATCTATTTTAATACAAGCATATACCATAATTATCTGCAATATGAATTTTTTTAATACGTAATTTTTCTTTTTTATGACAAAAAAAAATTTCAGCAAATTTAATTTGCGCTTCTCTTGGGGGAAATTCTCAAATGTGTGGGTATGTTACTAAGTACCGTACATCATCAATACTTATATAGTGTTGATAAGTGATTGCATATGGGACAAGTCTGCCATCTCGTTATACAAATGTACGAAAGATGCTTCGTACAATCATAGTGAAGGAAAAGAACAATTAATCGACTCTTGTCATATACATATATATATATTTGTACACATATATTTGTATATAAATATGTTTGTAAATATTTGTATGTATGTATTTGTACATGTATTTGTATATGTATATATATATATAAATATATATTTATATTTGTATATATATATATATATATATATATATATATATATATATATATATACCTTCGTTATACGAATGTACGAAAGATGCTTCGTGCAATCATAATGAAGGAAAAGAACAATTAATCGACCTTTGTCATATACATATATGTATATTTTTACACATATATTTGTATATATATATATATATATATATATATATATATATATATATATTTGTATGTATGTTTGTTTATATATATATATATATATATATATATATATATATTATATTAAATTTATTTTATTCACAGATTATTGGAAGACAAGCAGACTGTGGATAAATAATTTCTACGTTCATACTCTAGTCTTTCTTGAACGGAGTGGACCTTCCATAAGGATTATTTACCAATAGCAACAAAAAAAAAGAAGTTTGACATGTGAAGGTATCCCCTGGAATATAATTTGAACACGTGTTGTTGGTTTGTTAAAAATCTTGCCTTCAATCGTGTGTTTTACGACGTACAATATATTTTTCGAAGGTCGGTCGGTGGTATTGGAGGGCAAAAAAAAAAAAATTGAATTTTGAGGATATATGGAAATGGAGTTAACGAGAGCGACATTGATGCAGATTTCCATAAAGACTGGTTGGTATTTGTTTCGTGGTTACTAAATTGACTAGAAGACAAGCAAACAAAATTTAGAAAGATGGAGGCGAGAGAGACTAATCAGGCAATGTTAGACCTGGAGGAACAGTTGGAAAGGGCTCGAGAAAGACCAAGCGCAGCGGCGCAATGTCTACGATATACTCGTCTCTTTATTCAATTTCTATTTTCTTACATCGGTCTTACGGCGATGTTAATCGCGTACCTGTTAATGGGAGCAGTGGTCTTTCAAGCGATAGAGAAACAAAAGGAAGAGCGATTCCGCGGCGAGGCAAAGGATGCCATGGTTACATTCTTTGAAGGATTATTCGATAAAGCTGGGAAAATGAACGAAACAGTCTGGACAAATGAGGCCTTAAAAACCATCGGAGGCATCCGTAAGAACATATCCAAAGGGTACATGTACGACGATTGGTATGAGGTGATTGAGCCCAAAGACAAATGGACCTTTTTTGGATCGGTTCTCTTTTCCTTGACGGTCCTTAGTACAATTGGTGAGTGAGATACCATGCTTCTTCTTTCTTCTTCTTTTCTTATAACTATACTTTTACTTGTATTTTGTCTGTCTGTCTATCTGTCTGTCAGTCTGTCTGTCAGTCCGTTCCTGTTTTGTTTGTTGGTTGGATTGTTTTGACAACAAAACATTCTCTTTCATGCAACATGGGTTTTAACCTAGAACAGACGATACTATCTCTGTTTATTTCCTAAATAGATTTGAACAGAATTGAAAATAAGCGATTTAAAAAAAAAATCGATTGAGAGTCAATTTGTTCGTCGAAGGTGTCCGAAGGTCTTGTATGACAACAAGAGTCCAGCATGACTGCCTGCTTAACTTCGTTAGCCAGATAAGAAGAACTTCACCGTACATACTGGAAAAAAACAACAACAATTAATAAACAGAAACATATCTAAAGAACATACCAATATATAAATTTCAATCTTTCCGTCCGGATTGGAAGAATCATGTTTGTTAATTCATGGTATATCTATAAAGTTGAGATATAACCAGAATATCAAACAGAATAACTGCATCGTGAATCGATTTTGACATACTTTTCGCCGCATAACGTGATTCGTTTACTGGTTAGGGTTGTATTGGCCTCTTTTTTCAATCGATATTAGATTAATTACTTATTCTAAAACGATTAATTTGGAATCTATTCGGTTTGATATAAATTATTCAGTTGATGAGATAGCGGAGACTATATCGTGTCACCTTTCCAGAGCCTCTTTTTTAGTACCAGCTATTTATTCTTCTCCGTGGATTTATTCTAAAGGTACGGTTTCGCTGTGTGTGTCACAATGGCATAGTACATCATTGATCAGGTATCACCCTTAAGCCATTTTGACGTGTGGAGAGGTTTTGATGTGTATAGTCAGTCCTTTATACATCAATATATTTATATAACTAATATGCTCATCAAACGACAAAGTTTAAACTTAATTGAGGTGGGGTTATGATTTTCTCTCAATTTTAATTTTCAAAATTGAAAACAAAGAGACATTTCTCATCTCTATTTTGCAGTTTCCTTTTGTGATTATTAAAAATTGCTATGACATCATTGGGAAACCCGGTCGTTAATGGTTCATATAGTTGAAACCTATACTGCCGAACGTTATATAAGTTTGAAACACTTGGGTTAAGATATGTGTCAACCAATCAATTTGATACAGTTGAAATAATTTAGAATTATGCAATAACTCCCTGCAACGTTAACAATTACTGTTTAACCCTCAATTTGAGCCTCCCCCCACACGACAGCATTTAGAATAGGCTATATAAGTACGTTGATATATATATATATATATATATATATATATATATATATATATATATATATATATAGATATAGATATATATATATATATATATATATATATACACGACAGCATTTAGAATAGGCTATATAAGTACGTTGATATATATATATATATATATATATATATATATATATATATATATATATAGATATAGATATAGATATATATATATATATATATATATATATATATATATATATAAACCACAGAAATAAAAATAGAAATGGCTAAATTTTCGACATTTGTCGAAGAAAAGTCGTAAGAAAAAAAGAACAGTCTAAACGTATTAATATTACACAGTAATACTATGATACTTCCACGTTTTTTGCTTCTCCCTTTTAATTTCGACAACGTATCTAAGCAGTCTAATCATCAAAATATTACACTTTCCAACATTTTTCGGTACAGATTTGAAATAAAGTCTACGATAATTCAATTTAAATTCGTATCATGCAATTATTCTATAGTAATTAGTACTTAATCGTTTATTCTGCCATAGAAATATTTCATTTTAGAATCTTCTAACTGATGAACTCCCCCCTCCCCCTCCCCGCCCTTATTGGCTAGACAATGCAATCAAGATTTACAAGTTTGTCCTAATTTGAAGATTAACTAATCGATATGAAGGTTGTAGACTTGATACGATTACGCATAAAATACTCTGCCTTACCATTTTGATGTTAACCTAATTCTTATACGTATAGGCGACCTCATTTGAGATTTAATAGGTATAGGCTTTCGTTCAAGAACACAAAAAAAAGAAAAAAAAAAGAATAATCAATTAGAAATGAGAATAAGTATGCCCGAATATAGTAAGACATCTCAATAAAACTGCCATATGGACTACGTGTCATGTTTGCTAAATGAAACGTATTGTCTAATACAGCATGGAAGATATGAAAACGAAAGGTCACAAATATATATCATTTTGAAATATAAAAGGCTTGATAAAAGCCATGAACCGTTGTTGTTATTTATATAACGTACTACTGTTGCCTGTGAACAGTTGAAAGGATCTTAATGAGTGCGCGAACAGACACACGCTATATATTGTATACAGTAAAAGTTTTATTAAAACACTGTTATTCAGTTACTTCGTATAGTCACGTGACTTAGTAAGGGCTAAATAAGTTTTTAGGACTAGATGAAAACGAGTCATCACAAGTCAAACTGTAGGCTACCATGTTTATTGCGATGTTTTGATGTGCAGACATATTTATAGCACACAATGTAACCATACCCTGTACCGACTTAATCATGACTTAGTCATGAAATAGGACTCATGACAAGTCAAATGGTGCGCGTGAATACAGGGTAAGGCTTGTAAACGCATAGTTACCGTGAGGACTACATGAAAACGAGTCGCCACATGATATACTGCATATAATGATGTTTTTGTGATACCAGAATAGTTTGTACTATGTTATCGAGTTGTATGACTGTCTTAGTCATGACTAGATGAGAACGAGTAATGGCAAGTCAAAGGTTACAATCTATATTGTAATAGTTCGCTGATAACAGACATCTAGTTACCATATAATCAAACTATGGAACAGATTTAGCCATGACTAGATAAAAACGAGTCACAGTTCATATGGTGCACGTAGCTATAACAATAGGTCTGTTTTACCTCCATGCACATAGTTACCACATAGTTACCATAATTAACAACTATAGAAAGTTACCAGGCGTGCTTCAAACTGGGTTTGTACGAAATTCTACGGCAAGTCAGCATTATTACAATAAAAAAATTATATTTCATGTATTTTTTTTCTGCCATAAATACTCGCTTATGTGTACAAGAATATAGATTGATACCAAACGGAAGACCGTGGCCGAATATCTATTTGAAAACGACCTAATCAAGGCCAATTTTGAGGTCCCGTTACGTACCCACTTTCGTATGGTATCATATGATATCAAATGGCTTTCCATAGCTTTGATGACCAATAGCTATCGCGTGTCTTTATACCTTCGCCATATTATCATCACACTACCTTCATGAGAGTCATATAAGATTGCCTCTTGATTTGATGACATGTTATGAGGCAAAGACACTTTAAATATTTGATACTGTAATTTTATGAAGTATATATATATATATAGGGCTTGTATGCGTTGTCCATCATAATGTCGAGCTCTGCTTCAGCTGATGTTAGCCCAAGACCATTGATCAACAATCACGAACTACAAGGACAAGGCGAATTAAGCTGCATTATTGAATTTTGGACTGGACATTTTTTTTTATATGTTTACAACGAAGTGACCTCTGTCAGTCAGTGACGATACCCTTCATCCAACTTAAGAAAGATAACGGTCTGTAAAATGACAGATATTCTTTATCAATTCTTTTCACTTTCTCACTTCTACAAAGTCTGATCGAATGAGATGCTGAGGCTACCAATGGTCAAGGACAAAGACGGTTGGTCATCTTAAACACAGAGTTGGACATGTTGCAGCTGGTCTCTGAGTTTGAAACTGCTGCATAGTTGTCTTATTATTATTATTTTTTAATTATTATGATATTTTTTTATTATTATTATTATTATTATTTAGTTATGAATATGATATCGTTGTTTGAATATCGTCAGACCAGTTGAATGTTGTCTCTATAAAGAGGAAACAACACTGTCATAGGGCTAATTGAACTTGTCAAACAAATCGTTAAAAACTCGTCAAAATGAATAACACGACAAAACCACAGTTGATCATGCAATACTTAGTTGCACAACATTATACTTTGCTTTTAATATTTCGGATATTGAATCTTAATCCAGTCAATACTTGGTTAATTCAACTGTAAATATAGAACGGTCAAGTCGACTTCCCAAGAGAATTAAAATGAATATATAATGTAATAGGAATACATAACACGATATTATAAACCAGTTGTCTAGCAAAATAGCTACTACCAATAGCTACTACAACAGTAGTAGTATATATATTATTTTTATTAGTAGTAGTGGTAGTTGTAATAGTAGTATTAACCTAGGCAGGTAATATAGTTAGAGCAGCAGTACTACTAGTAGGCAGCTACTATACCAGCAGCAGAAGCAGTAGTTGTAGTAGTAATAGTAGTAGTAGTAGTTTTAGTAGAAGTAGTAGTTGTAGTAGTAGTAGTAGTAATAATAGTAGTAGTAGTCATAGTAGTAGTCATAGTAGTAGTAGTAGTAGTAGTAGTAGTAGTAGTAGTAGTAGTAGTAGTAGTAGTAGTAGTAGTAGTAGAAGTAGTAGTAGTAGAACCTGCTTTACGAAGATCTTATTTCTTGTTCCTTTAACCTTTTAATCGCAGCTCTTGAGTTCTAAATTAGTATTTTCTCGTCTGCCTCTTGTACCTCTTGGGAAGGAAAGCAAAGCCATCGCTCTTTGTTTTATCTTATTTTTTTATCTTTGCCGATTATTTTGGGAAGTCGGTTGGCACGGAGATAAAAATAGTACACATATTGAACTGCCCGATGTCAGTTAAGATAAACCAACATGACTCTCCGACGTGCGTTGATTGCCGTAAACATTTCTCAATGATTGAAATATTTGTGGAAAAATTATAACTTTGAGGATTGAATGAATATATAGAAATATATATTTTACACTCAAGCTCAGATCACTAACCCTCACAGGAACAAGAGGTAGACAAACGACAAGTTACCTCTGTATTTGTCAAAACATTGCCAGTGCAAAGTATATTGCAATGGTAAAGTAAAGTCATATAATTTTGACATTTTTCTCTACGTACATAATTGGTTTTTGTTAGCCTGGTTCGTGCGGTTTCATTGTACATAGGGTTTATCAAAACCAAAAAGCCAATATTTCATTGCCTCCCAAAGTTGTCATAAACTATATCTTTATTACTGCAGGTTGAAAATTTAGAAGAAAAAAAAAAACTTATTCGAGCGTAAAGAAAAGAGACCTTGATGGCGTACGAAGAAGCTAGTTTAAATAGTGTTTGTTTAGGCAATCTATAAACATTAAATTCCTTGGAGAGAAAGACGCTGAAGGATAATTTTCCGCTCTTGTAGCTGGTTTTACTTTCAAAGTAAAATTTATATACATTATTGTCGCCTTTCGACGGTCGTCTGAATTCAGGAAAAGCTTATCCAGTTAACGGGTTTCTTTTTTTTTTTATTTAAAGTTAGAATAGTTTGCAGTGATATTTCGATTTTGCTTGCACATATTTATTTGATTGTTCGCAAAAAAAAGTGGACATGTCAATTATGCATGACACGCCACTTCAAGGGCCTCTTTCCGTCAATTTCAATTATTCAACAGAAGTGAGAAATTTGAAAGAGATATCGGGGTACCGAGTTACCTTAAATAACTAATAATTTTAGCTAGTTAAGTGCCTATTTAATCAGGTATAGTTTGTGATGAATTGTAAAACTACACTCCAAACCCTAACTATATTCGATAAAATGAAAAGTTCAATGAAATGTTCAATGAAATCGATCATTAATGATTGATTATCAATGTGACTATCATACATTCACATAAGAAAAGGCCCATCGTTACTTTCCGACTTAGAATAAGTTCAAACAATTTTGAAATTACGTGTTATAGAATTTCACTACTTTGAAAGTTAAACCGTCAAGTTTAATACCTCTTTGCGTACATATGCTGAATGAAATATTGCTAGAATGCTGAATAAAATATTAAACGAAGTATTGAGCAAGATAAAAACTGGAAGAACTTGGCTGATTTACCGAACTGTTAGTACATATAGTCTCTATCCCTCTCCATGCACCTCTTACTCTCTCTCTTTATTCAAGACTACAGCCGCTTGCATTTGTCCCACTTCACCCACACCCAACCCCTCCCACAGTCGCTTGCATTTTTGCCCCCTTGACCCACACCCAACTCCCTCCCACAACCGCCTGCATTTATCCCCTTTAACCCACACCCAATCCCCTCCCACAACCGCTTGCCGTTGACCCCCTTTACCCACACCCAACCCCTCCCACAGTCGCTTGCATTTGTCCCCTTGGCCCACACCCAATCCCCTTCCACAACCGCTTGCATTTGTCCTCTTTACCCACACCCAACCCCTCCCACAGTCGCTTGCATTTGTCCCCTTGACCCACACCCAATCCCCTTCCACAACCGCTTGCATTTGTCCTCTTTACCCACACCCAACCCCTCCCACAGTCGCTTGCATTTCCCCCTTGACCCACACACAGCCCCCTCCCACAAACGCTTGTGTTTGTCCCCCTTTACACACATCCCACCCCTTCCACAACCGCTAGCATTTGTCCCCCTTTACCCACACCCAACCCACTTCTAGCCCATACATTACTCTCTCCATGCTCTAGTTTATTCAGTGTGGCGTCATTCGTATATGAGTTCATATGGTCAAGGATGCGTTCAGGTATACTTAATCAAAAATTCCCCTTTCCGAACATACGATCAGACTATATAAACTCTCCGATTTGAATTTCATTTACTTTAGACGTCTATGATTCGTATCACCTGTCATTGAAAAATCGTTAAAATAAATGACATCTCTAAAACGTTTGACGTCACGAAGTTTTATCAAGTAATCAAGATATTGGTCGTAAAGATAATCTTTCGTTTTCAAGTAATTTTCCAAAGAGTGGTAGAGGTAGAACGTTTTAAACCAAAGAAAAGGAACCCTTGTTCCTCTCTGCAGAAAGGAGAGAAAATAAAATACAATCATTTGATTGAAGTTTTGATTTTCACAGTACATACTAGGAAAGCGATCGATAAATGCAGCATGTACCATTCCTCGATCGGCAAATACAAGCCTACGTATTTACATCAGAGAAGACAAGGTTATATTCGAACATCGTAAAGCTTCGATTGTATTGGTGTTATCTTTTGTATCGCATGAATGTACACCTTACGTAATGTCTGTGAGGCGTCGCTCTTGCACGGAGACAATGACGTCATATATTGTGACGTCAGAGACCCGATAAGTCTGTTATCGTAAACCTGCAATTTTCCAACCAGCTGTGTTTAGTCCTTGATTCGTAGCTTAGTTGTTAATTCTGTGATATAACTTAAAGGTTTTTTTTTTAATCACTTAACTTTCGTGAAAATTAACGAAAGATACATGCATATACTTATAACGTGAAACATATTATAAGAATATAGACTGGTGGCGTTTTTTCATACATTTTTTCTTTCTTTTTCGTGAATAATAACGCTTTATACGCAAGCCACTGCATAGCAATCGAATGAGATAGAAGTTTGATTATTCTAACCATCGCTATATAGAATTTTTAACAGCAACATAAACTATCCTTGCATTTTGCAATTTGGGAACACTTAATATATAGGTCTTTTGTACTCTGACAGATTCGGTTAGGACAAGGTCGTTATTTTAAAGGTTATGTTTGCTTTCATCATGTCTGGGTCATATCATTGCTCCATTCTGGCAAGGCATACATTTAGACTCACATTCAGTATTATAGAAGTGTATATACGATATATGTATACTGCATGTTTGTATAGGGTTTTTAGTATACTATTCTAGTCGTCTTTATCGACGTGTTAGTCATTCGGGGGCGCCTCCTGATCACGCACTACACAAATGCTGGTGAATACCAGGTACCTGGTTGGACTGTATCCAACCAAAATATGGATTGCACGGGTGGAATTTTATAGGTCACCTTGCGATGGGGGCAACACTTAGAGGTAAAGTTATATCGGATAGTACTAACTGAAGCTCTATTGTTCACTGACGTACAATTAATAGCGACAAAGGGAAAAACATATTTCAAGCGGTCCAATTCCTTCGATGATAACAAATAAAAAAAAAGGTAAAATAACCGCAGCCAAAACAAGTTTCTATAACTTGATTAGCACTTGTACAACGGCTGGTCACCTCAAAAAATGCAATAAGAAATAATATATATCTATATATATATATATATATATATATATATATATATATAATGGTACCGTTTTGTTTATCTTCCAGTTAGATTGTTTCTGAATACAAAGCTAGCGTGAAAGAAAGATTGATGTTAGGAATGACTCGCTGGAGCGTAGGGATCTTTTATGTATTCCTCTAGCAGGCCCTACTCAAGCGAGTAGATGGAAGTTACAATATTGTCTGCAATCATTTACAGATCTCGTCATATTTTATGACTCTCCAGGTACCGGTAGAGTTTTGCCTAAGTCGACGTCTCGAGCGTAACGGTTAACGGAGACAATCACTATAGTCATGAACACAGAGGTGCTATAAATGTCTTACATCAGCGAAAAATATAATAATAAATGGTGTGATTGATATCTATTTGTAAAAACAAAATAGGAGAAATGAAAATAAAACACAAAACACAAATAATCACAACATATTGCTGCAAACTTTTAAAATATAAATCTCTTAGAGATGTTAAGTTATACAGTGGTTATATTTCATAATATAATATATTTACGCATATATGTGATAGAGTTAATATGAGGTACATAATTATATGTCCAGTTGATTTTTGCCATGTTTTTGAGTCATTTAACATCTGTTTTAACTAAGTTTGACATTCATAGCTATATAAGATAGCTAGGGTTACACAATTTTACACAATAATGTCGCTGCATATACAGTACCTTTAATTCTAGTAAACAGTTGGACGTCATTGAGATTTTGTTTGATTCTGCACATATTTTCAGTATAGTTTGAAATAATTATCGGTGTATACTAGTCTCGATTATTGCAGCTGTTTGCCTGTTGGAGTATAAATATATATATATATATATATATATATATATATATATATATATATATATATATATATATATATATATATATATATATGGACAAATTGTCACTTATACCCAATGCCAAAAGTTCAATCATGAGCAATTATATCCTCACCATTTCTACTGGTAGAGTTTTCAAATACTTTCTAACTATATGTTACTAAAGTTACTTAAGTTATTATAGTTACTAAGTATATGAATTCTCTTTGCTCAAATTACGTCATAACATTTTAAATTAATTTCTGGTAGTATGAGCCGTTAAAAAGAAATAAAAAAACGCGTCCACAACTGTTATGGGTCATAGGGACACTACATAGATGTAGCACTACGGTATGACCTTTCCCATCGTGACAATTATATCTCGTGTTACAAGTGCCCGGGAGCATATCACGTGGTATATGCAACAATATAGGTATATCAGTGTTCTATTTCCGTAGCATATTCACATAAACGAATTTCACACAGCGTCTGTATGTAAAAGACATACATATTTGCCGAAACATACCCACTTAGCAATTATCTTTGCATAAGAGTCAAGGGTGACCTTTCCGATTCCTGTATTACAGGATGTCTTAATTCGGCAAATCACTCTTTTTTAAGAATGCTTCTTTCAATACCGAAATAAAATTCATGCTAATTTTTTTCTCCTGATAATGATTTCCCCGTTAGTGGAGTGATTTCGTGCATGTGTGCTATCGGGTCCTTCAAAGCATTCTATTAGTTAGCAATACCAGTACGAGATCGCTAGCTACTGCTGATCACGTACCAATTAGAAGCAGTAAATGTAGTTAGCAGCGAGTGATAATGCTGGAAGTGAAACTCGACGACAAGGGCGTGAATAGATTGCGTGCACATCGATCCAGGAAAAGTAAATTAAAAGACTGATTTATCCCAAGGCGATTTGGCCTTGACATGAAAGGCAACGTTATACAACCATACAAAGCATTTTTGTTAGCATATATATATGTTTATAAATATATATATATACACACACATATATATATATATATATATACATATATATATATATATATATATACACACACACATATATATATATATATATATATATACATATATATATATATATATATGTATACACACACACACACATATATATATATATATATATCGAAATAAATACATTGATACAGGTCAGGTTGGTAGCAAGTTCACATGTGACTAGAAAACAAGAAATATAGAGGAACACAGAAAAAAATGAAAGGGAACAGAGAAAGAAAATTCCTTTCTTTTTATCCTTGGAGGAAACCATTTTCTTTAAAAATCGTTTCAAACTCAACAAATATGACTTTTGAACGAAAACTGAGTTATTAATCCTTTCATTCTTCTTGAAAAACACTGTGTGTGATCAAAAGCGACGAAACACCTAAAACCGGATGTTCTAAAAAATTAAGAGAACCATCAGGGTTATTCTGTAAATAACATGCCTAAAGGACTTGGTGAAAAAAAGTACTGAGGAAAAAATGAAATGGAA
This sequence comes from Apostichopus japonicus, assembly GCF_037975245.1. Lineage (NCBI taxonomy): Eukaryota > Metazoa > Echinodermata > Holothuroidea > Aspidochirotida > Stichopodidae > Apostichopus > Apostichopus japonicus. The sequence goes on from NC_092583.1 coordinate 11,210,784, forward strand.
CGTTGAACTTTCAATATACGGAACTAATGACTATGTACATCTACATATACATATTCATATATACACATACATATGCATGTATATACATATATGTTTATATATATATATAGAGAGAGAGAGAGAGAGAGAGAGAGAGGTGGAGAGAGAGATATTTTATAAATATATATATATATATATAGATATATATATATATATACATTCAACAATACATATATATATATATATACATATATGTACATACAAAAATACATACATACATCCATACATACACACATCCATACATGTGCATATCACTTACGTCGCTCACGACGATAAAATAATCAGAGAGCACCTAACCTGAACAGATATGCAAGCACTCTGGGTCGTTTAATATTTTCTTTATACATTGGTTTATAATGTTCGACTAAATCAATACTCACCTGACTCTAAATGATTATACAAACATTCTCTGGAATTCATTTCCAGCCTGGTTTCTTTCATTCTTGTTAAACGAAACTTCAGAATACTTAACTTTGCTTTTTAGAAATTTCTCGCCTCCCTCGGAGTTTGCTTAAGACTTCGTGTAATGTGTCTGTGATGCATATACTAACATTAAAGGGGTTGGTATTCGTGTATTGTACATGAAGTTGTATATATACACTTAATGTACACGTAAGCCTTTCGTTGCATTTATCAACTATGTGTTCCCTTTGACGTTCAATATTATTACATGCCAACGTTCCTCTAATTCTCAGACACAAGGGCTTTTAATACAGTAAACGCTTTGTTTAAGCAGTCGATTTATATTACTTCATAATCTAATAGTATATAAAGTTTCTAGGTTTTTTACAAGTATATATGTGGCATATTTATACATATGTGGTTGCAATGTACTTGCGAATATTCTGTATGATCATTCTTCTCAGGCAGTTGATGATATGTGATACCACAATTATATTTTAGGTGTATGCTAAATACAGAAATGCAGAAATTATCGGTATGCTTCATATGGATGACTTGATATGGACGAATATTAAATTCCAAATTTAATAATGAATAAATAGTAAAAAAGTATTAATTGCCCTTTTTTCTATTTTATTAATATATATATATATATATATATATATACAAAAAATACATATTCATATAAACACATACATATATATGTATACAAACACACACACATATATACTATATAAGCAGACGCATACAATATAAATAGCCTATGTAATTGATAACAATAAAGCGATACATTAACTATGTAAATTAAAAACCAAAACAATTTAAAATGAAGTAACGTTATATATAAATAATTATTCCTTGACACACACACACACATACTATACGTACATGTCTGTGCTATTCATCTTTGTTCTTCTAACTTGTTCGCATCTTAGTTACCTCCCTGAAGTCAGAAATGACATCAGTAAGTAGACCACAAGTGACTAGAAAGAAGAAGAGAAAAAAATCTCGTAATTGTATGATCTTCTAAAAACATTTCCAAAAGATTAGTATTGATTTTTCCTCCCTTTTGCTAAAGAATTTTGCTTTCGTAATTTATTGACATAGATCGAACATAAAGAAAGAAGGGTGGTAGAATTGCTGAAGACGTCGCTTCGTGTCATTGATATTAATTTAAATTAGGTCTCTATCACCTTGCTCATCCTTTGGGATGCAGATACGGACTATGTTTTCCTTTCCTAATGGGTCTTCTTGGAAGCATCGACGCCATCAATTTGTAAAAAAGCATCTCTAAAATTATTTGTGACTCCTCTTCACCAAGCAAGATTTACTCACAGACGTTATTCCCACGAGCATTTATTCCCTTCTTCTTTTCACTTCGATTTTCATTTTCTGTTTTTCTTTTTAATACTTGGAAGGTAGATTTCTTTTCTTTGCAGATGATAGTTATTTAAGAACAGACGCAGATATGAATAGATCTGATCATCACAAATCCTGAATAAGGTCATAAGAGTTAAAAAAAAAAATAACCGAGTAAATATTCTCTCTGTCTCTTAATGTTAGATATCGTTTGTTATGTGAGCAGGAAACAATTAGCAAAGAACTAATCGGTTGGAAAAGTAAATGTATGCGATATTGTATATAAAGCATCCGTTTTCTTAAAAGAAATTAGAGATGATGCACATCCATTGCTTGAATTTTTTATGGTTTTTTTATTTTGCTAAGTGTTCAAAAAAATTGCATGATGTAGATCGGATATTCAGGTATAAATGCAATCGACGAAGAGAAATAAGTATTCAGTGGTTTTCTTTCAATTGTGTCATTGTAGTACCCCACTTAACCGAACCGTTCATCTGTTTGACGAGATCAGAAATTATCGTGGAAATAAAATGATCTGTGTTGTTCGTCTCTATTGAGTACGACTCGTGGTGAGGTAATAGAAATTTCTCAGTGTGCGTTGTTGTGAAAACTGTTCCGATACACAATAAGTTCATAACATTTAATAGATAAAGTTTCAGCATTTGCCAACTTCGCAGAAAAGGTCATGTACCGGTACTTCATGTATTGGGATCTACAAAATACTACACTACTATTACTACTACTGCTACTGCTACTATTGCTACTACTACTACTACTGCTAATACTGCTACTACTACTACTACTACTACTGCTACTGCTGCTATACTGCTACTGCTGCTATACTGCTACTGCTACTAGTACACTACTATTACTTTTACTACTACTACTACTAATAATAATAATCATATATATATATATATATATATATATATATATATATAGGCCTATATATAATAACAAATTCAGCATAAACCCCTTTAATTATTGCTTCAAATTACTTCTGACGAATTGTTAATTCAAGTGGTCATGACAAACATACTCTTTACGAACAATTAGAAAACGATTTATGAGTTTGTTGCAAGAAAGAGGCATGCCCGTTGCTATTATGGTCCGTATGATAACATGTTTGGATAATACAGTTTAGTGTTTCATGTTTAGTGTAATCATGACAGATTAATAGCTTCTACGACAGTTAGTAAGCTAGTAGCAATAATATTGTCTTATGAAACAAATTAATAACGAAGAAGGGATGCGCTGTTTTTCTTCCTAATTAATGGCGCTTAAATTGTATTTGTTTTATTGATGGTTTCTGTTGTATATTTTTATGCACACATGTATACTTTTAATACACTAAGACAATAGCATGATCTCGTTGATGTTTAGGTAAAGAGAACACTCGTTTGTTTCATTTTATTATGGCAGATGATTGATTGTTATGTTTTCAGCGAAAATTATTAGCAAGGATTGGTTTGATCGTAAAAGTCTAAACATATTATCTGCAGTCTATAAACGTCTCGTGTTTAATATTTTGTGTAACGTTACGAAATATAGCATGTTTGGATAGAACTATAGTCCGTCTTAACAGCGGTTAAATTAGTCATCAATTTTGTGTTACTAAGCCTTGTTTAATTTTTTTTTAAATGCGGGTATTGTGATCACAGCTTATTTTGAAAATAAAGGGCTCAAACTAGCTTGTACACATGCTATAAAATGCTCACTCTATACAGGAAACTGAGCGAGAAGCTGTTTAAGATACAGTAGTATCAACAGGTTGGATAAATTATTTCTTATTATTAATTATAGAAAACCATCCCCTCTTTGTACTTTTATGTGATAGTTTATTAGTTAGCGACAGTTGCTATATGTCTGTAAAGAGTTGTTGCAATAGTTCTTATTTTTTTTTAGGTCTGTTGACTATTCTGGAAGAAAATCTACTTATTCAACAGAATATAAAACATTGATAAATTATAGCATATACACTTACAAAAACTTCTTAACTTATTACAGATTGAGAGTTGAAATGATATGAGTGAAAGGGAATTGAACTAACATGAGGGAATTCAATTTATGTTCCTGAAATGACGTCAAGTATTTTGTGGTTATGGGACTACGCAATATATATATATGTGGCCCTATATGTGGCCCTGTATGTGGCCTTCCCATAATCATGCCCTGTATGTGGCCCTGTATCTGGCCCTGTATGTGGCCCTGTATGTGGCCTTCCCATAATCATATTAGTAATCTTTAAAGTTCTGGATAAATATGTCTGACTGCAAAGATCTGCATGTGTAATCAATAGCTCATACTTCTCTTATTGTATAATGGAGAGCCTAACACAGCACAGGCTATGTCATCAGCTGTGAATTGTGGTAACTTGTCTTTAGGCCACCGCATATATTCTGCTTACGACCGGCATTAAGAAAAAAGTCATGGGAAGTTATGATATGCTGTCCAAAATGATATTCTATGCATTCGCTATGAATCGCTGGAACATTCTTCATTTTAAGGTCAAATATACACCCTTATAGCATTTTGTGTCGCGGAGATGTAACCTATATTTACACATTTAGTGAGATTTAATGAAATTGTATCTGGCAACAGCAGCGTTAGTGATGACGTAATGTTCAAATCAGTTATCAAGTGAAGAAACTGGTTTCCTTACGCAAAAGGTGCAGAGTTATGGTAATCTAACTGAAAGACAATTGACAAACTAACCACGAAGCAGCCAAAGGTAATCACTTTTCAATGACTCGACAAATCAAAAACAATATTATGGAAGGAAAGTAAAGATTTTGAAGTACATCTAACATGATGACATCACAGACCAGCTACTATTATCCAAATTTCTGGAGTAAGGAATTGGTTTATCTGGTAAATTTAGATAACATATACAAACAGACAACCATATGTGTAGAATAATTCAATTCAATTCATTAATTCAGCCAATGTATACAAATATTACAAATCGAGAATCAGAACCTTTCCTCCTACTCAGTAATAAATATGAGTAAGAAATTGATAAGAAATATGTGACGATACATAAAAAATATGTAAGAATATAAAGATGTAAGAAATATGTAAGATATGCAAAAAAATGTAAGAAATCTAAAAGTGAAAAAAATATTCATATAAAAATATGTCACTAAATCAACTAATATAACAACAAAAAGTTGCAATGCTGAAAAATAAGCTAACATAATAAAATAAATAAATGAAAAATATGCTAACACAAAATATGCTAACATATTTCCTTTGTAAAAGATCGCTAAATGCTTACATTAACGTTAATTTCATGCCGTTATGTTATTAACAAACCTGTTTTATCCGGTTTCAGTGTTACATAACATAACATAACATAACATACACAGCAAGAGTTCATTATCTTTGTTATTTGTATTTTGCAAATACCTGCAGTGGCTCTGCGCATATTTTTACTCTTATCATGATTCCATTTACCTAAACATCTCTATCCACATTCAAGGTTTCGTCTATTTGTAGTATCAAAACAGGCACATGTGTGAGATACGATGTAATCTATTATGAGACGTATCGTAAATCAATGTGCTGTCATAAACCAAGCTTATCAGATTGTGAACTTTACAATGTTTATTGACCAATATCAACATAAGATATCCACCGTAACTGTTTCGCTATGTCGTTGCTAATGATATACCCTTTTCACTTTTACCCGCTGATACAAAACTTCTCGTTGTCGTCGTCGTGGGCTGGCCCTAGCTCCGGTCCTTACGTCAACGTATAATAGACATTCAATTAATGCTTATAGCTCAAGAACGACCCTCGCTGTGGAACACGTCAGAAATCATGGTGGGGTTCTAATCAAATAAACCGCTAAATTTATTCCTCCTTTAGTACTCACATGTCGTTAGATAACTTTATAAGGGAACTTTGACCAAAAACGAAAAAAAAAACTGTTGCTCGATGGCAAAAACCTTGAGCGTGAACCACATGAACAAATGTCACACACTGGTTGATAACTAGTGTAACATGAATTAACGATCAGGCTATATTGACTTATATATTAAAAGAAAAACAATGAGTCATCTCGTCACTATGCATGATGTATGCATGCGATCAGTCCTATGCAGATACATTACACAGGGAACCACATTTGGGAAATTTGGAGGTTGTGACAAGAACTACATGTACACCATACAACCAGGATTGTTCAACAACACCTTATAAAAGGCTCTGGCTGTGTTAATTGAGACATATAAAATAACTGGAGGCTTCCCACTGTTATTCAGGTCAGAGAGTATATAAACCAGCACTTAAAGAAAGAAAATTACGCTGTGGCATATTTTCATGCACCAGGAGAAGGAGGGTGCTTAACACACATGACGTCAGCAACTATAAGTTATGAAGTCCCATCGAAACTGCTTAAAGCGATGTGTTTACCGGTGATAAGCAAATAATGGCACATTCAACAGTACTCGTTAACACGACCCAAGCAAGTGCAGTTTCTGATATTTTCCGCACAGCTATTAAGCTGAAATAGCGTGGAGTGTGGTGGCCAGTTGGCTAAGGCGGCGGACGCTTGATCCAAGGCTCGCTGGTTCGATTCCTGCCAAAGTTCATTAAGTTGTGTCCTTGGGCAAGATGCTTTATCTCAATTGCCCTCTCCCACCCAGGGGTTAAATGGGTACCTGTGAGGTAACTTGTCATTGGGCGCAGTATATAACTGCAGTCGCCTGGAGGGATTGTCTCTGGGACAGGTTATCTTTGACCAGGGGTAATATAACATTTGTAAAGCACTTTGAGACCTATATTGCTGGTATAAAGCGCTATATAAATATCGAATATTATTATTATATTACATACTTAACAGCTTTATAACCATGCGTAATGATATGGCGCTAAACACCATTATTTTCTTTCTTTTTTCTTCTGATAGGATTAAATGTTGCAACATTTTTATAGAGTGAATGTTACATCATGAACAAGGTGTGATGTTATCATACGACATTTATATATATTATGAACCACCAGTCCATAATATCAAAGCGCACAATCAGCGATGTGACGATATGCAGTTATAGTATTTATGCAAATACGTGTATACATCGTGTTTGTTTATTGATCATCGCATCAACATGGTACCCTCTTTAAAGCCACGTTTCATGATTCTCTTTACAAACCAAACCTTTCAAAATGTTGGCACAGCTGGTAGCAAACATGTTTGTATCATCTAACAAACAAGGGCGCCTGTGGCAAGCTACAACCGACATTTACACCCAACCGGTTTTTATTTTTAATTTGCGTCAAATGCGGAAGTACAGACCGTTATACGAATCATCTTATATGTCATTAACTGATGGTAGCAGAATTTAATGCTCAACGTTCTATTAATAAAAATCGAACACTGAGGTAAATTAAAGGCCCACTCTTCTATAACATGGTAAACCTGTACTGTTTTTAATATGTTCAATTGAAAATGTTCTTATGTCAACTTCGTGGGTTCTATTTTTATTTTGTTTTAATGGATTAAGGTTTAGGGGGACTGTTTGCTAAATTTTGTTTGAACAACCCAAATAGTACCGTATAGTCACATTGCTTGCAATTAATTCCACGTGTATGTACCGTGTAAGGAGGCAGGTTTTACAATCTTAAATAATCTTCTTCTCTTTTTCAACTGAAAAACCCAAAAATGTTAATAAAAACGAGGACAAAATGAGGTCAACGTTTCCTTATATATTCTAAGAACAGAGACAGATAATTTACCTTATAAATTTAAGTCGTTATAAAAGTCTTAACATATATACGCCTTGTTATCTATACATATACGAAGGATGTGCTATTAATACATTCTAATCCATTATTAACGGGTAAGGGTCGAACGCCTATAGTGTTGACTTCATGAATTAATAAAAGCATTACAAAGCATGTCTATAATCAGGGATGTAACCTTGTATAACCATTGCACAGTAGTTTAATTGAAGTAATAAAAGAAGTAATATTATGTAGGTTAGTGAAGAGCAACACCCTGATAATGTCAGGTTTGTGAACTCATGTTTCTTTCGACAAATTTCAAAAGATAAATTCTCTTTAGCACGGAAATTGTAACCAAAGCGTTTCATCAGTTACGACTGACGTTGTATGATATTTCCTATCATAATTAATGCATTACAATCACTCTATAGTAGCCGTATGTGTTATTCAGTTACTGAATGATATATATTTTATATGTTATTAACTCTACTCGAAACTCATTTCTGTACACGACCAAATTGCTCACGCGACATAATGCTATAAATACTATATGCGCGGATATCATTCTTGACGTGTATAGTGTATGTAAACCACAATACCAGACAAAAAATATATATTACTGAGTGACAGTAAATGTTTATTCAAAGAATATATTTTACTCATATTCGGTGGTTACATTAGAATAACATATTTTGAAATTTGGCTGTAAACTACAGATATTTCATGAAAGCACGCGATCTAGATATACTCTAGGATAACTGTTATAATTGCAATCAGAACCGCCTAGCTGCGTGTGCCCGAGCTGCGTTAAAAGATAACAGCCGTCAACAACACGTTCGTTTGAATATCTCATGTTATCTTAATAGAGACAGTTTTCTTTTGTAAGGTCATTTCAGGTTCATAAAAGGAAGAACATAATAGGCTATACTTATCAAATTACATGATTTCGTTGAAATCTGATTTACCTCGAAATATATGTAATTAATAACCTAGTAGGGTCGGAAAAGAACCGACGATAATTTTAAGTGTAGGCTATACCTGGACATGATCATACCTAAACAATGTACCTTCGTTCGAAGTTGAGAGGAGAGGCCGGCGGAAGAGGGAAATGTAAGAAGTTGGTTGATGTGATTAAATGTATGATGGATGCATAAGTTCAAATTTTTCATTTTCTGTATCGAAGGCGCTGCAACGCGTTCGCTACAAATGAACTAATGCGTATACTACGTATGTCAGAGTCGCGGAACAGGTAATTATACTGAAAACACTTTCTTTTACATGTAAACAAATACTCGGATGTTGACAGGGCAACGAAATACACGATTTTAATATCCGCGCCTTCACTAAAAGCAATGGTCAACCAGTTGGTTTCCTATACATCAATTAACTCCCTGGTTTGCAGCGTTGGCCCATAGAGGTGCCACCTAGTCAGTCATCGCGCAACTAATACTAGCGTCAACAATATGAGATATACGGCCATTGACTTACACTATAGATTCATCACTTTCCATGGCCGCTATAGCATATGATAGGAATTTTCAACTGACATGTCCTAACTACCATTTAATGGTAATGATGCTTATGTTTGAGCTATCATGGTAGTTTACTTACAAATTTATCCACCATGAATATTTAAACTTTTAACTAGATGAGATGAAACGTTTAGCAATAGTAATCCCCAACCCATCTGCCAGCTCTCACTGCGGATCATTGTTCTACTCAGAAATTTCTAAAACCAAATACAAGAGGTTTTAATCACCAATCAGTCCTCCTGATTTTTAGACCATCATGTAGTTGAATATCTTCTTCAACATTCAAGTGTAAATTGTGGTATGACGATATTTTGGATTATAGCTACAATTACAGTGACTGTCTTTCATATTCGTAACAAGAATACATCCACACCAGTCTATGTCATTACAGTAATAGTCTAGCCTACACACTCACACTTACACTATCATCTTGTTTGTCTACCATGGCCGGGGACCAATCTTGAACATGAATGGGCTATAACGAACATTATTTATTACACAATGCATAACTTAATAGGGCTCAGCAAATTCATACACAGCCAGCGAATGAAGTAGCTGACATTTAGACGTTATATTCTCCTCCATGTTATCAGCTTGTTAAAACAACAAATTACGAGAGGAGTTCCAATTAATATGGCAGTAAATGTCATAGTTAGGCAAGTAAAACGTCTAACAGATTCATTCGTTAAATTAGCATGATATATAAACCTTTTTTTTTTGTTATTGTTATATGCAGACCAGTGTCTTCTTCTATGAATCTTAAGCATATTGTCAGTCGTCGGGTATTGTGAATAAGTCAACTTTACGATTCAAGGAAAGCAACATATCTCGCTGTCGTGACATTCATTGCGCAATGTCGCCATAATCATAATATATGAACAGGCTTCTATATCATTTGATTGAATTCATCTTTAGGAATGTCAGACTTACTATATAGCTTTATATGTAGCCTGCATTATGGTCTGGTTTACTCGTCTTCGGTGAGAATATTTGACGAGAAACGTTGATACATTTCTTTCTGCAAGAATCATAAAGTTTTCCAGTCATTCCGGGATAGCCGCGAGATCATTAATGTACGTTTCTTGTTTCCTTTTGTAATTTACCAGTGACTAGATAACTTTACAAATAACGGCACTATACATGATTGTAACCATTGTTCATATAATACTCTTTTTTCAACTATATATGCTTTTAGTTATTATTTTCCCCACTTTTTGTGGATAATATGCAGCACAGGATGTTTTAAGTCAGTCATCAGGGACATGTCTGTCTGCCTCCGGTTATTTTAAACCTATTCCATCATCCATGATGTTTTCACTCCAAGCGTAATGAGGCGTATATCAATAAGTGTCAATGATTATGCTACTGATCGGTTCTCTTGAGAGGATTTTCTTTCGACTCGATTTTAGACCGCACCGCTCATGAAATTCCCGGAAGATTCAAGCAAAATGCGAGTGAAGATTCGATTTTTTTTTTGGTATTTGATAGTTAAGTTTATTATTCATCACTCTGGCGTAACGTTCTTGAAATATCGTGTTCTCTGATACCACCAGACAACCATTAAAAACAAAACAACTTCGAAACAGTACAGGCATCAGTAAAAACAGTAATGAAACTTACACACACCACTGAGAGGCATTTCACTTAAGCTTAATTGTATTCTGCTTAAGTAAAATTGTCTTTTACTTAAGTAAAATTTCAATTAAGCTTAAGTGATGAAAAAGAATGACATTTTTACTAAAGCTAAGTGCACTATAACTTAAGTGAAATTGTATTTTATTTAAGTTGAATATAATTTAGCTTAAGTGAAATTGAATTCAACTTAAGCTTAAAAGGGAAGTTGTTATTATACTTAAGTGGAATAAAAAGAGCTTCAGTAAAATGCAATACTACTTAAGTGCAATTATTTTCACTTAAGCTTATTTGTGTTCTACTTAAGTGGAATCAATTCTACTTAAGTACCATAAGGAACTCAATGTTAAAACGGCTTGCCATATAGGTATTGAGAGCCAGCTTAGGCTCTTGGCAAAATTATGTCGCCCGGTTCCCCATTTTAGAAACATCTTTTTTATCTCAACCAGTCAAGTATATTATGATAATAAGAATACGTGAATTTATATTCCATATCTTCCCGGACCCACTATAAATAATAGACGTCGGGCTCTTGGGGCTGCATGTAGCCGGGCCCTTCTGGAAGGCGTGACAATAACAACAACAACAACAATGACGAAAAAATCGAGCAACAAAAACGAACAACTTGAAGATAGTGGTAATATCGTACAACTGTTGATGGTACCTCACTTGAAAACGAAAAAGAAACAAAAAAAAAAGAACCATAATCTTCCTGAAAACAAAATAACATTTCCCTACCGACAGGCTCGTTCACGGACTATTTCACTTTGTTGGTATGTAAACTAGGATGTGAATCGCCCTATTTTTTATCGAACATCGCCTTAGGCGAGGGATCCATATTTTGTAACACTAAATGTACTTATAAGTTACAAATGATGCTATAGTTTGCAGCCGTATCGATTTTTTTGTGTGACATTTGACGTAGTTAGTGTTGAGCAGAAGAGAGCATTCTCTCTCTATAGAAAGTTCGACATTTGAACACGTGTGTGTGGAGGGGGCGGGGAGGGGAGGGTAGAGGGGGAGACCATTCCCTCATAATAAGTGTGAATAACACATATAGAAGTTATCTTTTGATGTGTGTATCCCGTCAAAATGATTTTGTCTTTTCGCTGTAACGTTACCATCATCTTTACTGTGGATGCATTGTGCTGTTAATGCGCTATAAATGACGGCAGCTACCTGGTATTATTTTTCTTTTCTGCTTAAGAATACAAAGAAACCCTAAAAATATATATTGTTCATGATTTAACGGATGATATATATATATATATATATATTTATACATATACTATATGTTTACAGAAATTCGAAATTTCTTATGGCAATTTGTACATGATGTTCCAAACACTGTTTTGTTTTACACCTATTGGGAAATTATATAACAAGCGCTTTCAAACTAATATCTTAAAGCATGAAAGACGCATGCGCCTTTGAAATTTTGAGCTATGGAAAAACGGTTCTTACTTGTTGTTACTTGAATTATGCACAGATATGTGCTTTTCGTTTCGGCATGCTTTCCTTCTTTCGTATCTAATGTAATAAACAGTTCTCCGTCCGCATATATGACGTCATAGTGTCATCACTCTAGCGACAGCTGTAGGATCCACACATACTCGACGACTCGTTACATTGAGTCAGCTACAAAAGAATGACATTTTGAACGTTCAGTTATCGCCTTGCTTGGCTTGGGAGGTGATCATGCATTAAGTTTCAGTCATAACTAAATTCGCATACATGACACGCTCAGGGTAAACTCTAGCCAGGAACAGACAGCCAACACAGTATTCAGTGGGTCCTATTTCACCTGCAGTTATTATATGGCGTTTTACCTACACGAATTACCCCGAGGCCTGATACTGTTATAATTACCAAATCTCTTCGGAATGTGTTTAAATGTGCCCTGTCTGTCTCAATCTATTGAATACGAGTTCAGCCAGCTATCCGAGATCACAGAGTAAATAGGATAAGCTCAGATTTAAACATATACCACTAACGATAAACAAGGAGTATGACGAAGACTATAAAGCATTTTAGAGCGACCCCTCGATACTGTCATTTTTTACAATAGCTGATGTTTTCTAACTTCAGACGAGGGACATTAATCAGCGAAAGAACGCTTTGATCCGTGAGATACTGTTACAATGTGTAGTCTAAGATATGAGTTATAGTGTTTCAATTGTTCCGGGTAAATTTCTGCTCTCTTCCAAAAAGAAGGACTTTCAATAGCTGGTTAAGCATACATGTTTTCTTCTATTCCTTCATCGAATTACTCTATATCCCTCTAACAATTACCTATCCTATGTTACCTATCCTTCCTACATACAGACACCCTATATGCATACGTGTGTTTTCTTCTATTCCTTCATTGAATTATTCTGTTCTCCTCTAACACTTACCTATCCCATGTTACCTATCCTCCCTATACATACAGACACCCTATACGCATACACGTGTTTACTTCTATTCCTTCATTGAATTATTCTATTAGCTTCTAACACTTACCTAACTTACACTTCCTACTTACAGACACCTCTTACATATATATGCTTCTATTCGCGGATACCGGTATACCCAACCTTGCTACCTCCCTTTATATCTAACCTCTTCACGCACGCTTTACCCAACCCTCGTTTTACGGATAGCCTCCCTACGTCACTTAAATCGCATGTTATCCTTTATTTGACTTATCCGGTGGGTTGCATTTCCAATATTATTTTCTGTTTACACATTTTAAGGTGAAATTCACCCAGTCCTTGGCTTCTCCGAACGTGTACACGAATGCAGCTTTTTTTTTGTCTTCTTGGGTCTTGAGATATAAGTTGAAGATAGCGACATATTTGGTCATACCGGAAATGAAGTCGCCACTCTAGCTTCAATATTGATTCTCGCGAGAGAATTAAATTTACGCTCTCGTGGATGGTATAGCGATATTTAGAATAATAGTCAAACAATCAAAGGTTAGAGTTTGAAAATCTATAGAATTGTTTTTCAATTTATGATTTAATGGAACATTTTGCATTTTGCCTGATCAGTTAGGTCGCATATTTTAAAGCACGCGCCCACTGCTGGGTTAGGCTACTATACTATGGTAGTGTTGCTGCGTAGTACAACATGTCGCAACAATCTTACAAAAAAAAGACATATCGTAGAACTCAAGTTTCAATAAAAAATACATATGAAGTTAAAATATCGAACCCAACACAGTTTTATAAATACCGAAATTCCTTACAACCTCAACACATTCACAACCATTACGCTTATTACATTATAGCATGTGACCTTACTGGCAACCGTGCAGTATGTGACCTATCTGTCTATCCTCAAGTTGGAAGAAAATTTAAATATCATATGGTTTCCAGAGAGATCATTCATCAAAAAGTCTGAAATTGATAGCTGATATCTGCTGCATGGTTATCACGTGACATAACGCTTGTTTTCTCATTTATTTAAAATTCGTTTAACAGCCCCTACAAATTCTGAAATGGGCATATTACTAGCCACTCTGTATAAATCAATCAACACGCTTGTCGTTTTGAATATTAAATTTTACTCGTGTGGCGTTTAGATCACACAAGGTGTCAGTGGAGAAAAACAGAAACGACGATATTGTTGGAAAGGGTATTTGTATATGATAAGAGTTGTGAATAAATGTCAGTTTAAATACTTTATATCCCATGTCAAATGCCAAACTTGATCGTATAGGATCTTGCTGATGAGGTAAGGCCTATAGTGGACGAGAGTATGCTAACAATTGTTGGAGCAACTTGACAGTTGTTGAGGAAGAACTGCAGGTGACGATACAGACCTGCATGTGGTGAAGTAGACCTGCATGTTGTGAGGTAGACCTTCAGGTGACGATATAAACCTACATGTGCTGAGGTATACCTACATGTGACGATATAGATCTACAGGTTACGATATTCACCTGCATATGGTGAGGTAGACCTGCATGTGGTAAGGTAGACCTACAATTAACGATATAAACCTGCAGGTGGTGAGGTACACCTGCATGTGACGATATATACCTGCAGGTTGTAAAGTAGACCTATACCCTTGATGACGTAGACCAAGGTAAACCTTTGAAATAATATGAAAGGCACCACTTTTGTTTGTTAAAGTAGAGTTTAGTAGCAAAATGTAGAAAACTGTCATTTCATTGAAAAATGAGATCCAATTGCTAAAAGTTCTGCTTTTATTCTGCATTAAGAGTTACATTTGTCAAAATCTGATACTAATTCACCGTACTTGGCCATTGAGAGAGTATTGAAGAATGTTTAACTTGACAATGAATAAATAATAAAACACAATACATATTCTTGAGCTTTATTTATGAAGTTAAAAAGGGAGTTCACACCCAACACCTCCTGAATCCGATTCCGAGGTAGTTTTGAGCCAGAAGGAATGGTCTAATTCTTCCCTTACTGAAATTAAAACTAATGGAAGTGCCCGCCACACCCCCTTCCCCTCACTGCAGGGACAAAACTTATTCTGCGTTGGATTATACCAAAGACGGAGATGTCAGTTAGATTGAGGGGTGTCAAATTATGTGAAAATATCACAAAACTTGGTTAGTATTTTGCAATGAAGCGACCCATTACTATGTACTACTTCACGCCTGACTGTACATGTTCCATACAGTGCAATTAGTTTCTTCCTTCCATTTACAAATATTTTACACAATGACGTTATGTGACAGTGTGACTGCCAGACAACACCAGGTTATGATTCGTCTATAAATACTGAATATAGTTCATGTATTTTTATAATTATTCTGATGAAAAAGAAATGTCGTGTATCACACACACAAAACATTGCTCTAATTCTTACCGCAAAGGGGGAATTATTTGCCATGGTTACAAGCTAATTTTCCCTTCAGTTAAAAGTAACTATCTCGAATACTGACTTTTTCGAGGAGGATTAAGTAGAATTATGGATGTAATTTCCTCCTGCGGAAACACCTACGAAGTTCGTTGAGTCTCAGAAATTGAGTGTCGCAATGTTATATCCAGATTAGTCCAGCAGACGTTATACGACGCTCTCCAGTACATGTAAGCTGCTAAGGCTACTTTGGGGTCTTCGCAGTGAAGCAAAAAAAAAAGAGTTATTTCACAGGAATCCCTTTTGTAAGATATCCCTTTATCTATGAAATCCCAGGTTGTCGCGGAACCGGTAATGTGAGTATAAAGTAGAGAACATACTAATATTAATAATGTACTTGAACAGTTAGATGTTTTGATGCTGTTAGTACAGTGTCACTGACCTCTGTGTTATAGTATGACACTGTCAGTATTCCTGATATACACCATATAGTATAGTATAGTATACCATAGTATTACTGTAAGATCAGTGATTAAACTATTAAAGTATTACTGTAAACCAGTGGTATAGACCATGGATATGGTATTACTGTAAGGGATGCAACTAACATTACACCTGTATTACTGTAAGTAGTAAAAACCATTATTATCATGATATGACTTTAAATGCAGTGATATTGCTCATTAAGGACATTTTTAACGTTATTTGATTGTTCAGCATAAACATCGATAAATGTTCGAGAAACACACATGAAGTAGTCTGTAGATTCTCTTTATTATGTATATGCAAAATGTCATCTTTGGTATTTTTAAATATTTCATATGAACATTCTTTCACTCTTGTACGACGTTACTGTATGAGTATGTACAAGTACAAGAACCTTATTGATAAACGGTGCTAAATATTGTTTTTGAATCCAGTTTCTTCTGTTTGTTCTTATCAATAACTCGTTTTTTCAAATATGAAAATGTTCCCTAAAAGACAGACTTGTCTCGGTCCTCGACACATTTAATGAGTACATTTTAAATTAATTTCATGTTGTAATAAAGAACCTAAGTGCTCCCCGATGTCTAACGAGCAAGTTTCGACAATCCTCAGTCTGTGCAGGCTGCAGGCAGACACATCTCTCGAAATATGTGATTAGTTCATAACGAAGGCTTATCTGCAGCAAGGCTTGTAATAACAAACTAGTGATTACATATTTGTCACATACAGAGCTCGTTCGCGTATCAGATGCTCTGTGAACGATAACTACACAGAGATTAAAAAGTAAACATTGCAATGCTTAAAGGTAATCGGCCAAATCACCATGTATATATATATATATATATATATATATATATATATATATATATATATATATATATATATATATTTATATATACATATATTTATATATATATATATATATATATATATATATATAGATAGATATATATATGTATATATATATATATGTGTATATATATATATGTATATATATATATATATATTATATATATATATATATATATATATATATATATATATAGATATATATATATATATATATATATATATATATATATATATATATATATATAAACCATAATATTTAATATCTACTTACTACCATTTAATATTTACTTATCGCAGTACATCGGGTTTAAGAACATATATAACATGGTATTAACAAATTTCATCTGGAGATATATGATGTTAACTTGAACTACTCAGCTTTGAATAATTGAGCCCAAATTTAAAAGGAAAAAGACACTGCGAGTTACTAATTCCAGTCACATATGTATGCTAGTAAGCTATAGGTTACAGTACAGGTCGATAGCCTAACATTCACACGAATGTATCACAAGCGACCTTCTGATATTACTTGACATTACCATCAGGTTGACAAAGGTGTTGGATGACGAATATGCTTCAAGAGTAATAACATACGTCTATACTGAGTCAAATGTCCTATATAACATTGCCGGGAATAAATTTAGTGTGTACATTTTTGCAAAATAATTTTGCGATTTATGATAAACTACCATAGTTCTGTGTATCTAGTAATAAAAAACATAATTACAATAATAATAATAATAATTGTGTACAGCTTTTGAATACATATTTGCAAAGTATGTTGTTATATACTATAATATATAATTTATTATTTTTTTTATTGAGCTGTTGGAATGTTCACTTTTGGTCAGTCAATATGATGTTGGTCTTGGCCACGCTGATAATGAAAACTTCGACTAAGGCCAAAAATAATACAAATTGAATATGTGGTATACACACTGAACGGCTGACGCAAATAACATTTTATGATCAGGAGAAATATTATATCACGATAATCCTTCTTTTCTCTCATGGAGTATGATTACCAATGGGTGTTTCCTTAGAGCTAATATCGCAATATGGATACAGCTATGAATAATAAGATCATTATCTGCTTTATATTGAGATGACAATTTTGGAAAAAAATTATAAACAAAATGAAAGTTTTAAGTCGAGTTATTGAACTGCAACATAGTATGCCACAGAGGTTCGATATGCTGTGAGCTTTATGTTTGATGCGTACATGTACTTTCGAAGAACTGTAGGCTATGCTTCTTGCGTACATATACTTTCGCAGAACTGTATTCTTCTTGCGTACATATACTTTCGCAGAACTGTATGCTTCTTCTTTCTTGCTGTTTGCGGTTATTTGCTGTAGGCTAAGAATGACTTATTATATTGTCGACTCGTAACATATACAGCAACCGTAAATAGTATGCTGTACATGATGGATATGAAAGATTATGTTTACAACTTGCTATATAGGCCTACTTATAACATATGCCAGGAACCCTGAATATTTTCCATACATAACGGATATGAAAAAGTGACTCCGTTTAAAATTGGTTATAGGCCTAGTCATAACATATACAACGAACCGTGATTATTATGCAATTCATATCATATAAAAATTTAAAAAACCTGAATCTGTTTAAAACGAATCCTCCGATCTATGAAAGGTCATGAAATCGTTAAGCTTAAACGAGGGAAGCACGTCTGTGTAAAGAGGCCTTGCAATAGCAATAAAAACATATACCAAAAGAGAGGAGATCTTTCGCGCGGCCTCCCATGTAATTTATCAAAGAGGATCTTGGTTTGCTTGTTCGCACCTCTTAATCTCTAAGCCTGGTTGAGAAATGTATGGAATGGTAAGACAAACCGCTTTCCATTCGATAAGAGTGTGTGAAAGCAATCTTTTGATCCGGAATGGGATTATATCAATTTCAGAATTACTTAAAACGAAATCCCCTTTGAATAAAGTTTTTTTTCTTTTCATTTTATCATTGTCAGACGGTTAGACGAAAGATATGTAAAGTCAGTATATAGAAGATATGTACATACGTATACAGTAGATGCTGGCGTATCTTGAGTGTGTTGTTAGTCTTCACATATACATAAGAAAACGGTTGTGGAAGATTTGGTTGTATATAGAACATAGACAAATCCTATAATTTTATTCTACAAACTTCGGAGGATAAGAATAACGTTCATCGCTAACATTCGAACTTCAATTTTATTTTCACTAACTATTTTTTTAGTTTGTTAAATCCTTGAAATAATGTTACGAAATGAAGTTAAGTTTAAGAAGTACATTTTTTGTGGTCCTCCTTGAAACCTTAACATGAACCTCCCTCATCACGATCAAGAATGATTGCTTTGTAATACGAGAAACAAACATTTATTAGCCCGAGAAGAAGTAGGAAAGTAATCCTCTCCCATGGTGACAATTTTTACAATTAAAGGAAATGATATTGAAAAATGCAACTTTATCCGGAGCAAATTCACGGCTATATAATGAACGTTCGATTGAAGGGGAAACTAATCAGAAAGCGCTGTGAGCATGCGCAAGAAAGTAACTAGCGAGTGTAGAAGATGAGGGTTACTATGGTAACAGCTAGCAGAGCAAAGTTGGGTTAGGTCTAGTGGAGGCAGATAGGTAGGATGGATGGATGGATGGATGGATGGATGGATGGATGGATGGATGGATGGATGGATGGATGGATGGATGGATGGATGGATGGATGGATGGATGGATGGATGGATGGATGGATGGATGGATGGATGGATGGATGGATGGATGGATGGATGGATGGATGGATGGATGGATGGATGGATGGATGGATGGATGGATGGATGGATGGATGGATGGATGGATGGATGGATGGATGGATGGATGGATGGATGGATGGATGGATGGATGGATGGATGGATGGATGGATGGATGGATGGATGGATGGATGGATGGATGGATGGATGGATGGATGGATGGATGGATGGATGGATGGATGGATGGATGGATGGATGGATGGATGGATGGATGGATGGATGGATGGATGGATGGATGGATGGATGGATGGATGGATGGATGGATGGATGGATGGATGGATGGATGGATGGATGGATGGATGGATGGATGGATGGATGGATGGATGGATGGATGGATGGATGGATGGATGGATGGATGGATGGATGGATGGATGGATGGATGGATGGATGGATGGATGGATGGATGGATGGATGGATGGATGGATGGATGGATGGATGGATGGATGGATGGATGGATGGATGGATGGATGGATGGATGGATGGATGGATGGATGGATGGATGGATGGATGGATGGATGGATGGATGGATGGATGGATGGATGGATGGATGGATGGATGGATGGATGGATGGATGGATGGATGGATGGATGGATGGATGGATGGATGGATGGATGGATGGATGGATGGATGGATGGATGGATGGATGGATGGATGGATGGATGGATGGATGGATGGATGGATGGATGGATGGATGGATGGATGGATGGATGGATTCATCGTGTCAACCAATGGGGAATGGGAGGGGAAATATGGGGAAGAGAATATTGTGTTATTTTCATAATAAATATCGCTTTTAAGTTGGCAAACAAATTGAATTCATTGCGTAAATACTCCGATCGCATTTTGTCAATATCATTATTTATGTTTATGGTCATTGTGGTTGAAGAATAAGATCATCTACTTTGAACCAAGTAATACAGTGACTATAAACAGATGGGGTATCAACGAATGTGACAAACGTGTAAAAGCCACGTTTAATGGAATGCGAGTGCCTGTTAGAGAAACGATTAGCTTACAGAATTGCATCATTAAAGTACTTTTACGCAGCCATGATGTCCATGTAGCACGATCCTCGAATGATTAACTGGTTATAGCCCTTCAGTGAAACGTGATAGTTCTGTACTATTATCCGTTTTGTTTTAATTATAGAAGCCATTATAATTGAATCCTCGTCTTTAGATAGATTCGGTATAGTCTCTGTAGGCAGTCAATGTTCTCGCGAGCAAACTATAAAAAAAAAGTTCAAGACCGTATTCTGCCTAATTTACATATTAGTTTGTGTACTAGTGTATCAAGAAAATTGGAAACAATTTAATGGAGGAAAAAACACGCTCTGTTTATTTACTGCAAGAATTTCACATTAGCAGTTATTATCACTCTTTGAAACATGAAATCAAAGGATGAAAATTTATTTGTTATTCTAATAATTAAATTTAAATGATAATTTTTTGTTCTTTATCATCAACTCTATCGTCGTCTCCATTCCTGTTTTGTTAATTTGTCAATTTTTGAGTAAAAATTCCCCCTTCATATGAAAAATTGATAATTTTATTGTAAGAAAATTTGCCTTCGAGTCTGACGCTAGTAGTCAAGTTCGTCTGAGAATTCAACACGCTATCAAAACAAGTTGATATATCTTCACTTGATTGCTAATTAGTTATCAATTTATATTTGACATTGGCAGGCCATCGACCCGATAGGTAAATATTAAAGCAACACATAAATAACAAGTATTAAGTGGGGAAATATTTGATATTATAGATTTTGGGTAATTTGGGGGTTAATTTTAGGATTTTGGGGATACACTCAAAGATGAAGTAGGATCATTTGTCAGCAGTCAATAGAGATGTGTACAGTTTTGATAATGTTTGTGATAACAGAAAAGTATGTAATGGTACTAATGCGTTAGTTACTGTAAAATTAATACTTCCGGACTTTTATGATTTATAGTAATCAGTTTGCAAAACTTTATTTTTTTAATTTTTCAGATGTACCCCAATATTAGGTGCAGGCAGGTGTGTGATTTTAGAGGTACATTATGTTACGTCATTGTTCAAGATTGAGGTCCTAACGATTATGCTGTACCTGTTACTCTTGGGCTGAATTATCTTCTTAGTTATTAGAAATTCGTCTTTTAATTGATTATAGAAAACTTGATTTGAACTTTGATTTTGGGGTACATCTGAAAACTGAAATAACATTAGTTGTCTGTCGGTAATCATGGAGGTAGCTAGTTTCCTAAGTTAGATAATATTATTTATAAAAGATGTAATGATATCAACATAATAATAATAATATTACAAGTTTAAATAGGATATAATCGGTCTGAAATGCCTTTTGCTTTAATACAATAAGTTGTTTTTCATACAAAATGTAAATGTTATTCATAGGCTTTAAATCGTCATTAGTTAGCCGCCCTCTTTTTCATGAAGACTGTCTGTAAAATCATTATCTTTTTACTTTTAAATATTCTTTTGTTTTTCGGCCAGTATGAGGAAGACAAGCATGATTTATAACCGTCTGTTGCTCAACTTATCTGCTGTTAAATCCTTTTTGTCACCTTTGTTCGGAAATTGATCGTCAATGGCTGGGTAGTTGACATTCAAAGAAATAAAAATTAAATTGAAAACTTGGGGGAGAGTTGACTATATCAAATTTCCATCTGTTTTGTTATAGCATATACATCATCTTACGTTGGTAATGTTAAGGATTTAGAAAAATACGTCAAATAAGACGATTTGCCTCATATCCGGGATCATTATTATTATTTTTTTGGGGGGGGGGATGAGGTACGAAGCGTACTGATAAAACGGTTTATTTTCAGGGGTTCATCAAAAGTTCTCAAAAGTGAAACAGTTGGAGAGAATAAGGGAAGGTGGGTAGGGGAGTTTGGTGGGAGGTGATGGGTGATGCACATATATTCATGTGAACTCCCATAATCCCATTTTGTTGAGGACTGGACTTATTTAGTAACCTATATAACGTAATTATCGAGATTGAATATTTAGTATTATAGTTTTTCATGTAATTTTTGTTCCCAAAATGGTCAACTTCTTCAAGATTATCTATTGATCAAACCTACAATCATATTTATAAAACGGACACGAAATTAATTTTGAGAACCATAGTGCATGTTGTACGCAATATATATATATATATATATATATATATATATATATATATATATATATATATATATATATATATATATATATATATATATATATATATATATATATATATATATATATATATATATATATATATATACAAAAGTCTATTTAAAGTGACTCTTTCGAGATCCGGCATTAGGAATCACAAATGATTTCGAGTTGGTTAGCATCATGTTTGATCTCTAGAGTAAGGCAATTATGTCACCAAAACAGAACTAGTATTGTTCGATACAGGTGACAAATGCCTGCAGTGGAATTACGACCTACCTTACATACAATCAGCGTCCATAGCCTAGTGGTTAGGGTGTCCGCATATAAAGCGGGATGCCCGGGTTCGAATCCCGGTGGAGGCTGGAAGTTTTTTCACTATTCTTGGTTTTCCAACTCACTACAATTTCAATTATATATACATATATATATATTTTGACTTTCGTGACGCCATCCGCTATATATTTGTCAGTAGAGGAGAACAGGAAATACTTAACCGATGAAGCTCTGCCACCTTTAAATCATTTCATGCGGAGTTCCTGTATTACCATACAGCTTCCATTATATTGCTCTCTCTCGTTCGCTTTCTCTCTATTTCTCGAAACTCAACTGGGTTAGCTTCTTGTTTGTCTGCCCGTCATTCAAGCATCAACACCTTAGTAAATGAAAGAAGACTATTTATAAGATCTACTGCTGTCGGGTGTTTTTTTCTCTCCAGTAATTTATAGTTTTTTTACTCCCGTTCATTTGCTGTATAGGTTGAGGCTTTACAAGGCATGACTATACGCCAACTTGATATTTACTCATGCACACTCGACGGTGTGATTCTGTAAATATCTACTTCTTTGCCTTTTTTTCATCAATTTCTAGTTCTTTTGTTGGTTTCATGTTCGAGCGAGCACAAAAAAAATATGAATCTAAAGAGCAGGACTCTTAAACTAAACAAGTTGTCAAAATTTTGATGTTTTACGTATTCTAGAAGTGGTTCGAAGCTTTCTGTACCTCCCCGAATGTATAAATATAACGGAAAAATTAATATATACATATAGGACATAAGTTATGCATGTTGAAAGGAAAGGTAGTTAATGAGAAAATTCATTTATATGGAATGAATTGAAGATATTATTACCTACATTCCAACAAATGTTAGACTATAATTATAAGGAGTGTCTTGCGGAAACAGTATACGATTGATTTGAAAAAGTTGGTTTATGTTTTGCATTTTTTGGAGACAAAAACGAGTCTTTGCATCTCGTTTAAGGTATGAAGAAAACATCTTTTGTTTATACGTATGTACACTTTTTTTTTATCCTCATCAATTCTTTCTGAAGTGCTTTTCTACAGAGAAGGGTTTTAGCAAATCATTTCCTCCAAACATCTTTAAACATACGAAAGCTTTCCCCCTGAAGCGGACACTTTTATCTAATGCAACTAAAGAGTTTCGTGAGGGGAACAGCTATTGACAAGCAATTAAGCTATACCTTATCTCCACGGATACACTTTTCAGGAAATGTTCTTTCTCACGTGATTGTTTGTTTCTTGTTGTGCATGCATACTTTCATGCGTATTTTATTACGTTAATACGTCTACGTCATTTATACGTTTAATCTTTTAACACATAGTATTTGTAAAGTTAATGTTTCCTGGAGTGAGTCCTTTTCTCAGCAACTTATATATCTTCTGACTGAGCAATGTATCAAACTGCTGTATGTTTAACATTAACAATGTTTGCCCTTTTATTGGCTCTGTGCAACGTACATCCCCTTGTCATAAACTGAAAATAGCCGTAGGCAGTGAGGCCAGAAAAGAGATGTATCCTTTTTGAGATATCCGCTTTGCAACATTTTATCACGATTGAACATACGGATGATAAACAATTCCATGTGGAGAATGAAATTACTTTGAAAAGAAAAGAAAAGGAGGAAAAGATATAGGAAATTAAAATAACGAAACTTCATAAAAAAGAAATATGGTAGGTTTAAGACTGCAGACTGGGGGGCAATAATCGGCGTTTTTACAAAATGAATCCGAAGCAATTCATGGTAGGGAGTACAAGTTTAGACTGGCTCTGTTTTAGAAGTACTAGGGAGGAAGGAAATGGGTGGTGCTAAACTACATGAGTAACTATATTGAGTGTGGTTTCAAGACGAATTTATGAAACCAATCCCCTAACAGACTGAGTGAGGTTTGTATAGGTGACTTGTGCTCTAAGGGACTTGAACGTGGTTAGAAAGTTACAAAGAATTTAAAGAAACTGAGTACTCTAACATAATGCGTGGTGTGTTTTTGATGAATTCAAGACACGGGTAATCTAACAGTTTCAGCGCAGTGTCTTCTCGAAACGAGTACTCACCGGCAGGACTTGGTTTGTAGGTGAACTTACGAAGTGAGTTATTTCACAGATGAAGTCATTGTTATACGTGAATACGAGAATAACATGTTCAAAATTCATGCTGAACTTGGCAAACAGTCTTAATTGAAATGAAAACGACAGTTACAAAGTGATGTTAAATGTAACCGTTTCAAGAGGTTCATCCACACGAGATGAACCAACAGATCTCGGGTGCCTCTGAACATTTGAAAGCAACAAAACCTACCACACTTGTGACGGTGTGATAAATTTTACTGTTGTTGTTAATTTATCTACTGAAGATAACCATCAGTCGTTTTCTGTTTATTTGACGAAAGCGACAGAGACACAACCGCAATAGTATTGCGACAGTTTCAATTGCCGTATTACCCGCAAAGCATGGGTAACCCTGTAAGGTTATAAAGAGAGCTATATAGGTCACCTATTGTAGCCCTTTTCTATTGAGTAGCAATAAATTTGACAATAATATACCGTTCAATTTATTATGGATATGAATTCTCTTTAACCTAAGTGAAGCTGCATGCAATTGGTTACGTTTATTCAGTTTGTTTACTTTCAAAATGTAAATCAAACTAATCAGCTGAGAGATGAAAACAAAAGCCGAGGCTGCAGGATGTGTGAATTGATTTAGGATCGCCTTGTTTAGAGCATCCTGCTCTAAGGCCTCTCACAACGCATGCGCACGTTTTGCACAAACTATGAGATATAGTCTCGAATCCTTTGAATTAGTGTGATCTTCTTTTGGCCCCCATTCATGAGTTATGTCTGTCTTTTGTCAATGAAGGCCCCTTGATTCACATCTTGGCTTCTCTCTCGTGGGATTCTAGGGACGTGAATGGCCTATATAATCATAAAAATTATAATAATAATAGGCATACAATATACAGGCATGTATTTTCCGTTTCTTTGGTCTTCTTCTTGTGTATATTACATTTATGTATGACTAAGTATAGAGAACATAGAATGTACTACAAGAACGTGCTTAATAGCGACAAGCGATAATAGTCTAATGTTAAATATTGACTTTTATTCTTATCAGCTAAGGATATTAAATTAGGAAAGGAAATAATTGCAAGTGATTTGGTGAAACTATACTCTCAAAAAATATTTGTTTAAAAGGGTGTCTTTAAGCGCAAATTTTGGGCTTGATCTGTTATAGTCCAATTAAGGAAAGAGAATACTCCTTTAAGACTCAATCGATGACATCAGCTCCACAATACAGACTTAAATTCAAATGTCAATTAATTGATTTATAACAACTTAACCAAAACAGGTTATATTAACTGCAACAAAACACCATTCGACGACTGTTGGTTATGGGCGAATTTACAACTTTTTTTCTTCAGAAATGTTAGCTCTTTAACACATTAACAACATACTGTATATACCCAAGAAAGATTTTACTTCTCATAGAATGTTACTGCTCAAAAATTGTTTTAAAAAAATGGGGCTAAATATAGAGACTTTGTACCGTTATTTATTATGTACATTGTATAGGCTTACATGTATAATTCTCTCTACCTCCACCTCTCTCCCCGTCTCTCTCCCTCATCCACTCGGATAAAAGCTTCCGATATCATAACATCATTTAGGAGTTTAATATAAAGAGTAACTATTTTCGTCTTATTCAAGTCCTTTAATTCGTTCTTAAGTGTTAGTATTTTGTTAGCTCGTATGTATACACCCTTATATCCACGTATAAGCTCGTCTATGTGATAATAATCTCACGTATATCAAGAATTTATAATATTAACCATTCTCACGCAAGCCAATTGATACGAGCATATACAGACGGACCTGCACATGAGCATATAATATACTGAGCCTTGACATCGCTCTGGCAGGATCTGTTTATTTATGTATGTAGTACTCTTCGTCAACTATAATCGGATCACGGAATAAATGTTTTATGCACTGCGCGAAACCATACACTGTATTATTATTTTTGTTGGCCTTTTCTTTCTCTTCATACTGTTGCTTCTTTCCGATGTGCGCTGTAATTATTTGCAATGTATATACAATGCATATAATGTATGTGTTAGCACTCTGTACGTTCCAAGTGGCAGTGTGCAGTTTGTTCATAAAATACGCAGTAGTTCACGTCATATCACTTGCTGTACTGTTCAATCCAAAAATATACTAAATGAATCAAAGATACTTGAGTAATAACAACATTGTTTTAACCATAAAATTGGCAACAGTGCTGTGTGATTTCAATTTCTACATGCGATCTTTTTTTACACTTTAGTAATGAATATGCAATGCATTACGTCATATAAAGACCCGTATATGATTTGGTCAATATATCTTCCATAGACAAAAAGCACTGCAAACGAGACGTCTAGTTTTGATGGGCTTATTTCCAAGAAGCAAATTATCTATCATAGCAATGTGTCACTTGTCACAATTCAAATATAACCTAAAGCAAACACTATTGTAACGGTCTGTATCCAATTCCTGCCAAGTATTTCGTCTCACATTCAAACTTGAAATTAGATAGTAGGCTAATTATCCTCAACAGCAATAACATGATCAGAGTCTGATATGTTAACGTACGAATTATATAACGATATGGGCTACGTATACATCTCTGTTCTGTACGAATTATATAACGCTAGGCTACGTTTACATCCCTGCTCTGTACGAATTGTATTACGCTAGGCTATGTTTACATCTCTGCTATGAACTTTATTTTAGAGTTTTATTAGTTGCTTTGAAAGGTAAGAGGCTTTCTCAAGGGTTTAGAGATCCATTGTGACATTAATCTAATAAATTTACGAGATGTAATGCTTCTCAAAGTTGGAAAATGAGGTTGGGGAGGGGAAGGGTCGGGGGGGGAGGAGGTGGAGGGGGGTTATTGTGACTGCCATGGATTCTTTCTGAGTGCAATCCTTGGGATGGATGAATACAGGTCGACAAAAATGCGGCCAGTGAGCAAGGTTCCTACATATCACAGAAGGTTTGCAAAGGTCAAGATGCTTTGTTACCTTCTATTAAAAGTCTCCAAACTACAAGAAAAGTTAGAGAGTGGGCAAAATGCATCAGTGCCCCTACTAAAGGGTAATGATACGCCCCACACGTTCCCCACTCCTCATCCAATTGACGCCAATGTGGATTACCCTTATTCAGATATAGATGATAACAAGAGAGATATGATGAACGGCAAAACCCCACATTTACTTCTGGAATGAAGCTTTAGAATGAAAACAATGGGTGGGGGTCGGGCTCAGCACTCCCCCACCTCTCCGGCACTGCCAGACGTAATTAGAACAATTATAGTGTACAGTACAAAAATATATAACGCGTACGTGCTTACAACCCCTAAAGGGATTTCAAAAGTTGCACCATCTTGCATCTAAGCACTCACCATTTTACCATCAATTCTCATAAGGGAATCCCCTCCATTTAGACCCCTCCCCCGGACGACATAAGATCTAAGCCCCTCCCCTTCTCCGACCAGTGGCCCCTAATGATGATGAAGGAATATATGTTTCTGACCTTCATCACTTTTGATTGAGTAATTGTTCTTTCTTTAGTCACCGTTGATCTTAAGTGTCATATACAAGGAAAGTTGAAAGTAATTTTCTTCTACCAAACCTTTCAGACTAATGAGAAAGAAACATTCCGAATCGATTTGAAAACAAAATAACTTGGAAAAGGTTTGTTCTTAAATGAATGTTTATCAAACATGCAGTTCATGCTTGTTTAAGTTTGCGCACTGAAGGAGTGAAGAAGAGTGGAAAAGGTGAAGGGAAAGTAGTTTGTTGATTTCTGCGTAAGACAAAATGAGACAGTCTCTGGTACTTATAAAGCTAAAGACGCAAAAAAAAAGCTTTCAAAGATAAAGAATAAAAACAAGATTCAAGGTAGGAATAAGGATTTAATGTCAGGAGCTTGCAAGAAAATACCAAAATATTTTCGTACAAAATCTTATAAAATTTCAAAATTTGCACCAAGCAAAGGAAGAAAAGAATTGAATGAGGATTTTTTTTTGTGGTATATTTCTCTCAAAGTTGCAAAGACTTCTGTTGGTGTTTATTTGTGTGTCTGGCATTCGATTAAAACCTTTGAATTATGATTTCTCTGACGTCACAATTCTGAGTGTTAATTATGAAAATGTCTTGCCCGGATCATACTCGGCGTTTGTTCACATTAAGTTCACGTAATTTCTTACGTTATTTAAACATGTTTTGCCATTTTGGAGTAATAAACATCCAATATAAGTCTACTGATATTTAGACTGTCAAAACCTTTCTCTACAGGTTGAGAACTAGACAAAAGTTTTGAAAATACAATTCAATTTAAACTTTGAAAATAAAATAAATGAATTCCTTACTCATGTTTCAGCGGTAACGTCTAGACAATTTTAGTATATATGCCTACCTCCACGTTTACTATTACCGGGGTTATTTTTGGCCACCCCGATAAATAACAGCATGTACTTTATTTCAAAATGTTAATCCCATGTGGTGATGAATGTGACAGTATACCGCCGCTAGGATAATTTTCAATATCCTATTAAGACCGTCGGATGATGCTAAGGGTCGGTAAACAACGTTAATAAGCCATACAAATCTAGGAGCAGAACTAATGTAACTATTCATTAAGTATACTGCTTCTTCTTCTTCTTCTTCGCGTCGGTTTATTAAACATAAAATAATTATGACCTGACCAAAAATCTAGGTCGAAATGTTATTTTCCCAAACGATTTAGAAAAAATTAAAAGAAAACATTCCCGAAGCCAAAAAAAAAAAATCTCAAATTATTACTTCACTGGGTAATTATTTCATTAATATTAACATCCTCTTACAATAAAGTAGAAGAAACTTAATGACGAAAATCGTTATGACAAAGTGGAGCCTCTTGTGATATTTTTATGTGATGACGTAAACGAGAGCATTATAAGTACTCTTTGGTACTGTATGGTATTATGTATACTAGGGAGACATTCCGCAGGCATGAGAATCGACCGTTTAATCTGACCTGGTAGAGAGGCAAATAAAGTGACATGTTTACAGTATGAGTCCAATCACGGGTTAAAAGCTACTACCATATCCTTTGTAAACTGATGACGTGTTAGCGGAACTTAAAGGGGGTATATACCAGTTAGAAATCAGAAATTGAAGGGATATCAATGCTAATGAACTTTCCGAGGAGGGAGAGGGAGGGAGGAGGGAGGGGTGGGGAGGAGAAATTGCGCCAGTTCCCGTAGCTATTTCTTTCCTCCTTTTCCTTATTTCTCTCTTTTATTTATTTATTTATTTATTTGTGAAGCTTAGAAAAATTCGACGATCTTTTTTTTCAAATTTCTACGTTTTTCTAAAATACATGTATTAATATTTCATCAAAAGTTTTTCCAGTTATAACTTATATAAAACGAATATTCATCATTGATTGGCTGACACTCCTGTTTGCTATCTACAATGTATCCATTTGAATGAATTTATCACTGATGTGGTTTGCATCCGTTCTTGAATTAGTGCACGGGTAGATACACCGATGCACACACAAACACACTTTACAGTGAGGAGGTAGTGGGCCCCTCTGCCCCCTATGGCCCCTGTTCCTAGCACCGATGATCTAATTTCATCATCTCATAGTCAGTGGCTCTTTTACCTTTACACAGGTGGCCACTACAAGCATCTTCTTTGCTCTCTTTGCATTAAAACAGTGCACAGCAGTGGCACTGGTGCGTTGACTTCTTCTAGCGACTGTGAAAGAATGTGTATACAACACCTTTCGTGTGACTAACGGCGAGACAAAATGCTTGGCATTTCTCCGTCTGGACTGGACTTCCATAAAGATCTATAGTAAATATAGAACATCTCGTTAAAGGATGACTTCAGGCTCAGGATCAATTGTTGATATGTTACAGGTCTCATGTCCTTACCACTTGTATATATTGAGAAATGACCTTAAAAACATCTGAGACTCATCAATTAAATTGGCTGGATCACTAATTCTAACACACAAGGTCAGTTCCTCAGTCGCAACACTCTCCTAACATCCTCTCCCCTTTGCCCAGCACCTTACTCTTCCCTACACCAACCCCTCCCTCTACACCCAATTCCAATCCCTCCACCTCTCCATTTTCATTCCTTAAACCCTACACCCTGTACATCATACACCTTCTCTACTGCCTGCACAAACACCCATCATTTCCTACACCCAACCTTCCCCTACACCCAACCCTCCCCTACACCCAACCTTCCCCTACACCCAGCCCTACCCTACACCCAACCTTCCCCTACACCCAGCCCTACCCTACCCCCAACCTTCCCCTAAACCCAACCGTTTCTCTACACCATCACCAATCCCTCCCCCACCCCCCAACACCACCCTATTCTCTCTTCCACACCTTTCCAACGAGTTATCGGTTTTGTACACCACAGGGCAACTATCAACAGTTATAACGCTCATTTTGTAACCATCATAAATAGAAACATAAACCAATAAACAAATCTGTTTGACAAAATGTTTCGCACAAAGCCAAACTGATCGATGATATGTCGATCGATATTAACGATGATATGTATAGCTTTTTGCACGTGATGTTATGATCGAAGTTATCCTAACCAGCATATAACCTCCACACAGCAGTTGAAATAACACCATGGCTAGAATCAAGGTCAACGGATTTACATAAAACAAGTAAACTTCCAGTTGTGTTCTGTGGAGAAACCTGATTGCTTAGCATGCAGAGACAATTAAAAATTAAACTGAACAAAATTAAACTATGGAGGAATACTGTGGGTATAAGTGCAAATATATACACACACACATACATCTATATCTATATGTATATGTATATAACACATAGTGACATGTTTCCATTTAACTACAGAGACTGTAAATTAAAACCGATTATTTAATTACCCAAAGAATTTTGTCATGTGGTACCGTTAAGACGTGCCACATGAGTAAATATACGTAGAATACCAATTCATTATAAAGTGCACTGCGTGCATGAGGGTCCACGTGTTATAGTTCCATTTAGTCGTGAGTGTGATGTGTGCAGAGTGATGTAACACGCTGAGTTATAACTTCGTGCTGCAGTTTTTTTTATATTACTAAATAGAATTACTTCACTTTTAGTTTTTGCTTTTGGGTTTTATTAATTCTCTCAGCCGTTGACAATTATCAAACATGTAGACTATGTGATGCCTCAAACCAGGCCTTAAAAGAAATCGTCGTCCACAAAATAGTCTGTACTGATCTGTCACTGGACGGGTCATATTTTTTACAGTTCTATTTGATATTATAATTATGGACTGTTCTGTCACTAGGTGGTGTCACTAAGTGTGACGGTGTCACTTATGACCGAGAGAGCTGTCCCTCTATAGACGAGCACCAATTATTTACATGTGTATCCGTAACACACACGCACGCACGCACAAACATAATCAATTTTATTATATCCTAACTTCAACTATAATAATAGTTGAGACGCAGTTGGACATCTTACTATTCTGCAGTTTAATTACAGATAACTTGCACGTTTTCACACAAATAATGTTTGAACAAAATTGGAGAAGGGTGAGTGGGGGCTTGGGTCTGTGGCTAGCATTATCATATTCTTTCAAAGTTCTTCTTGAAACGTAGACACGCTTTAATTTTAAAAAATCTTTTAAAACTGAAAACTGAAAACCCACCACGTATCACGATTAACAGCAGTCCACCCCACCCGCCCCACCCCTTCTCTCTCCCCTTCCGCCATCTGTGATCAAAAGATATTTGGTTTTTATCTATAAGGGAGAGGGTAGGATGTGTACATTGGAATTCAGACTTATGTCAGAATTCAACATAATCCTATATACATATGACTTGCATATAAATATATATACCGTGAATAGTGTCGGAATCTTACTAATTAGAACGTCACCCAGTTACCCGTTTAACATGATTAGCGCGTGACACAGCACATTCCTATCATTTTGACATTGTCATTTGTATATATGACTTGGCTGTATGTGTATCAATACACATAGACTATGCAATGCTTGAATAAGATATTTGTGTTTTATATAGTTTTATATACGAACCTTGACATTAAATGTGATATCAACGATGGGAGATTATCTAGATTTCATTCATCCATCCACCCACCTATCAAACTCCCCCCTCCCCCACCCCCAGCTCTTTCGCCCGAACGTCCTTCCCTCCGTCCGCCGTTCGTTCATTCAGGTTATCTGAATCGAATGTCTTTTTAGGATCATAATAAATTACTGCAGTATCTTGTTGTTGTTATTATGATTTTTTAATTATTATTATTATGATTATTTTGCATACATTTTTCCACAAATTATTCGACAAAACACTATATAGAGTGTATACTCCTCTGTAAAACGCTATGACATGTTCCTTGCTTTTTTAAACGGTGTTGCGTATTTCGTTGTTACACATATTTCGGCCAGTTTCTCATAATTTTAACATATAGCTACGTATACACCTGTTACCAACTCTGTGGAGGGGGGGGGGGGTGGTGGGATGTATTGGTCTAAGCTAAGCGTTGGTCAGTACCATTTCTTGAACATGCATAGTTATGACATGTGTGCTATTAAATTTCTCAGACTTCTTTCAATTATATTTTATCATGGGAAAAGTTAAGCAGTAAAGTGTAACCGACTTCAGCGTAATTATTTTGTATTTTCAAATGTCGTCCGTAGACGCAACCCGTTTTTTTGTCTTGTCTCTCTTCGGCATTTCATTAACAGACATATTGGGCAGATGTTAATGAAAGACAACTCCGCTCTTTACATGTCATATTCCGAAGGTTAAGGGATCAAATCGCAGAACGTATGTTATATGGTCTAACAAAAGAATCCCCAGGAGTATAACAATTGAGTGCTCGACAGGTTTTGTGTAACAATTGAGTCCTCGACAAGTTTAGTGTATAGCTGTTTAGTGGTTCGTGACAATTTATGATGGTGGTGATGACATGCTATCCCTATAAACTAGAGACACGGTTATTCGTCCTGAGTGATCGTCCAACCGTATATCATAACAGGTGTCATCTTCAGTAGATGAACATAGCCATAAGACTGTAAAAAAATGAATTAAGTAATTAAATTTATTACACAAAATCCCATAAAATTCCAGATTTTGTTTTTTAATTATTTTTTGCTTATGTAGACCGACCAAATATAAGGGACAGTTTTGTAGAAACGATAACCTCACTTTCAACACTGCACCATTTTGCACGGTAGGATACATCATTTTTTATTTGACTTTTATCATAGCGGTAAAGGTATCCATCAACAAAATGTGTAACAATTCACACATATGCTTAGCAGTAATTCGTCACAAGACGATGCAAAACTGTGACGTAACTAAATGATGCCCTCACCAAATATCCTTTTAACCTCTAATTCATGCGTATATATCAGGTCCAGAGACCGCCCTACGATGTTTTCTACTGTATACTACTGTTAGCCCATTGAGTATATAAGCCAATCCCATGCGAGTATTTCATGTGATGTATAGTCCTATAATCTATGCGTACTGAGAAAGGTAGTACTATGAAGTGCTCGGGACTCCTTCCCTATGTTAGTATGAAAGCTGTTCAATTGAATATACCCTTTAACGGCTTCTCGACTATTATTTTACCTACGAGGGCCAAATAATATTTATTTTTAAAAACAGCGATTGGCGCAAAGGACCAGAAGGAGTCAAAATATCATTTTTTTATGCATATCTTGAGCAATGTGCGGGGTTCGCTGTTGGATACCCAAGCTTAAGGCTGTAAGATATTACTTTGGATCACCCCCCCCCCGTCCCACGCCCCGCCATCCCCCATTAAGTAGTGCATAATCGTGGGACGATTTCTTCTTCGAGATTCGGAGGGATGCCTGTCCGGCCCGGGCCGCCTATTGAGTATACCCTGCCGTATAGTATGTTAAAGTTACAATACAGTACATTCATGTTGAATATCATGACTGTTCACGTATTGGATGTGCTCTGTATCAATCCCAAAATAAAAAAGCCTTCGATTTAACACCACGTACGTAAGCATGCGCTGTGTACATTGTTTAACCACAATAAGAACCTGGTGTGAGAGTGCATGATTTCCACACGAACTTTGTTTCGCGCAATTATCCACACCCTCGCTAGGAAATGTTCTTCTTTGTGGAGAATTTTAGCGTAGGAAGTGTGTTCTTTCGTTCATTAAAATACACTCACGATAAGTACCCTTTTTACAATTAAGCGTAACTGTGGTAAAAGGGTGTTTTGTTAACATTTCTTTATGAATATGCATATGCATTACGTCAAAGCAAATGCTGAGCATTTGATTGGTTGACTTACGGTATCTCACATGAACTAACAGTACACTGTAGAAGGCATCTTTCCGACTGTACATGCTCGTCAAAAATATTTACATCTGTTTGTAGAGGTGGAGGCCATGACGAATGTATCATTCCATGATTTAAAATTCCCAACCGAAACGAGAGTTATAACTAAGCCTAGGAAATTATAATACTAATTCTTTGAGTATACCTAAGAATTATGACTGAACTAAATAACCAATTTGCAATGTTTATCGCTTAAATGGACTATAAAGTGAAGTGAAAACAAACATCGTTTGATGGTATACAGCGATGATATATACAGCGATCAAGAAATGTCATAATAACTATAGACATTTCCATTTGAAGACGAAGCGCGTTCAAAGGTAATAACGTCATGGGAATAACTTTTCCAAAACCTGTCACAAAAGATGTTTAAGGCGTGATGCAAATTTTGAAGTGTCGTCATTTGGGCATCTCTTCCAAGTATTGCTTTGGGGGAGTGGGAGAGGGAGTGGGGGGGGGGGTATCAATATTGCTTCATCATCGTCAATAAAGTGGAGGTGTTTAACTATTAAATAAATTATATAATTATTTTACTACGTAAATTACGACGTGAAGTACCTTACCAATCCTTGAAATTAATAGACCGGTATTCATTCTACGATTTAAAGCGAATGGAAAATATTACAAAATACATATCTTAAAAATATCTCTAAGCATAGTATACCATTTGTATTATTCCTAACGTGACAATATTTAATTCTATTTTTATTTAATTTGTTGTGTTGTTTATTTGAGCTTTACATTTCCGCTAACCAGGAATTTGTTAATGAATCTATAAGATCGATTTTGTTTTGACACATGACGCGCGTGTATATGAAATGTATTGAGTTCATAACATTGCTGCATTCACCAGACACACATACCTTTTCAGTTAGGTCAATGCTGGTCTGTTTAGGTGCCCTGTCAAGATTGTCTGAGAATGAGAGGTTCTGTTGATACATTATAAACTGTTTGCAATACAATTTCTGATATGTGAAAGTTTAACGATTAAAGCAGCCTTGAATGTTAAAATTTGTACAGCTGAAAACTCTATTGTATTGCATTGTTACGTATTATATAGTATTATATTATATTGTATCGAATTGTATTGTAGTGTATTGTATTGTATTGTATAGTATAGTATTGTAGTGTATTGTATTGTATTGTATTGTATTGTATAGTATTGTATAGTATTGTATTGTATTGCATTGTACAGTATTCTTTTGTATTGTATTGTGTTGTTTTGTATTGCATTGTATTGTATTGTATTTGCAAAAGAAATAGATTGTATTGTATTGCATTGTATTGTATTGTATTGCATTGCATTGCATTGCATTGTATTGTATTGTATTGCATTGCATTGCATTGCATTGCATTGTATTGTACTGTACTGTTCTGCACTACACTGTACTGTACTGTACTAGAGTGTACTGTACTGTAGTGTAGTGTACTGATACATTATTGTAGCACCCTGCCCTGCCTTGCTACAAAGACTTTGTTATATTAAACTTAGCAATTCCACAAACAAGACACTTTACAATTTATGAAGGTTTTATATGTAAATATGACTTTCGATTATGTAGACTTATACAATCCATAATTTAGAAGGGATATAGCGAAACTAAACACAAACAAGAAAACAATGTTAGCAAACTGGTCATCTACTGCAAAAGTGGTAAATGTATAATAAATGTACACTCAACCTTGTAACATCTTCAATGTTATATGAACTTTCTCGATATATTAGTAACTATATCTAATCACTCTGAGCATGCGCAAGAACCGTCTAATTATATTATACGACATGACTTTACAGTAACAACATGCAAGATAGTAGCAGCGCACATTCTCGTGCATTATCTGTGATTCACAGTGAGATGGTTAGCGCGTTATAGCCAATGTTTATGTAATTCTTTGTAAAATAGAGAGATTTTGATGGATTTAAAGGTACACTTGCTCCAAAATAAAATCTGAAAAAGAATTGTTATTTTGAACCATCATACTACACATATGTTAATATTCTGCTATACGTTCATTTACATTTATATTAACAAACTGTAATGAAACGAATCATATACTCTTGAATGAGTCGTTTCGTATATTGCTAATGAGACTGTCCCGTTTCGTAGAGAACCTAACTGTAGACCTACTATATATAGTTAAATTATCGAGACATGATTGGTCGCATTTAACATAAATCACCACGAATCAACATCAAACTTTATTTTCTGCATTAGTGATATATGACATTCTATAGATAATCACCGCGACAATCACCATCATCTCAAAATCATTTATCTCTTCTTATTCTTGTATTTTCATTTTCTTAATTTTCTGTTTGTTTCTGTTTCATTTTCTCTTTTGTTGAATGATTGTCCCTATAGATCATCTATTATCATCTTCGTGATTTCACGTAATAGTAAAAAAAAGAAAAAATCTATTTTCGTGGCAATAAGGCGTGCGTTTAATTGCATTCTATCGCCAATAAAAAATACGTTACAATGAGATTTATGCAGTAGACGTGTAGCATAATAGCTGTTGATAGTCTCTGGAAGCCATTCGATCGTGTGGAGAAGCAGTTACATTAAGACTGTTTCATAATCGAGGAAATACCCCCGGGAGATTACAACTATCCTTATCCTTTCCTTTCCTTTAGAAATATACATTAGAAAATTGTCGGACAGATGTTTCTTCCAGGACAGATGGTGTATAATATCAAACAGCTACACAAAGTAATGATCTCTTCTATAGTGCAAACATCGTGTGATATAGTCATCTTCTCCTGAAGGGAATGGAACGGTTTTTTTTTCTTCTTATTTTCCCCCTCTTTTTTCCTTTTAGCAAAGATTGTTTATAGTTTTATTATCAACAGGCATTCTTCTGATTTTTGATCAATCTAAATGGTCTGTAAGAAAAACCGTCTAGTCGGCGAAGTAATGCATAGGGTTTAAATTTCAGGCATATCATGTTGTGAATATGAGTAAAGGAAAGAACTGTTAAGGGTTTGGTTACTTTACACAGAACGCGATCACCAGTGCGAAAAGGCGCGATATGAAAGTTAATGTCATTTTAAAGTAACTTATTGAATTCATCACTTTTTTAAATGGGCGTATTGCACGGGGGCAAATCTCAAACGAATACGTACAAAGTCCATACAAACAAACTAGGTACGTACACACATAGGTACATGGATACATTAATATACATACAATATACATCCCTCGTCTTCTCGTACTCGCCATACAAATCTTAAATTATGTTGGTAAAACTGTATAAAATGTTTACCGCATGCATCAAGCGAACTAAAGAAGACTTTAAAGATAAAGTGCCTTGAAAAAAATAAGGGCGTTTTGTATATACCGGTGCTGTGGCCGAGTGGATAAAGGCGGTGGCATTTGAAGCAATGAGGCTTAGCAATCGGGAGGTTCGGGGTTCGATTCCCGGCCGGGTCATAGTAAGGTGGGTTTTTCATCCAAGAGCAATCTACGGTTTTCCCATCTGAAATGACTTTCTAAATTGAAAAGATTCCAAATTTGAGTTAAAATGTTGAATTGGAAGCCACCCGACGTGTAAGTTGTAATCCATAAGCCCTTGCGGGTTTCTCCCACATTTGTGGTCGCTTAAGCGTCGTAAAAATAACTGCTGATTATTATTATTATTATTATTGTTTGTGCTTATTGCTATTTATCTGCGGAGAAAGCACATATATAGACATATGCACATGCATATAAAGATTGTGCACAGTTTCATAATGACTTTCATTAAATATTCATGTTTTGAAAACTCAATCAAAAAAGTGCATCGATCTGCACGGCGTAATTGAGATCGATAAAAAGGAGAGTCAACAAACACTATATGCCAGCATAATAAATTATATGACATTGTAAAATAAATAGTCTATTAAGATAGAAACGAACGTCGAACGAATACAGGATGCACTATAAAATATTTGTGATTGCATAATGCAATGGGCTTATAGGGTAATGCGGGCTTTTCTTCTCTTCTCTTCTCTTCTCTTCTCTTCTCTTCTCTTCTCTTCTCTTCTCTTCTCTTCTCTTCTCTTCTCTTCTCTTCTCTTCTCTTCTCTTCTCTTCTCTTCTCTTCTCTGCTCTGCTCTGCTCTGCTCTGCTCTGCTCTGCTCTGCTCTGCTCTTCTCTTCTCTTCTCTTCTCTTCTCTTCTCTTCTCTTCTCTTCTCTTCTCTTCTCTTCTCTTCTCTTCTCTGCTCTGCTCTGCTCTGCTCTGCTCTGCTCTGCTCTGCTCTGCTCTGCTCTGCTCTGCTCTGCTCTGCTCTGCTCTGCTCTGCTCTGCTCTGCTCTGCTCTGCTCTGCTCTGCTCTTCTCTGCTCTGCTTTTCTTTTCTTTTCTATATTTTTTAATGGACAGGCTATGAAGATATAAGCGAACAATAAGATGTAAATGTTACAGCGGTATTCTTTGTGCTTACATCATGTGATCGGTTTGTCAGGTCCACACTATTTGCCTACTCAAAGGCGACACATTATATCAGTATAGCGCGCATATATAACGAAAGGTCTTGGGTCAGAAGTGTTTTACGCTTAAAAGAACAATTTCTTTTGACATTAATATTTACCAAACGTGCCAAATATGTACTCAAACTATACAGCTGCGATTGAAAAAACTAGAAAACATACCATCCTGAATTGTTTTCCTTCAAATTAAAACTATACAATTAGGGCTTAAAGAATTGTTTTCATCCGTTTCTTGCTTTTTTCTTCACTTTTTTTCGACCAAACACTTGTCCATGTCATTCGTGTTAATGATATTTAGATCATGTTCATAAATTTAAAAATAAATCGACGTTTTACTTGATTACTTGAAAGGAAACTTAATTTTAGCACTGTATTACCGAATCATCGAAATGTTGATCAATATTAAATCGAGGAAGCACCTTTATTAAGTGTCTCTGTGTATATGATATATATACCAGTACCACAGAAGCAGCACGACCATTAATCAAAATGCACCCACGCAACGTGTTTACTTCATTTTGTCGCAGTCACAACGTCGTGATTACATCTATATATATGTATATATGTACATATATTAATATTAATATATATATATATATATATATATATATATATATATATATATATATATGTATATATTCTACATTTTTAAAATCATTATCAAGTTAGCATAATGACCAGCATTATTTACGTAATATATAATATATATACATTTTTTTTTAGAATTATTATCAACGTTAACATAATTTCCAGCATTATTTACGTAACTCTTAGTTTTGAGTTGAGTTGGCCACAATCTGGTGTGATACACCATTCCTCAGAATAAGGTTAAAGTAAGAAAGAACGTATTTGGATCCAAAATCTATTAGTTTAGTTCACGCACCAATCAGGGTACAGGCAAGTGTTACATGAAAGTTTGATCATACAATTCTGTTCTTTACTAGATTAAGACACTTAATAACTCACTTATAAGCACAATAATGTCATACTTTGATCATATAACTATAATGATCGTATCAGTAAACATGAGATTGCTCCGAGAAAAGTATATACAATGGTATGACCGTGTTTCTATATAGGGACGATATAAATATCTCATACCTAATTGGTTGTGGTGGGGTGTATATATAACTGTACGATAAAATATTCCGAATATGTGCAGGCCTTTCCTTTAGAATCATTTTGGTCTGTTTTCCCCGAATACCAAAAAAAAAAACCCATCTCTTCGATTGGACATTTTAATCTTAGTCCCTCATTTCTACTCAAGTTTTGGATAGATCTATTTACTTATAGCACCGAAGTCGATTTTTGTACCTCTCCCTCGGGGCAGACGATGTGAATAATGTTTCGACCTACTTGAGGATTCTATTTCCAAGATCATCCTCAAAGGCACGCAAAGTT
This sequence comes from Apostichopus japonicus, assembly GCF_037975245.1. Taxonomy (NCBI): domain Eukaryota; kingdom Metazoa; phylum Echinodermata; class Holothuroidea; order Aspidochirotida; family Stichopodidae; genus Apostichopus; species Apostichopus japonicus. The sequence continues at coordinate 11,252,187 of NC_092583.1, forward strand.
GAATATCGAATATGTCTTGTCTTTCACCTACTTTTGTCAAGACCAATGGTAGAAAAAACGTTTAATGAAAAGTGTGAGACAGCGAGAGAGAGGGAGAGACGAAAGGGGGTAAAATGAGGTGTGTACACCCAGCCATCTTCATCTGACGAAGTGTGAAGTTATGCGTGTACGCGATTAGAAAGATGCAAGGCAGAATAATGAGCTAACAGCTTTAATTTCCCTTGGTATGTAGGCTAGATGTCTTACTCCAACATTTGAAGGGATTCCTCCTACAGTTTCTCAAACCATCACTGCTGAGTTTTGGTCTCAGTATACCTGTAGACACCGTTCTAAATACAAACAAACAAGTACACGCTACATATTATTTAGTTGATAAACCTCTCTGCTATGCTCCTATGTTTCTATTCATTGCCTGTGTTTTTAATGTAAGGTATTATGAGAAAATAGATTGAATTTATCGAGCATGCAAGCTCACCACTGCCTATTATTTTTAAGCACCACAAGCTCCATTGCATGTTATCGTTATAACGTTGTGTTATTCGGACAAAGCCATAGTTTTGTGATATTTAAACATAATTAAATAATATACACCTACTCCCTTACCCTCATATAATAAGAGATATACGTACTAGTTACAACAATTTAGTTGCCCGTTCGACTTATTATCCTCTTCTTCCAACACAGAAAACTTTGTGTCCCACAAATTGAAATATACTGTAGTGGTTTAATTTTCATTATCAACTCTTAAATGTTTTTCGTGTGAGCTCATTTCATCGTTCCTGGATTTGGAGAAATAATGCAACTAAAAACATTTTCAGGTACCCCATCTCAGACTTTTAGCGAGTCCTTATTTACTCGGTACTCGTGTAATTGTCTGTACTCTTATATACTCATCCGCGTGTGTTTGTACTCGAAATCGTTCTCATAGATTCAGTCCTCGAACAAGCGTTTAGAGGATTGTAATTTTATACTCGTACTCATATGAAGGTGATATGTACTTATATTCGTACTCACGTTGTTGCACTCATTATACAAGTCTGCGTAAGTTTTGTTCCCCTGCAATAGTCGAGTGCTGTATTGCAGATTCATGTGCAAGTTTAAAGGAACTGACAGTTACATACAATTAAAGTATACTATAGTGCAATGTTTTGTATAGAAACACTACCAATTGTTCTCTTTTCAAATATTTAGTTAGCAACAGTCGAGTATACTGCATTGCAAGATTCGTGTGCAAGTTTAAAGGAACTGGCAGTTACATACAATGAATCTATACTATAGTGCAATGTTGTGTATATAAACACTATGAACTGTTCCCTTTTCGATTATTTAGTTAGCCACAGTCGAGTATACTGCATTGCAAGATGCACGTTTAAAGGAACAGGCTGTTACACTCAGTGAAGTTATGCTATATAGTGCAATGTTTTGTATAGAAAACACTACGAACTGTTCCCTTTCCATTATTTAGTTATTAACAGTCGAGTGCTGTATTGCAAGATTCATGTGCAAGTTTAAAGGAACTGACATTTACATACAATTAAAGTATACTATAGTGCAATGTTTTGTATAGAAACACTACCAATTGTTCTCTTTTCAAATATTTAGTTAGCAACAGTCGAGTATACTGCATTGCAAGATTCGTGTGCAAGTTTAAAGGAACTGGCAGTTACATGCAATGAATCTATACTATAGTGCAATGTTGTGTATATAAACACTATGAACTGTTCCCTTTTCGATTATTTAGTTAGCCACAGTCGAGTATACTGCATTGCAAGATGCACGTTTAAAGGAACAGGCTGTTACACTCAGTGAAGTTATGCTATATAGTGCAATGTTTTGTATAGAAAACACTACGAACTGTTCCCGTTTCCATTATGTAGTTATTAAGCAACTGTATTAGTTTGACTTAAACAGGATAAATTAAGATTAGATATAGACGCTCCGAGAAAACTGTGTAGGGTCTTTCCTCCATTTGTAGAAGTTGTAATTACATGCAGTGTTACATTAATTCGTATTAATGTTCTATAAAACTATAGATTCCTTTAAACCTTGAAGTCTTCCAGAAGTATCGTAGTTTTGACAATATATGTTCGAATATTATGTAAACTTTACAAAAACAAAACAAAAAATTAAATTAAATTTATGACTGTAAATAAAATGGAAAGATATATACTGGGCGTTAAAATGTCAAAAGGGATTCGATTGTAGGCTTGTCTGTCATTGCAAGAAACCTCTTGAAAAAAATGTTTACTTGATTTAGAATGCAGAAAACCCGAGAGAAAGTTAAAACAGCATGTAATACCATAACCTAAATATGTCAAAAAGACATAGTATATGTAGTCTCTTGCCTTTTGCAAACAAGGTTTTTGTCGAAATCATGCTCAGTTTTGTGACGAAAGGGCAAAAAATATCATTACAGATATAATTTACTGCAGCTGTCAGTATCTCTTCCATTCTTTAGCCTCCATGTAAAATATTCCTTCTGTTAGCCTATGTAAACCTGCTGGGAGCAATTTCATCCATCCAATTTTCCGTCCTAAGTATGATGGAATAAAAATCAGTCGCTTTGGTGAAGATTGTATGGTTATAAAGGGCATTGTCCCAGTGGAATCCAGTATAGAATGTGACAAATACGCCTTGAGAGGAACAGTCGAAAGACTGTTTTTAACTTATATGTAACATTGAGAACATCAGCAAATCAACAAAGGGGTTGTCCATCTTACACACACACACACACATATATATATATATATATATATATATATATATATATATATATATGTATATATATATATATATATATATATAAATATATATTTGAAAGTTTTTTTGTGAAAGTTTTTTCACTGTTCTTGATTTTCCAACTCATTACGATTTCATTTATATATATATATATATATATATATATATATATATATATAAATATATATTTGAAAGTTTTTTTGTGAAAGTTTTTTCACTGTTCTTGATTTTCCAACTCATTACGATTTCATTTATATATATATATATATATATATATATATATATATGTTTATGTTAGTTTAACTTCATATGAACAACAGGGTACCCTTGGGCGACATTCAAGATATGTCCCTGACAAATTTACAAATGTATTGTAATGGCATGTTACCCATAAAACTCTTGTGTTGCCGCCGAGGGAGTTTTAGTTTTATGTCTTAGTCTGTAAGCCGCCCCCTACACCAACCAGTTTAATTGACGAGCCTATAAAGCTATTTCTCAATACATAAAAAGTGGTGTATAAGTACAACATGTACTGTTAACATTTTTCGTAAATGGTCTTAATCGTAAACAATTGCTCCTTTTTTCGTATACAATCCCTCTTTTATGAAAATTGCAATGGAAAAGAAGAAAGAAAGTAAAATGAACTACCGAAGTAGCCATAGCCTATATAAAAAACTATACTTTATTTTCGGTGGCTTCTCCTTGGTCCATTCAGTGTTGATTAGAAAAGGGTAAAAAATAAAATACAAAATTCATTTATGCTTACCAGGATGACAAAAAAAAAAAACATCAACTCGTATTTCAATCGAGATCAGACAAAATTGTGATTCAATTCGAAACTCTGTGTTTTATTCGGATGTTGAATGCAAACACAGCACCATTCGGTAATGACAAAAACGGATAGGCACTTTGTTCAATCAACCACCCCTCCCCCACTATCGACATTCCGATGAGTTGTTGTCACCTCGCCTTTATAATGAATATATGGAATGGTTAATGTAGTTGAAAGTTATTCACGTATATTGATAAGTACGTGACTTCACTTCAAATCGTACCGACCTGCCTTGCTTAAAACATTAACACTTATCTCTGAGTTTGTATTCAGTCAACAAATAAATCCACATCTATAGTTTGACTGGTGAGAGATGGCGACGAACATCTGTTTTGTTTCTTATTTTTAAGATGATATATGATAAATATACGGTACAGTCGTATTTACAGATCCATTCCCCCACCCCTCCTCATCACAATCCCCTGCATCCCCCCCCCCCCCCATTCATACATTCCACTTACTGGTATTTCTCCTTATACTTTAAGAAAACATAACAAATTAAAAGACATACAGATTTAAGAATTTGGATTGTTTTAAACTAAAACACAAACTAATGAAAAACAGATAAATCGGCCGGCCATATAAAAGAATAGATCAACCGAAAACTTGCCAGAGATATTTGAAAATTTCTTAATCATTTTGTCTCTTAATGATTCACCTTATAAGTTTAAAGAGCTCGAATTGTTGTCTCCGACGAATCTATATACCCTCCTTTCTCGACAAGGAAATCGGCGTCTTCGGCATATTTCGTTCTGGCGGCGAGTTTGGCGCCACGGAGCCAGGGCGCATCGGTCGGTTCCGACCCGGTAAAAACCTCTATAGACGGCAATCCGATCTTCTTTACTCTAGCACTCAGCACATACATACATGATCCGATTGTGTACAATGTAGTGTTGGCATGTACAGTTTCTTATAAATATAGCATCTTGTTTGTCAACTTTCCATTCAAACGTATAAGAGAAGGGGCAAAAATGAAGGAAAAGGAAAAAACTGTACACATATTTGTACATGCGTGGTCTACCATTTGAAAGAGAAACTAAATATTTGCTCCAAATAAATAAAACTGAAATTGTGTTCACAATTATGTAGGTTTCTTTCTTTCAGAGTTAAAAGTTCTTTGAACCATGCAATTTACACTTCATTTTGTCCCCCCCTGTTCTCGTTCTAGTAAACTAGCTTCTTCGTATATTTCGAAATGAGTTTGTTAAACAGACACCCATTTTTTTTTCATTTCTTCTCATTTTGACTTCTAGTCTTCGACGCCGAAAAACCTACCTTGCAGTGCTAAATTTGACCTTTTCCAAGATTAAAATTAGTCTTCCATTCTGCCAATATTTCCCCTAACTTCCTGAAAAGCAAGCAACTCAGTATTTTATAACGGGTATGCTATTCGATAGACCGCTGGCAAGAATCGTCACAATTGCTTTTCAATGAGTAGAAATTCCCTATAGGGACGTGAAAATTGGCAGTCTTATATCGCCACAACACATTTTATAGAAAAATAAAAAGTTGAGATTCTAAGAATAACCATCTTTTTTTTCTTCTTCTTCGAACATCATAAGAATTTTATATTATATTTTCTTGGTCATGATTAATTGAAAATACAAGTTGCACGTGCATTTTTTATTGAAATTAGACACTAGCTCCTACAAGTCTATGTGTTATATGGCAAAATGCGTGTGACGTTTTGTAAATTTGAGCAATAGTAGTGTTTTTTTTGTCACGTTGTAGTAATAAACACATTCACAAGCAGTATACTCACAAAGCAGTGTAATACCGTCGACGGTATTACACTACTTTGCACTAGCGTGGAATTTCACTTCACAAAATTTAAATCAGTACCAACTGGTAGAAATAAGGAACGAACACAAATATGGATATGAAATGCGAAATCATAACATCTGAGTAACTTTGACCGACATTTGATGAAACTGAAGAATTTTATTTTTTACATGTTACTTTCATGGATCAGGACATCCACCAAATATTAAAAAATATAAGTCATAAAATGGTTAAACAATATCCGTTATCATTTTTCTTCACTGATGTCATCGTAGCACACGAACGTGACCGTTACTTCAATTCCATACATATTGTAATTCTCTTTAAATCTCCTACCATTGCTAAGTTCAAAGTTTGTGTATATGGAATCTGCAGGAAAGTTGGAAACTTGAATATCAAACATGTTCATAATTTTTTGACAATTTGGATAATATTTGAAAAAGAAACCCCCATTGATGGCGAATGGAGGTATGGATGCGATTGTAGGCTTTTCTGTCATTGCAAGAAACCTCTTGAAAAAAATGTTTACTTGATTTAGTATGCAGAAAACCCGAGAGAAAGTTAAAACAGCAGTTAAAACAGTTAAAACAGAAAATACCATAACCTAAATATGTCAAAAAGACATAGTATATATAGTCTCTTGCCTTTTGCGAACAAGGTTTTTGTCAAAATCATGCTCAGTTTTGTGACGAAAGGGCAAAAAATATCATTACAGATAATTTACTGGTCTTACATGTTACTTTCATGGATCAGGACATCCACCAAATATTAAAAAATATAAGTCATAAAATGGTTAAACAATATCCGTTATCAGAAAAGAAACCCCCATTGATGGCGAATGGAGGTATGGATGCACCGCAATGTCAATTATTATTCACATGATACGTTTTTAGCTATATGTGTCCATCAACTCTAGATAACGTAACAGTTATGTTATCACTGGGTACTGTTACGTGCTGTTCCCTTTGTATGTATTTTCAGTTGCCCGACAGTTGTTGCCATAGCTAATGACCACGACGAGTGTTTTCTCTTATCAATCATCTCAAATGACCTCGCTTGCACTCACAAAATCCATGTAGACGATGGCTCAAAAAATTAGAGCCCAAGACACACCTTTTGACAGGTGCAAGGCTTGCAGGGACACCCTTGGGATACACAGCATGCAACATAAGAAAACAATCTTTCTTAGTAGTGGTCAATCAGCGAGAGAAGGCTAAAATACACTAGTGAGAGGTGTATTCTACAAGAGTGATCTTCAGTAGATGCTTCACGTGATGTCGATGTGCATATGAGCTTGTATCAAAGCAAACGAGTATATATGTGCAAGACCAAACGACAGTTCTAGAATAGACATATTTTTATATATGTATATATATATATATATGTATATGTATATATATATATGTATATATATATATATATATGTATATATATGTGTATATATATATATCCATATATATATATATATCCATATATATCCATACATATATATATATATATATCCATATATATATTTATATATGTAAGTATATGTACATATGTATCTATAAATATGTGTACGGCAAACTTTCGTAAATTAAATCCATTCGTAGGGATATAGTGTCAAGCTGAAAGCACTCATTTATGTAAATCACACATAGCTTGAAGCGTTTTATCGGCTTAAGGCAGAAACCAAAAAAGAAAAAATAGCTCGGTGAAATAATAAACCAGTTGAGTTATTATCTTTCACTGCAGGAAAAGATCATTGCCAACCGGTAGATCGATCAAACGAATTTGAAAGAAGAGAAAAGAAAAAGGGGGAAAAAATTGAATTACTTTGTTTTGTCCATCGAGAAAATGCCTTGACCGACGAGCACAATAAATCTGGGTTTCTTTAGTAGCATGTGATACACACAATCAAATTAGCATTTCACAATCTAAAAATAGTGTCTCGGAATCATCAAGTGATCACCCTAGCTTAAAGCTCTTTCGAGATGGTTCGTCGTGAATCTGTCAAGAAAGAGTTATATGGGTAGAGCTCTTATAATATATATCAAACATAAACTAGTGCGTCAATCTTATTCCAATCAAGAAGAAGAAAATGGCAGTTTGAACGTAGTAACTTCATGAATATTCATATCAAAGAAACTTCGGCTTTTAATGAATGTATGCGATAGTCGGTACTCCCTTATTCTATATCGTTAAACAAACAAGAAAAAAATCAATATTTGCAAGGGTAATAAAGATAATAAGAACATGAACTATATGATAACAATTATCAATTATACAGTAATAATAATAAAAGAAACAACAATGATAATAACAACAATGAAAACAACACAGTAAAACCGACAATTTTTTTATGTAATCGAAATAGTTTATCGGTCGCAGCGTCTACGATTCCCTTCCTTTCCATATAACAAAACTTGCTGAATATGAATTCACATAAGAAATATTTTCAATAGTAAATTAAAACTTTACTTGACCCTTTAAAATGGGTCTCTCTTTTTAATAATGATTTAATGCTATCTTAAGAAATGACTCACATATTACTAAACCGAATCTATAATACTTATATTATTAATCATTGACTTATTGATTGCATTGCAAAACATCTTCATCTTATGTTAGGATAAATTAACTAGAGAAACTGTCAAAAGCATATCACGTAGAATAATACAGTTAAGTTATTAATTCAATTAGAAAAAAATAACAACTGACAAGTGACGTCAACATTTTCATCTTGTGTTCCGTGCTATATATGAATCTAGCTTAATATATCTCGAGGAAATGGTCTTATACTTGATTTGAATGTTTGTCTTTAGTCACATAATTAACCGATAGAGTTGATTATGAAGTTTTATCATCTATTTTATTACCTAAACACGAGCTCCGAAAGTGTCTGTTCTTTACTATAGTGACAGTATATATATATATATATATATATATATATATATATATATACGTCGAGGGGGATTAAAACGCAGTCAGATATACGGAGCTCTGTTTTTTAATTAGATGTCCTACTTTTTTAACTCTCTTTTTTTTTCCTACCGAGATGAAATCAGCTTATTACTCTAGCCTCGGGTCACTTGACTTCTTCCCCTTTCGGCGGAGATTTACCTCCGATCCAGGGAACGGTATCTTTCTCAGCGAGGTCGATTATTGGGCCTGCTTTCTCCAAAATCAATAAGTCAAGTACAAGAACAATATTTTGATTGCGATTTACGTCAAAGCGGATTTTTTTTTGTGTGTTTGACCATCTTTGGATTGAAGTGTTAAAAAGGATTTATCTAACTGTAATTGGTCAGTGCAAAAGTCGCTGAGAAAGACAAAAAGAAGATTTATGAAGTTTTGCCAAAAAAACAATAGAGTCAGGCTGATAATTTAATTAAGTATTGTTGCATCTTTAGAGCCCTATTGATGTACCTTTTCATAACCAATTCTTTTTGAATTACCAACGGCCATTCTATAGTTGCGTACAAGTAAACTATATTTATATATTTACCGTATGTTTCTACGTTTCATTGAGTTTTTTTTAAATAAAATCAAAATTTTTCCTGAATATAATTACATAATATACATTTTTTAAATGTTGAAAAGAAAAGAAAAACAAGAACAAAAAAAAAATATATGAAACACTCCGATCTGTCAAGCTTTACTTCAACTATAAATTTGGAAATATCATTTTTCTATTTCATATTAACTCATAACAGATAACGGAGACATCGTAATGGATTGGTATGAAAATGATACGAGTTTGTTTTAGTTATTATTTTCAATTTAAATATAAACGATTATGTATAGATTAAGATCGCTTCCAGTGTCTTTATCGTGTTTGTATAGCTATATATAATTATTGAGTACTAACTTGATAAATAAGAATATAATTCAATACAGGATATAAAGCTTAACTCCAAGAATAAATTTAGCAACAAATTAATTGTTAATGTAGATAGTTGGCTAAAAGAATATATGCTACGTTTGATAACGATAAAAAATAATCTCTCGACTGTTTTCTCGGTCATTCTACGAGCTAAGAATAACTTAGGTTACGATTCCGTCATAATGTAATCCTCGGGGGTTTATTCTATCCTCTACTCAATTACAAGCGCAGCTGTGAACTGCATTAAGGAAATCACACACTGACCAACCATATACAAGCCTTCAGGTATCAGAACGATTTACAGGTATAGCTGCATATATCTTCAGGTGATAATTTTTCCCTATACCACATTTTGTCTCTTTTTTTTCCTTCAAGTTATTTCAATTGGATTTGCTTTTTCTTTCTTTCTCTGCCTTTTTTTTTAAGAACTCGTGTGTTGAATTTTGTTCTTTTCTCTGAGCATTTTACCTGAAGATATAATCGAAATCTACATAAGTGTGTATATTTGAGTAACAAGTTTTTTTTTCGACGAAAATTGAAAGTACATTGTTGTGTTTGTGTGCACACATTTTCGTTCTTTGTATAAAAGAAAGAAAGTATAAACGTTGTACAGTTGCAAGATATTTAAGTAGACTTGACGCAACTTGTCAGTTTGCATGATTTCGAGATAAATAGATCGCTTTTACTGTTACTCCTTGTATACTGATAGCAAATGTATACAATAACTACTACTGATAGTACTAATACTAATACTACTATTACTATTACTACTACTACTACTACTACTACTAGTAGTACTACTACTACTACTACTACTATACTACTACCACCACTACTACTGCTACCACTACTACTACTATACTACCACTACTACTACTACTACTACTACTACTACCACTACTACTACTACTATACTACCACTACTACTACTACTACTACCACTACTACTACTACTACTATACTACTACCACTACTTCTAATCCTACTACTACTACTACTGATGCTACTAGTAACACTTCTGCTAACACTACTACTAACACAACTACTACTGATAATGCTTATAATATAACAACTACTGCTACTGATGCTACAAATATCACTACTACCATTACAATTACAACTACTGTTGCTAATATTATTACTACTACTACCACTACTAAGCTACTACTTCTGCTACTTATACTTCTACTTCTACTATCACCACTGCTGCTACTATTATTACTACTACTACCATCACTACTACCACTATTACAACTACTACTACTGCTTCTAACATTACTAATGGACACTTTAAAAAATGGTTAGCAACACACAATTTGGTGATAAACAGATAATCTTTAGGCCACCGAAGAAAATGACGTATTTCCCTGTATCTTTCAGTGTCTCACGCGAAGTAATACAAATGGAAACAAACATATTACCATACAGCCCGCTTTCAAGCAATTTATGCAGCCCGCTTTTTCAAGCAATTTATGTAGTCCGCTTTTTCAAGCAATTTATGTAGTCCGCTTTCAATCAATTATGCATAAGCCAGCACCATTTTGTCTTTTTTTTTATCCATTGCATTTATTTGATGTAAGACATTTTAATCACCGTAAAGATAGATTTATTCTGTTACGAGGTAACCTTTCACCGAATTAACTTTAATCGATATATTTACTTTCCAATATTCTCTCTCTTTTCTCTCTTTACGGCCTACCTTGGATTACAGTCCTTCGTCACAATTTGGTTTTGGGAGGAGGCGAAAGTTTAAAGATAAAAAAGTCTTCTCTCAAATTATTCATCTTGATTGATTTTTGTACATGCATCATTAAAGAATAGATATTTAAATTACCAAATCTCGCCTTTCATGTATACATACACATTCTACAAACTGGTTCACAGTATAATGTTAGTATAAACCCTATTATGTCCAGTTTGCGAATTGATAAAGACACCGAAAATAAATATGTTTCGTTAGTTTAATTTTAATCACTCTATGTGTAGGTAAATCGTTTGTTTTTACCTCTTTATTCTTCTTTTACCCTTAAATCTTATACTTGTCATTGAACTGATTCACGGGTTTATGTTTTAAACCACAAAAGAAAATCAAGCAAGGAAGGGATAAAAAGCGAGAGAATACTTTATCCGAGACTTTAAAAATCTAGTCTTGAGAGAAACCGGTAGTCTCTTCTCAGTCTTCATCAATTTCTGTTGTTTACATAAAAGCACTCAGCGGTATAGTTAATCGTCAAACGAATGAGGGAGAAGGAGAGAGAGATAGGGAGGCAAAAAAAAAACCCCTCTCAAAGTTACGTTAACTGCTCTTCGGTGCTATTAATTAAATGAATTGATCGTTGTAAGCCAACTACCTAAAAGTGACAAGGCTTAAGAAATTCAACACGTGTTGAGGTTGATGGTATTTGTCAGTGAAACTAAATACTGTCGTGATGTGAGTTTTAATTAATTAATACCTCTTGATTTGCGTAGATGTAGTTGCGACTGGTGACCCGAGTACGGCAGATAGAGTGTTTATATATATATATGTATATGTATATGTATATGTATATATATATATATATATATATATATATATATATATATATATACACACATATATATATACATATATATACACACACATATATATATATATATATATACATATATATATATATATATATATATATATATACATATATCTATTTATAAAAAGTGAGTGTGTTTGCGCGCGCGCACTACAAATACTGTAACTAGCCTATACATAGGAATCGTCGAATTTACCCGGCGGCTATCTCTGTTCGTCGACGCTACACACTATATGAGTTTTTAAGTCCGTCAATTGGAGCAGAGAGCTGAGGTTGATTCCCAGGTTGGGGTATTTTCCACTTCATAGAGCAATATTATATACATTGATTATTAATATTTAGGCAGTATAAAAAACAATTTCATTCTGTGACTGACCTAATAATCTTACCGTATAATAACCTTCTGACATGTTTGTGTTCTTTAACCTTACTTGTCGAAGGGCATATTTTAATGAAATTAACGTGTTTTGTAATGAACAGACTCCTAAAACTGTTACACTGACTGAACAAAAAGCGACTTGATTTTGTTTTAACTTTCCTATTGTTTTGTTCTGTATATTCATTTTTATTTATAACTCTGACAAGTAGTAGCAATCATTTCTTAGGATTATGGAACAGCCGTTTCCAATTTAAGGTTCCTTTATTCTAGCCGACAAATTTTAAAAGGCGGTGAGCTGGTCACGTGACATCGTTTGATAGCTGTGTATGTACAAGGAGACACTGCTCTCTGAGGAGAGTGGACGCGCACTCTTCAGTTGAAAGATTCATCATTATGTAAAGAGCAATTTCTCACAAGTTTGGAATAAAATGTTTACATAAAATCATTCCAAGTAGATACGATTTCCATGACTTCAACATGTTGTAACAATTAGTAACGCTTAACCATATACAACCATACACATTTTGGAAGAAAGGAATAGTAGAGTATAAGAATTATTTAGTCCCCATAATCGCAATTTTTCTGCTGTAGCGAAAGGAGTTAACTCTGTATTAAGCTTTGGGTGATAAGTAAATAAGTGTTATTACGTCACGTGATATTTTACACATCATTGTTTAATACTCAATCAAACAGTTTAGTTACTTATTAGCCGAGAGTTTCTGTTTATTACAAGAAAAGGCAAGTTTGTATCCCACCAATTGAATGCAATGTTATATTTTGTACCCAATTTACTGGTGCAAACGTCTGAAGTTTCAAAATTAAATGCCATTCATTATTAGTGCGAATTATTATATAAATTCAATATTGTGAATAGTGCATGTCTATGTCAGTTACATCTTTCGTGTTAGGATTCTATCCTACCACACAAGATGCGGCAAAAGTACTATCAGAGTAATGTACGTGGAACTTTCGCCCCTCTCTTTCTCCTCTTTGTCTTTTCGTCAGCCTAGCAACTCTCAAATAGATTAATATACGACAGACATTATATCTGCCCTTTCAGTTTAAACTGACCTTCATATTAGCGATACGTCAGATATGAAAGAAAGGGGGGGGGGGGGGAATGGATGGGAAAATGAGTATAATGTAGGCTACAGTAACTACTAACTGACCCAAGACTGTCAACACATTGTGAGGTGCCTCAACGGACCATAAAAGACGTTGATTTATACGTCTCGGTAGGCAGTGACACCTTTAATGTTCCTTGCATGTACCTTATAGTAAAAGAATAAAATGGTGACCGACCATGTAATATAGCTACTGCAGTGTCCTTCTGCTATATATTACACGTTGAAATTTACTGCGTTAAAACTGTTCAACTTCAACAGATGCAGACAACCCTAGAAAGAAACTTGTTGCGTTTCCTTGACATAGGCCTATATCTGCATGCACTTTACTTCGTTCATTATAGTAGTGTTTCTTGTTGTTGCTTAGGCTATATACAGCATGACATCGAGTTTCTTTTTGCAGTTATAAATTTTCCTTAACCTTGTAGCATGCATTTAATGATAACTAATTGATAAAATCGAAGGGTAGGCTTAGGTTTATCTGCTATGAAACTGTGGTAGCATAGCAAAATTGTTATATCTATTTTGAAAAATTAGAAGCATTATATATATGTTAATTGTGTGATGTGATCACGTAATCCATATAAGCTAAATATATATATAACAAAAGTCTGTTCAAAATATCTCTTTCGAGATCCGGCTTTAGGAATCACAAATGACTTCGCGTTGGTTAGAATCATTTTTGATCTCTAAATTAAGGCAAATATGTGACCAAAACAGAACTAGTTATGCTCGATACAGGTGACAAACGCCTACAGTTTCGGAATTACCACCTTCCTTACCGGTTTCGAAACTCTGGACGAACAATCGGAGCCCATAGCCTAATGGTTAGGGTGTCTGCATATCAAGCGGGAGGCCCGGGTTCGAATCCCGGTGGAGGCTGGAAGTTTTTTCACTGTTCTGGATTTTCCAACTATCAATTATATAGGCCTATATATAAATATATATATATATATATATATATATATATATATATATATATATATATATATATACAAACACAACTATACCTGTAGTACGAATTCTAAGCTTGCGCAAAATGATCCCACGTCGCAACAGTTAATATTATGATAGAAAAGACAAAAGAGACAGAAAGAGAGAGAAAGACCGGGCGGCAAAAAAGAAAAGTGTTCAGATATAATATATAACTCTATACGCTTCATTATCAACGTTGCATGTAGTTTATATCTCAGTGTCTGGAGGAAATTAAGCTTCCTCTCAATTGAAATCACATGACGTATTGAAACCGAATATTACGGATCTAATGCAGCGATAAGCACATATGCTATTTTTAGTGCAGCCATCAATTTTCGAGCCTTCTTCTCACAGCGAGTGAGTTCGTTAATGTATAAACTCTCTATGTGAAGAGAGAGAGAAGAGAAAAAAAACATGAAACAATTCAACCGTTATCCCGTTAAACGTTAACTTTGGTATTGAGTAACATTGACGGTATTGGCCTATGTATAGGCTATACATACTTCTATGGAAGCCTACACTTTGGCGTTTGTACAGGCGAATCCCTAGAGAACATTGAAATAGCATAGAGACAAACCCTAGGGTATTAATTAAAGTACTATGGAAGTGCTAAATGAAGAGCCAAGCTGTAAGCGGTCAGTTGTTTCTTAATTTCCTTCGTTAAACATGACATACCAGCAGTGTATATATGACGTCAATGCGTGAGACTAGCCGAGCGTATCGTTTCTTCTGGCTGACTGACTCGTTAATCACACAGTCTTGTTACAGAGACGCACAATGAAGCAGTCGAGCAGGTGCAGTTTAACCTACATCTATATCAACCCGTCCGGTATGACTTATAAGCATATATAACCCGTATTCTACTACATGACCTTTGTAGTATGTTACTGGTTGCTGAAGATAATTTACCTCTTTCACTTTGTTTTAAAGGAGGCTTCTGTTGTACAATCAAACAATAATAACGTATTGATCTTTTTGTTGTTAATGATGTAACTATATAGTATGTAGATTGTAATATTATTATACTTAAAACAATAGATGACAATGGATTGCAATGGATGGCAATGACAACACTTTATGATACTAAAGAGGATATTTGCCTGTTAGTACTTAAAGGTGGCTTTTATTGTGTTGTCACAATAGAAATAGGAGTACCACAAAGAAGGAAATGGTGTCGATATTGTGAATAACGTGATAAATAAAGTTGGATATAATACAATAGTTAAAACAATTACGTATTGTTAATACCAGTTACCATGATGTTACAACACTATGCGTAGCAATATACAAAAACAATGGATGACAAAGGATGATATATGGCATGACAATGGATACCATAGGATAACAATGCATGTCATTGGATGACAATGTATGACACCGAATGACAATGGCAACAGTCGCCTTTGCCGTATAATACATATATAGGTGTATCTACTATGGTTGTATCCTAAGTTAAGTTAGTGTTGTACAACTGTATAGGCCACATATAGTTCTTATTAAAATGCATCACGGATGTTATAGCATCATCATTCGCCTCTGAATTAGATAGTTTCAAATTACCTAGAACATGTGTTTTAACTTTCGAAACTGAACATTTTATGATTTTATAAATGTGTAAGTCTTTAACGTGTCATTAGGGATTAGTATACATCGTGATCGTCATTTGACTAACCCTAACTACTATTCCAATAACTTAAAGGGTAACGTGTGATGTTGTCCTTCAACCTTTAGCGTTAAGAGTCTGTACGATTCCTACATTTATTACAAAATTTAAGAAGAATAAACGGGTAGACGACAAAAAATGGGGAAAATCGTTTTAGAGGAACTTCCAACTATAATAATCATATCCACCTGCACAGTCGCTGCAAGTCGCTGTATAGTCGCTGTAAGTCGCTGAATAGTTGATGCATAATCACTACACAGTCTTAATCGCTGGATAGTCGCTGCATAGTCACTGCCTAGTCGCTGCATAGTACGCTGGATAGTCGCTGCAAGTCGCTGCATAGTCGCTGCACAGTCACTACATAGTCATTGCATAGTCACTGCATATAGCAAGCTATCAAGTTTAAAGGAGACACAAACACAAACCATCATCTTTAGTTACCTCAAATAGCTATTACAAAAAATCTTGCTCCATGTTGGAGATATCCTAGTTTAAAATTCGTGTCTGTGAACTGTTATTTTAGTTTATCCGTAATGTCACAATGTCACTATACAATCTGAGAACGTTTGACTTTCTCTTTGTTGTTATGTTCATAGTTTCAAGGTAGGATGTTAACAGTGTTGACACTGAAATGAGTTCTATCATTATAGGACATGTCACTCAGTAAGTGTCAATCTGTCAGTCAGTCAGTCAGTCAGTCAGTCAGTCAGTCAGTCAGTCAGTCAGTCAGTCAGTCAGTCAGTCAGTCAGTCAGTCAGTCAGTCAGTCAGTCAGTCAGGTAGTGAGTCAGACATTCGATCAGTCAGTCACTCAGTCACTCAGTAAGTCACTCACTCTGCCAGCCACTCAGTCAGTCAGACAGTCACTCAGTCAGGTAGTCAGTCAGTCAGTCACTCAGTCACTCAGTAAGTCACTCACTCTGCCAGCCACTCAGTCAGTCAGACAGTCACTCAGTCAGTTAGTCACTCAGTCACTCAGTAAGTCAGTCACTCTGTCAGTCACTCAGTCAGTCACTCAGTCGGACAGTCACTCACTCGGTCAGTCACTCAGTAACTCAGTCACTCACTCAGTCACTCACTCACTCAGTCAGACATTCAGTCAGTCAGTTAGTCAGTCTATCTCTTCGTTCTCTATTGAACTTCTCCTTTAAGTTTTACTCTTTTCTTCTTTTAATATTTCCTATACCACCTCATTGCGTGACGGGTTCGTTTACTGCCTCATCTATTATGCACGGATCACAACGTATTGTCAATTGTTTAAAAACTTTCCTCTGTCGTCTCCCCTTCGTTTTCTTCGTATTTATTATCTTGGTTAGAAGGGCCTCGCGATTGAATAACATTGTAGAGTGACGGATGGTGACTAAACTATTTATAAGTTCACCGAGTCGCATCATTGTCTGCTGTTTGCTGGCTATGTATGTGTTCCCACACAAGAACCAACATACATACATATGTATACACACACACACACGCACACACACATGTCCTAGAGAAATGGGACTTAGAACAGACCAGAAATCGGGTTTCCATATATATATTTATACACTTCTAAAAACTGAAATATAGGATGAATCATGAATAGTACGGTATCTGGTCAGTTTTCTTTTTCCTTTTTTCCATCGATATTTCGTTCCTAGAATTTGCTAATGCGTATCAATTCACCTTTTTTTCTCTGAAAGGCTCACTATACTGGAAAGAACAGCAGATAAGATGGTGCAGAGGGAAGAGATAGAGAAAAAAAAAACATCGTCCGGCCTTCATGTGTGAATTATCAATTTCTTACAATTAATCAACTTCCCGCAGAGCAAATTTCATTAGTCAGATTATTGTATAGTTGATGGTGAAGGAGGTGGCATTTATTATCCCGAGCTGCGCCAAGGTTAAGAGGCTGAATGCCTCCCCGCAGACATCAGATAATTGTTAATGCAATGCTTCTAAAGGACAATGAACATGCGGAAAATAAATATACACGACCAGAAAAGACAATACAAATATATAAATAAATAAATAAAATAAAATAAAATAGAAAACTTAAAAAAGAATGTGACTTGAAATCATTTCGTAATTAAATTATTTGTCGACTTTGATGATATCACGTGACTTATCACAAGACCGTGAAAAACTTAAAAAAAAAACATATAAAATGAGGGCGTCCTGTATAGATCAAGTGTACTATATGATATATTCATCTTTTTACGTCAGGTTTAATCGATAAGGTGTATTTATTCTTAGCAACAAGCTGTACGTCTGACGTTGTCGTGACTTGAAAAGCGTATAACCTTTAAGGGTCACCGTGGCACCAAAGAGGCCCCCTGGAATGGTGATATCTCCAGTGTCCAGTTTATAAGCTAGAGACGACGATGTGAGCGAAATAGTAATTGATTTTTGTTAGCTTATAAGGTTAAAGCTGTTATACTGCTTATGGCAATTTGCAATTATTGGCTGATTGGGGGAAGATTTTGAGTGGGTTTTAGTCTTGAATTGATAAACGGTCAGGTCCTTTTGAAAACGTAAAGCAGTTTTAGCTGAAAGTTTGCCATTTACAAAATCAATTCTTTATTTTATGAATATATGTTATTTCAGACTAATTTTACTACTCTGATGGCGTCACTGTAAACGATTTACAATCGGGATGATAGAAATCTATCTAACATCGACTATAGACATCCAATTTTTACTGCTTTCTAAAAATGTTTAAAAAACTGTTTATGATATTTTAAGAATTTTCGAAACGTGCGTGTCTTCCTCCATTCCACACAATAAATTGTCATTGAAAGGAAGAAGACGAAATCACCCTCCCCCCCCCCCCCCCGCTCCTCATCCTCCCTCATTTCCAAGAAAAGAAAAACAAGTAAACGTGACATTTCTAAAACAATTTACATGTAATTTCGCATTCTCTGTATTCGTTGAAATTGTTTTATGAACTAAGACATAAGAAATATGTAATTATCGAGTAAAAAAAAAACTTATAATCGACGTGAAATTCTTGCACACAACTCACATTTAAGTCTGTTTAACGACCTTAGACAGTAAGAAAGCCACGGAATTTCTTCATTATCCGTTCTCACTTTAATTAATCTTCGTGACAAAATTGCCTGATAATGCAAATCTTAGGAAAAAAATTAATGGATCAGATTACAAAATATTTAGAAAAGTATCATGTAAGTAGATACTAACATGTAAGCTTTTAAGTACATATACGAACGCTTTAGTTTCGGTACAAACTAGAAACATGACCAAAAAACCTAGTGAAATATTAAAGTGAACAGATTATTGAAAAGTTGGCGTAAACAAAGAGCCCCGTTTTTTTTTTGCTTTTCCCTTTTTGCCTTTAATAATGGGTTCCTTTTTGTACTTAATGTTACAAGACCATAAATCCAGTCGTAAAGATTTTCAAAGATTAATCAATCAGTGGTGAGAATGACGTCAGTGACCGTGGAAACTAATCTTCTTAAGTTGCACGATTTGCGTTTCTTTTCATAGAAATATTTCTTAATAACGAAGAACATTTTCATTGTAGTAATGTAGTATAAGCACTTCAATGAGACAGTTGAGTAACCAGTATATATGTATATATATACACACACATATATATATTTAAATACATATATATATATATAGGCTATATATATATATATATAGGCTATATATATATAGGCTATATATATATAGGCTATATATATATAGGCTATATATATATATAGCCTATATATATATAGGCTATATATATATATATATATATGTATGGGTGTATGTATGTATGTATCCTATAATACAAATATATATGTATATATATATATATATATATTTATATATATATATATATATAAATATATATATATACATATAATTATATTTAAATATATATATATTTTTTATATATATATATATATATATATATATATATATATGTATGGGTGTATGTATGTATGTATGTATGTATGTATGTATGTATGTATGTATGTATGTATGTATGTATGTATGTATGTATGTATGTATGTATGTATGTATGTATGTATGTATGTATGTATGTATGTATGTATGTATGTATGTATGTATGTATGTATGTATGTATGTATGTATGTATGTATGTATGTATGTATGTATGTATGTATGTATGTATGTATGTATGTATGTATGTATGTATGTATGTATCCTATAATACCCTAAATAGCTGCAGCTGTTGAAGACAGGTATATACACCTCTACATACATACCTATACATATATACATATATACACCCCCTACAAGGGGCCTAGAAGTAATACTGATGTCTACATACGATTGTTATTATATTTTTTTTTGAAACATTGACTAATGTCTGCAACGATGAGGCATTCATGATGAATCAGTGTAAGGGTAGACTATTCATAGCCTGAGGTGAATTTCATTTTTCGGTTTCAGATTACAACCGTGTCAAAGAAACTGACATTATAGTAAGCTCTAATATTGCTTTAGTCTCGCTGATACTATATGTCATTCGTTTTGAATTTTGTTATCACTAACAAGACTGCATGTATACATTTAATAATGTCTAGTGCCAAACAACCATGCGATGAGCAGGAACGAGTAGACAGTGTTTAATATAGAGAAACAACACATGTTCCTATATATAAGTAGTATATTGTGTCATCAAGACGGGATAAAGTCGCTACTTGGCCTTTTTGAGTGGGATCATGCGTATGAGCCTTATAATGATTTTCACCAGCCAGACGGATTTTCATGAATTCAGCCGATTTGTGCTGATTTTCATGCGTAATGTTGAAATATTCACCCATTGCCAGCCAATCTTACAGTTCTCTTTTTCAAGTTATATTTAAAAAAGACTGGTTTGTTTTTCACATTAAATTTATAATTTATATGACTTTTTTGGGAAATTAAAACTTTCGAATGCTCAGGGTAGTAATAAAACTTTTCATATTGTAATAAATCTTTAGACCTAACCCTAACGTTAACAATACCCCATAACAATAGAACTCTTCCGAGGACGTGGTGATTCTTTAGAAATCACAACCGAGGACCTGGAATTCTTTTGTTCAAGTCTTCGGTCAGAATACAAAACAAACGCACAGGCACACACATACGCACAAACACACATACTTGAGTTATAAACAGAAAGCAACACATATATCACTCGATGCTTAGTCACGATAAACCAATTAAAACAGTAAAAAATATCATAATTTCAAAAAAAAAATGAGGAAAAATTGGGAGGGGTGATTAAAAAGCGTTATCGGCGTTTCCTGTACCAAAAGACTGCACCTCAACATTATCTCTTCCACTTCTCATGTATTTATTTGATTTGAATTATATATTATGTTTTTTGTTGTTGTATCTTTTTCCCCAAATATATTTTGTTCTTATTTCTGATAAGCCTATTATACATTATGATGAATGAAAATGCCATGTTTAAATGATTACAGAGGAAGACATGAATTAAATATGTTTTTCCCATTTTCTTTTCTTAAACAATATAGGTTATGGACACATTGCACCTGTGACGTGGGTAGGTCAAATGTTCTCCATCATCTATGCGTTAGTCGGTATACCCCTTATGTTACTTGTCTTAACAAACGTCGGACGTGTCCTCGCCAACAGTGCTCGCTTACTCTACATCATGTACTCCAGTAGACTCTGTCAGAAAGTTCGTTGTCATAGCAACAAGAGGAAAAAGAGAAGAGGGAGAAGCAGCAGAAAGAAACGTAAGTCAGATATTTTCATAAAAACATATTACAGCAAAATCAATAATAATAATAATATCATTAAACTAAAATATCATTTTCGTGTGATTTACATTCTTCTATAACTACAATATAAGTTAGAAAAAAGTTTGAAACACAGGAGGAGGAGGAGGAGGAGGTTGGGGTTGATGGTACGTGGTTTCCATATCCAGCCCTTCGATTCGAATAGGAAAAGGGCTGAAAAGGTGCATTCGTTCCTATTGGGACCGATGGTATTATATTTTGGCTTCATGTAGTTCTTTGCACCCCACCACCCCCCCCCCCAACCCGCCATCTCTTCCCCTCCCTCCCACACATACCCCTCGCATTATTCTACCGCAACTGTTCGTTTCGTGGTATATAAGATCAGGGAGAGTGAGGCAGAAGTGTTTAGTTTACTCACAACGTTGATCTTTATCTTTACGGAATGGGAGAGGGCGGCGTGGCCGCAGGGAATGGGGGGGGGGGGATTGGGTGGCAATGAGGACCCCTAAGGCTGAATTAGCAGGATTGTAATTTGACGATACTTCCTTTGCTCAGAAAATGAGAGTAAATTTACGAATGAACTGCGTTTTTTATTCATACCTAATATCAGCTGGTTTGAATATTTAGTTTCAGCGTTGCTCTGACACGCAATGATATGGCAATGGCACGTAAATAAATTGCTTTTATGACTTGTAGCGTCGTACGACAAGTTTTAATATCTCGAGGGAGCCTGCCGGTAAATATTGTTAAGTCAAATATTGACAAAAGCTATCATGGACACAAAATACATCCATTGTGCAGATACAACCTCTTGCAAGGCCTGACCTAATATTCATATAAGCTCTTGGCTGAAGTAGTTATAACATCCCCCCCCCTCCACTAAGAAAAAATACATTAGCTAGTTAGGCTTAACATGTTTGCTGTTGATAACACATGCAATATTGAACTTGTGGTTCTGAGAAGCGTTAATAATTTAAGTGAAAACATATAACTCTTTGAATGAATAACGATCGGATCCGTTGGAAATACATCATGAGTTAGATATAATTTAAACCAAGTCATATTCCAAATTTGGATGCTTTTTAATATATTCATTTAGAAGTATATGAATTGAAATACAAAGTTACTTTATATATTCCGTATTCGTTCACAGTTGTTTCTGTCGTTCGAAAATGAAAAATTTATGATACGGTTCACTCGCATTTGACAGAACCAGGACAATTCAATCAATGGCTTAGATGATAATCTTCAATCATTGAAGATTAAATATCTCCTTCATGTGACATATGTGTCTTATGTATCTCTGTGTTTTGGTTTAAAAGTTGGAGTGGGTGGGTTGGGGGGGGGGGGTGGAGCGGGAATGTATTTGGAATGAACGTTGTCTTGTGTCTTGCGTCTTGCGTCAATTAATAAAACCAATTTGATATGGCGCCACTGTAGGCAAATATTTCTTGTTTTAGTATTATCATTATTATAATTACCATCAATTTTTATGTAGCCATTGTTCTCTCGAGTTCTTTGAAATCTCTTCCGACTCTATGACTCTAAGAAAAAAAATCAATTGGATATATTACTTTATATGTTTGCTGTTTATGATATAATGGAAAAAAGCTCGTTATAAAATAGTGCAAATATTCTTAGCGACGAGTATTGGTCTTGTTTAAAGATTTTAATTTGGAAATTAATATTTTAATAGGGGAAACAATATGAAAGCTTGGTTACATATGCCCACGTGGTCTTTTTCATGTAAATATTATAAATATCTTTTTGAAAGAGATGCTTGTTATGATGAGCAACACCAGCCTGTATTGTGAACAGCACCATCAGTTTTTTGAACAGCGTCCTCAGTTATGAACAGCGTCCTCAGTTATGAACAGCGTCTTCTGATTCATTAGTATTTGAAAAACGTCCTTATGAATTGTGAACAGCGACCTTCCTTATGGATAATTAGACCAGTTTGCTCGTAGATATCCCATTATCTATTGTGACAGGATTCATTTAAATACTAGATTGACGGCTTAAACAAGTCTTACAATGGCATCAAGGCGTCTGGACAGTGTTGGGGCTTTTAATGTTGACCTCGTTTGTTGTTTTCTTGACGTTGTTTTTTTTTACTTTGGGAGAGGTGGTATTTGATAATCTTGTTTACTAAAACAATAGTAAAGTTTTGAACTTTACCTATAAAAATCTGGCGCTGTATTAAGTAATTCACCATAGTATTCACCATACCCTAAAAAATGTATATATCAAGACAAAACATAAATAGAATTAAATGTTTCCACTCCCAGTGAATCTATGACATCACACACTGACAAAATGGATGCCTTCTGATGACGTTGACTTTTAATGCAGGGTATCTCCATTACCGAAACGAAATTTATGTTAGCTATATGGGGTAATCTTCCTCTCGTCGATCTTTGAAGATGTCGTTGGTTGCTTAAATTATCCATTACTTTGCATTGATAATGCGCTTTTCGCCGCATTTGGGCTGCATGCAGTTTGATCAAAATCGTTACGATATTTTACGCAGTTTATACGCTTGGACTATAGGCGTACTTAGTCCATTGGCATATACACAGACCTCGTCATTTACCAAGGCCACCTGAGCATAGATAGAAGGTTTTAACTGACCTATGTCCTATCTATAATATGAATGACTGATGGCTTGGAATATCGCGACATACCCTCACTTTGCCAGCATGATCGTTTTTATATTTTGAGCTAGAAGAAGAGGTGAAAGTTTCGCATAATACTCGCTCAATCCATCTGTTGGCGTTCACCGCGGAATCTTCCTCTTTTACCCACGAAATTAAGGAATAAACAAAAACGTCTACAAATCGTACACAGTCATCTTGATTTTTAGGCTATCACTTTCTCTTCAAATTAATGAGGGGGTGGTGGCAGAATCTGTCCCGGGGGTCCAACCTGACCCACAGCGCCATTTAACTTAGTAGAACACCATTGATAGTAGCTATAGTTAACGTCAAAATAATGTCCCACAATTCTCATTACATAACGTAACATTTATATATAAACATCGAACAAAACAACACTGAATTAACTTAATGTATTCTTCATAGATTATCGACCCAAAAAGTTAACGATAAATACAAATTTAATATGCTATCGTGTTCAATAAACGAATCGTTTTTCATCTTTACAATGCAATAACCAACTATTTTCTGCGTACATCGCAAGGGCTTATAGCCGTGAAACCAACGAGTGAGTGCTTTCTTATATAGCCCAAACGGCCACGTGACGTTCGTTAACAATCCTCCTGATAAATGCCAAACGACAGATTATGACCACTTTCGTTCTAGTTTATTACATCCTCTGGTCTTTGTTTTTTTTTGTTTTGGGGCTTTCTTTATGGCGGGAAAATTTTACCATAACGGTGACACAATATAATTGCACACTTCTTTGTATACGCAACCCTCACTATCTGTTTAGATTGCTCTCCAACGGTCATGTAGGGAAAAAAACATATTCATATAATGACAGATGACAGCAGCATCCTAAATCAAGGCTTCTTTACTCATTCGTTGCCATGGGAACGTCAACCTATGTTGCCGTAATTGTCGAAATGCAAATACATAGGAAAACACTCATCAGTTAAATGAGACGATTCAAGGCTTTTTTTTTTATCTTTACTTTTTTGGCTTGATAATGTCAGATTTGGTTCATGAAAAGAAATCATTCCACGCGCCGGTGCAAAGAGGAAAAAAAGAAAAAAAGAGGCCGCTTTTCTTTACATTTCTTCTTTTTCTTCTTCTTCTTCGTATTTTACTTTTTTCTTTCTCTTTTTGCGAACCGAATATGAATATCGTCCCATGTGAGTTATAGCCTATCAGTGCAAAGTAATCATATCTTAGCCTAGCCTCTTACAGAAATCTTCAGGGATGACACTCAATCATTTCTCTACTTTTGAAAGAAACTTGTCATAAAGACAAGGATCTATATATATATAAAAAAACGCGGTGACACTCTATGCTTTGTACCGTCTGTGTGCATTGTACGGGCAACAAAATTAAAGCTTGGTTGCATCAATCGTAACTCACTCGAGAAATCGGCTTTACTTAAAATAAAATATAAAATAACCGAAAGGAGGGGAAAAGAGCACCTTTCTTTCAGAAGCGATCGACAGAAGAAAAATTGTCGAAATTATATTGATAACTTGTCGCTTCAGGGGACCATTTCAGAGAAATTTGCTGTTGGTGGCAAATATTTACACTGTAGGTTTTAACTTGTATGTTGAATTACAACATATAGTTAAGGAGGGGAGGGGGGGGGGGGAGGGGAACAACCGTGATCTTTGACAAATGTGTCAGAGATGTTTGTGACGAACGACTATACCCCAAACAACTACAAAAATCTTGCTCCGTTTGGTTAAAAGTTTAATTTAAAATTCTTATCTGGGAGTTGACAATTTGTAAATTTATGATGTCATATTGCCACTAGGATCTGTAACCTTTTACTCTCTATTTTTATTTTTCATATTTGTTATCGTAGCATGTTGACCAGCGTTGATAATGAAACTAACGCCATCATGTGGTCAAGTTAAAGAGGTATATTTTACATTCAGCATTATCAAATCCATGTCCAGTCAAGAAAGTAAGCATTACAATTACTAAATATTACCCCCCAAAAAAATAATCCATGCACATGTGGCTCGATGACGTCAAACGTTAGACTTGATCAAGTCGTTGACCTCACGCGTGGAAGAACATTAAATCTGTGATACCTCCCAAATGTAATAAGATGTTTTCTTAGCTGTTTTGGGCAAATTGCTCATGGCATTAGTCCCCATCACATAGACCAACAACGACCAATAACGATGCTCGAGTTTTCGAAGTCAGTGATAAAAATCATTATGAATATCCCTAAATCTGCTAGAAAGTTAAAAACAAATGGGTACTCCTAGCTGTTATAAGTTCAGAAATTATATTCCTGTCACTCTCAAAGCATTTCCCACTCTCAGACATTAAACTGTCTGATTGAAACCTCTTCTGAATATGCAAATAATTGGAGAGTTTATAGAACCTTCAGGAAAAGTACATGTGACAATTTTTAGCATTTTTTAGCTTACTCAATTTTGGCGCCAAAACAAATGCCATTTATTTAGTGTTGTAAGTGACTGAGAAACGATGCAGGCTATATGTCTTGTTACTATTCGTTTAAAATATTATACAGGTGAAATGAAAATATATATCATTAACGGCCACATAAAAAAAGGGTTTTGAAATAATTTAATATTGTTATGGTCATTTCATTTTTCTGTTTTTGGGAGGGGAAGGGTGGAGGTGAATAAAAATTGTCTGAATATATTATTTTTAAAGGACCAATAACGCTACTGATGGAAAGGAAAGCGTCTATTCGAAAAAGAAGTCTATAACATATGTTGTGTTGAGTAGCCCTGCACGTGTCACAATGAAACGCCATAAAGCTCACCAAAATATGAAATGTTCATACCTTGTATATCATATGTCCATGTTATAATATAGTATTTCACAAAGTAATATCTAGTTGGTTTTAAGAGTGGCTTTTCACTACAGCATTATACGACAGCATGCAGTTTTCAAATATCAGATTACGTGATGTTGTCGTCACATTGGAGAGCCTTTTGGCGTTGTGTATTACATTTACAACGGGTAATGATATAGATATAGAAAGATATATATAAAATTCCTTTCATCCCTATTGCAGTATATATATATATATAGATATATATTTATTTATTTATTTATATATATATTTATATGTATATATATATATATATATATATGTTTATATGTTATATATTTTATCATCAAATTTTCATCAAAGTTTTTATCATCAAAATAAAAGAGATAACGGCGGCACATGTTATCCATTGTAATATAATGTAATACAATACTGGTATACATATATGAGTTTCAAAAACGCTAGATATTTCGAACCTCCTGGCATCTTCCTCGCTCTATAGTCATGGTATAAAAATTATTCTCAGGATATATTTCGGTAGACCTACTTTAAAATAAAAGTTTGTTATTTGAAGATAGAAAACAAGATCGCACCATGTTTCTTTAAAACGTGAACAGGGATTGTATTTCTCTGCCTGCCCTGTTACTGATACATCAATCTAAAAGATCTACTACTACACGGATTCCAGCTTGTCTTCCTGCGTCCTTCTCTCTTATTGCCAGCTGCAAAGATTTCAGAGAATTATCTGCATGAGTGAAGAGATATACTTCTCTGTCTTCGAAGATTCAATTTCAACAACCAAAAAAATGCTTTCAAATGCAACAGCTGAGCGAGAACTCGATCCAGCCGTTATTAAATATCACAACTGACAAATCTTAAAAGATTATTTGCAAACCAGAGAACAACATCATCACTCCACTGGCTCCGTTATATTCATTTTTTCTTTCTTTCTTGAATAAGCACAATGTATGTACGCCGTCTTAAAGGAACATTGTAAAAACCATAAATTGTCGTATCTTTTGTTTTTTTTTATAGGGAATGTTCTTAATATTAAGATGTTTCGTGGTTCTGATATTCATTCTGTACTCATGCATGCGTTACGTGGGATCGTATAGGTGACACTAATCAAGCAAATTAGAAATTCCGTGTTAGTCTACTAGGTCAACTATACACTCTTAATTCCATGTAGAGAGAACTCATTTTCTGAGAACGTCCACAACGAACATTCTTTCGAAGGATGATTTCAGTCGTTTTCCCAAGAGTGACTTCTAGCAAATTTCGCTCTAATAGATTGAACATACTCAACGGTTGTAGAGCTAAAATGGTAAATGAATTCAATCTTTGATAAGACTGAATTTCCCTCTTACAAATAGTATATAAACTTGGACACTCTCGAAGAGTGAATTCTCACTCTTTGGAGTCAAGAGTTTACATTTCTTAAAATTGGATTTAAAAAAATGGCATACGTTCTGACAAAATTTGACATTTTTCATTCCATGCTAACACTGCATTCCACCAGACAACTGTGTGACAATAATTGTGACTATTGTGAGGAAACGGTTTTCAGTGTTGGCAACAAATATTATAAAAATTCCAAATTATGGTCACGTTTAATGCTAGAATTACAACCAGAATTTACCGTCAACTTCAAAAGAAATTTTCCGCACTGAGACATTTTAATTGTCTAATTCACCTCCTGTCGATTATGTCTAGAATCAGAACCTGTATGACAGTCACTTTGAAACATTTCTAACAAGGTAAACATAATATCATAATATGTTGGACGAATTCCTAGTGACCTTAAACCTGTTTCTACGTACGCTTTTCGCTATGGTATGTCCTTATATTTATATTTAAAGTAAAACAAAAAAGTTTCGGCTATAAAATTTCAAATTTTTCATTTCCAGATTCTCCTCCTTCACCCCCCCTCTTTAATTTTGATTAGTCCATCTCGAACCAATAATCTGCTTGCCAAACTTAGCAGCAACAAACAATACAATCTAGAAACTATATATTCAATCAGTGGCGGCGGAACCGGGGGGGGGGGGCTTGGGGGGGCTCAGCCCCCCCCAATGAAAAAGTTGAGGGGGCAAATGCATGATAAGCCCCCCCAATATTTACCAAGGCTCCGAAACGTGCATCTGCCCATTTTATTTTAATCAATTATCAAACGAACAAAAACACAATATTAGCATTTGACCTGTACTGTAAAGGGTACATGCATTCGTGACAGTGCTTGGTTCATAGAAATTTGTTGGCAACTGCACATGGTTTTGGAATTAGTATTACCCATTTGTTGACATTAAGAAATGCTTTCTGTTTTTTCTTATGACATTTATTTAATTATTGCATTTAATTGCAAGTAGTAATTTACTACACTCAAAAACGTCTTTGCAGGCGAGTACACTACGAGTAATTGCTACTCTCTTAAAACACCATCGAATATACAAATTACAATGTTTTTACAGATTTTTACGTGCAATCTGAGAATTTGCAGGCTTGAGACCCATATTTTAGGGCTAGGTATTCGCAGCATAAAACACTCGGGAAGTGCCGTTTCCGGCCATCTGGGTGTTTTAAAAACCCAAAATTTTCTTGTACGCTCCGCGCCAACTGATGGTGGCGCTCCGCTTAGATAGTCTCCACACTTTAGCCCCCCCCCCCCAATAAATTCCCCGTTCCGCTGCGCCTGTATTCAGTATACGCTACATTTGTAAGAGACTTTTCTTAAGTAGTAAATATTTTTTTACGCGTCCACATAACCTCAATATATCCACATAAACTGAGGTATAAACTTTGGGTAATGGTTACATAGATTGCTCTGTGGACACTTATAGTGTCCTCCTTTGACCTGGAAGTCTACTTTACGTTCCTCGTTAAATAATTCACCTCATGAATGCAAAATTACTCCCCTTTCCTCTTGACGTCATCTTTGAATTAGCATCGTTGAGGGGTAAATTAACTTCTGCTGAGCAAATACAGATTGAAGATGATAATTTTTCATAGCGGGACGTCTGATATACGATCTGTTGGCGGCAGTTATTACTTGCGCTTAACATCTATGAAATTAGCTTTGAAAAAAGAGAGAAAGAAATTTTTCGGAACGGTCATGTATACTTTGGTCACCTAGCCTTTAATTAAGTCGGGAGACAAAGGTGCGAAAATATCGCAGCTTTAATTGAACCTCTGCATCACCTGGGACATTTGTGGAAGCTTATATACATCAGAGAAATTGTTATCAATGTAAACAGGTCAACGGCATATCATGGTCCAGCGTGCAGCCTGACCTTTGAGTATATATATATATATATATATATATATATATATATATATATATATATATATATATATATATATATATATATATATATATATATATATATATATATATATATATATATATATATATATATAGTCATTGCATTTCATGTGTTATGCAATTCCTTCTTGAAAACATTTGCAGGATGGGAAATCAATTTCGGAGATTCCACAACCAATTCCACTGGGAGTAGAATCTCCATTAAAGGTATCCTTTCGTTAATAGTTGCCCGAGGTCAAATAATAAGACCTAGTCTACCTAGAGATTAAAAGGTGAAATTTTGTCCATAGTGTAAACATATAGTGTCATTACGTACGCTAAAGATAGAAAGAAAGAAAAATAGCCAATATCGTTTTATATACACACATATATATATATATATATATATGTATGTGTGCATACATTTTGTAGTGTTATTCATCTCCATTGGATGTGAATGAAACATACATAAGTATATAGCCTCCGGTATTACTCGACGTCAAACGCTAAATATAATTTAGATATAATGTATGATATGACTCAAAACTCATTTTTTTGGGCAACGTGCACGGTTTTAAAATAGATCTCTCCCCTCCCCCCTTCTTTTTTCTCTTGTTTTCTCTTGAAGGTATAATAAGGAAAGTGCATTTTGGGGTCGATGCTCCTTTCTTGTTATCAGAAATAGATCCTCGAGCTCAGTTTTCATTTCATCCAGGCGCAATTGACAGAGGTTAAATTATCATGATAAAGTACATGCATCTATCTACCTATATATCTATCAATCTATCTATATATATATATCTATATTACAACGAAACAATGAATATATATATTTAAGGGTTTTCAGTTAATGTTCAGATTGGTTTCAGTTTTGTAAATAAATTGGAACGATGTAACCGCAAATCCATGTAATGCGTAGATTTCTCAATATACTTAAACATAGTTTTAGATTTATTGCATTGTTCTATCATTTACAATAACAATAAGCTCATATTCCACCGCTCAATGACGTAAGACACTTAAGAGAGAGTTGTATAACAATGAAACCGAATATGTCGTTTTAAATTAGGTGAAAATTATCTCAGTCGCTGTGGATTTTGTCATCGCTGTTTCTCTCTCTCTCTCAATCTCTCTGTCTTTGCCTCTGTCTCAGAATAACTACTAATATCGTTGACCCTTACTTAGGGTTTGTGAACTTTGGAATAGGGACGTAAACTTTGGAATATAAGTGCATAGATTTGATTTCAGTGTGGCAGAAAAAATAAACTCGGATAGCGGTGGTTTCGATGATAGAAGATGAATGTTTGCTTAAACTTTCATGAACATACGTTTCATTGAGTGTCTGAATAAGGTCATTGTCATATTTAAGACGTCACAGATGTAATATTTCATGGGTTGAATAAAGTGCAAATATCGTTGTACATCGTTAAAATATTGGCATAATAATGAACCTTTCTTAACTGACCTTCAGAAAAAAAATACATATTTTATGAGGAAATAAATTTTGTTTTACTGGAAAGCGAGAGTAAATCTTTGCAATAAAGGTTTACTTAGTGAAGAAAGGAATAACATGACGCCATAGATGGCGTCAATAAGTCTGTCTATGAACATTATTCAGTATTTAGGTCTCTTGTTTTTTATTGTTTTTTATTGTGTTTTATCATTGCCATTGTGTTTTAATTTTGTATATACTGTATTAATGAATTTCCCACTCGATAACTGATTTATCCTCACGAAAACAAAGATAAATATTTGTGGGTGGCAGCCTGAATCGTAGGTGTGGGGGGGGGGGTGGAGGGTAAGGCAAACTTGGAACGGCTGTGGGAGAAGTGACTTTGATTTGAGAGGGCAATCTATACAAAATCGCCTCAATACGTCCCGTCAAAAGGGCACTTTCTAAATAACAGGAAAAAAAGGGTACACATTTCATTTACTACAAAAGGAGCCCTTCTTCTTGTGCATGGGTACTTCAATACCGCCCTCATTACTGTCGGGGAAAACATTTCCTACTGTAGTTGTTATTTCTTCATTGTAACCAAATTACGTCATTCATGAACTCTTCATAATGTATACGTATAGAGAACATTAAGCCAAAGTCCGCCGATAGAATAATAAGTGACTGTTTTAATTTATTGTTATAAAGCCCAACGGGTTTATAAAGCTATTATATGTTGCTTTAATTTGTTTTCGACGATTAAGTTGCCATTTCACTGTTTTCGTCTGCGCATCACCACATAAAAGCCTTTCTGATTTCCCCTTCTAAAATTACTGAGATGCTGAATTGGACGGTTTCACAGATAATAATGCGTTAAGTGAACTCAAAAAAAATACTAACAAGAAACTGCAACCTATTTGACAATAATATTTCTTTATATATTTCTATATATATATATTTATATTACTATATATTACTATATATATTTCTATATATATTTCTATATATATATATATATATATAATTATATATATATATATATATATTTATATATATATATATTTCTATATATATATATATATATATATATATTTATATATATATATAACTATATATATTTCTATATATATATATATATTTCTATATATATATATATATTTATATATATATATTTCTATATATATATATATATATATATATATATATATATATATATATATATATATATATATATATATATATATAGGTAGTGTGTGTTTGGGAAGGGGGCTGATTTAAGTAGGGTCGAGAACATTTTTGACATCCTTGATCAAGAGGAGTGGTCTAATTCCATTCCGACTGAATGTAAAAGAGTCCCCCGGCTGAACGGTTCTAACACAGCGACTGACACTGAAGGTGGGGCTATGATATCCTCCATCCCTTCCTTCGCACGCCATTGCGCAGTAAGATCAGTATATTGTCTATAATTTTGTCGTTCATAAAGGACTATTATAAGAGTCAGTCAGTAACTTCCTTCTTTTTCTCTGCTTTGTTCTTACAGGAGTGAAACGGGCGGGATCTCAGAAAAGCACAAAAAGTATTAAACGATCAAATTCGAAGAAGAAGACCATAAAGAAAAAACCGACACAAACAATAGTCAGTGTGGACCCCGAAAACAAATCGGGCAAAGCACGACCGGTATCACTCAACGTCGAAATGATGAATTCTTCCAATTGTCGACTACCGCCCTCTTACGACGAATCCAACCAGATGGAGGAACGGATGTCGGAACGGATGTCGGAAGACCGCGAATCTGCAATCTCTTTCCTGACAGATAAATCTCGTCCAACCTCCCGACACATGTCCCTCCCATCCCCCATCTCCGAGGAGAGAGGTGAGAGCAGTTCCACTTCCACGTCAAATAATACGCCTCTCCCTAGAGCAGGCATCGCGGTAATCGACGAAGCCAATGAGTTCGATGAGGATTGCCCTCTAACCCCGGAAGGAGACGAATCATTACGATATGATAATAACAACGACCACGAGAAACAGCCGAGTATACGAACTATATCGAAGGATGCGTCATCGAAGAGGAAAGTTGAATTCAAAGCCGCGGAATACACCGAATTTGGTGGTCAGTTTGGAGAAGAGAAATTTCCTCGTCAAAGATCGTGCATAGAATTTGGTCAATTAGATAGAAGCAATACCTATGGTAAGGTAGCTCATGATAGACCTCAGTGTTCAGCTTCGGAAGTCATTCAGGCATCTCCAACCAACGAGGAGGTGGCTAGTATATCTCAAAGCGAATCGCAGGTGAAAGGGACACCGAGTCTCCATAGCGACACGAAATCTGTACGATCGGGAGTCGGAAGTTCCCGATCTCTATCCGATTGTACCACTCGGACGTGCGATACGGGTAAAACGAGTGGGACATATCCACGGAAGAAAACGAAACAAAAATGGGTTCTCATGAAACCGCCAACTTTAAGAACATTGCATAGGTCCAAGAGAGATCTGAAATTAATCGATTCGACGTTAGCTATCAGACTCGCCAACTACGATAAACTACTCGGGAGTAGTCGAGAAGATCTCTCGACTGCTATCCCAGAATTCACTTGTTGTAACAATAACAAACTGCTGACGGACATCGCAGAGAGAGGTTTCGATCAAGCGTCACAGCCGTTGATTGAAGAGTACGACAAAAAGCGAGGTCGTCGAAAGTTAGAATTAGAAGAAGATAGCGACTATGACAGCGAGGACTCCTCTAATCCAAGCAGAGGAGAATTACAAGTATCAGATATTCCAATTACTCCTGTCATTGTCTTTTTCATTGGATATATCACCTTCGGTGCTATTCTCTTCTCAAAGTTAGAACCGGGATGGTCTTTCTTTGAAGCCTTTTATTTCTGTTTCATTACATTAACTACCATAGGGTTCGGTGATTACGTACCAGACAACAGTCTAGCCAATTTGATTGCGTGTTGTGTGTATACTATGGTGGGAATGGCGGTCACTTCCATGTGTATAGCGCTGATGATGAAGAAATTTGTTACGTCGGTTAAAAATTTTGCAATCAATATAGGAATTATGGAACCAGAAGAGTAGGGTCATGTTATATAAATACATATATGTATACATATATAAATATATATATATGTATATATATATATATATATATATATATATATATATATATATGCATATATATATATATATATATATATATATATATATAAATATATATATATATATAAATATATATATATATATATATATAAATATATATATATATGTACAAATATATATATATATATATATATATATAAATGAATATATATATATTTTATATATCTTCTATATATATTCTTTTTCGTTCATTTTGTATTACCATATTTTGCCAAATGGTTCGACGGTTTACGGTACGACGGTACACGGTATACTGTATAGTCCACATGTCTCGAGCTCATAATATTCAAGGTTATAAATGTGAATGTTAAGTTCTTGTTTAAAGATAAAATAGTACTTTATCAAGTTCAATGAGGCCTATAGCGGGTATAGCGAGGTAATTGCCTATTTCATTTTTAATTAGGTCAGGACTTGCAACAGTGACCCAATCAAAATATCATAGGCATTAAGACTCGGACCGTTGAACACAAAGTGTTAAACGTATTACGAAAGTCTCTTAGCCTATTTTCTACGCTCTACTTTTACTTTCAAGGGCGTCTTACACGAAAACCAATAATAACAATATTATTGATTGTTAAATGCTAATATTGACACATCATGCAAATTACTTATAGTAAGTAACCTAAGATATTTCCAAGGGACGCCAAATGTAGCCAAACTACAAACTTGTCAGGAAAGACAAACGGGCCTTTTCTCCCCTCCCCCTTTTTACCCTTTTTGCTTAAGAGTTTATGAACATCCAAGATAATGCACTAGCTAGTACGCAGTGATTGTCCTCTGCGCATGTCTCAACCACAATCTAGTCACTTCACCCCCGATCACCTTCCCACACCAACTGGCCCCATCTCGAAAAATATAAATTTAAGTACCTATAGACGAAAAGCATTTTCTCGATTTTATTCATTTATTAAATTTTTGCATATTTAATCAAGAAGGTTTCTATAGGGACGCAATGACTATTTAATTAGATAAAATAGATAGTTAGATAATAATTTAATTCAATAAAATTTATTGGCAACTGTCTCTTAACTCCCTAATAAATATGAACATGTATGATATACTATTACAGAGAGGACAGGGCGATGATCACAAATAAAATCGTTTAATAATGGTGTCCCAAGTAGAATTGGTCACGTGAGTATCCTTAGAATCACTCTAAGCCAGGGTTTCCCTAACTTTATCCCCCCCCCCACGAACCCCCTGTGGATGTCAGATTTGTCCACGAACCCCCAACTTTTCGAGACACGATCTGAGTCATTATTATACTATAATACGCATAACAGTGCTTCGTAAATGATCAAGTTCATAGTGTTATATTGAAATGGAAAAAAAAACAATATGTACAAACATTTATTTGGAAACTTCAAGATCAGATCACGAATTGTATCACGCAACGATCAGCCATCACACACGATGAGACGGATGCTCCTGTATTTTATCACATGCAAGGTACGGTACTACTGTGGCAACGTATGCGTATGGAACGCGAAAAGAGTTTGTCGATAGGTACGACTTTTGTACATTACTAAATTATATAATATAGCTTAATTTTAGTTCAATAAAAAGTACCCTAGTTTTGACTTTCAGAAACGTCCCAAGAACCCCCTGGGATGGACTCACGCACCCCCTGGGGCTTCATGCATCCCAGTTAGGGAACCCTTGCTCTAAGACATATGGTATAGGTTCACTAATGTCGGGTATGTCTTTTTCAAACTTCAAATATTCAAATACAAGGAAATATTCGATTAACAAATGCTTCTTCATCACTGAGAAAAGTCGGAAAATCGCAATTAACTAATGTCTTTTTCTCCCTCTTCTTTAAAAGCAAATGTAAAATTATGAAGCAATACAAAAAAAAAAGCAGCTTTCTGTATAAGATCATTGTTACTGACTAGAAGAATAAGCTAATTAATGTTCTTAATGTCTCCCCTCTTTTGTCAAGGTTTTTCATACCCTTTGTCTACGATCTAACCAATTATAGATGAGCAGGCGCGTAGCCAGGAATTTGCCAAGGGAGGGGCGAAACTGTAAATTCCGCATTGCAAACTATCTAAGCGTAGCACCACCATGGTTGGCGCGAAGCGTACAAGAAAATTTTGGCTGTAAATGCCTCCCAGATCGCCGGAAATGGCACTTCCCATGCCTTGTAAGTTGCATCTTAGCATTTTCTCTTTTGAAAATACTAGCGATATCATAAAAACCTTTAAAAATTTTGTAAAAAATATGCTCAAGGGGGGGGGGGGGGCTACGCGCCTGTAGATGAGATAGCAAAATGCGCACGTGTCATCCTTTGTGATGATGAAATTATATAAAATGGAGATTCATTAAAAAAAAAAAAAAGGTTAAAGGGCAAAAAAAAAAGGAAGAATGATTTCGAAGTGTTAAAACACCTTTCCCCTTCAACCTTTCTTTACAGCAATCTCTACCACGTGACCTTCTTTAAACAATCAAACCAAATGGTCCATATGTTTTAAAGATTACGTGTCTGTCAAGAAGGTCTCTAATTAAATTCTTTACTCATCGCGTAAAACTTCCAATGTCGTCACAAAAGATCACGTGTGGCCAGACATCGTCCCCGTGAGGAGCTATTTCCTTTTAAAATATATCGGATACTTTTAAATGACAAATGTATAAGCCTCTAACCTTGTTAATTATGACAGTTGACCCATTTGAAATATATATAGGTCTAAAGCAACCATACATGAATATTATATTCATCGTATATGAAATAATGGTCTAGTTGCTCAGACACACACACACACGCCAAGTCGTTTACATAAAAGTAAACAACATAAAATAAAAGAACGAAACATATATTTAAAAAAATCTGAGTCAACTAACCAATTAACCTAATAATACCGTAATCCAGTTGTTTAATATTATTAAGCCTAAAGGAACAGTTAAAATAATATATTCAAACAAAAGGAGAGGGTAAATTCTCACTTGTCGTCAAATATTAAGGTGTAATATTTTTTGAAAGAAACATTAAAGAGGATGGCATATTTTGTAAAACAAATAATATAGCTTATAGTAAAATAATGTATAGTGTCCCGGATGTAGTTTAATCAAAGGGTTTGGTAATAATAATATGCACCCTCTCTCCAACTCCCTTTACTACCGTATATTACTCTATGTATACTACGACGCTTACCACACCCGTAACACGCCCGCCCCCCCCCCCTCCTCACCCCTTTATCCCAAATGCCTTGATAAAATTCGTGGCAATCAGTTAGTGCTTATTTCACAAAAGTAATAGAAAACCAGTGACGCTTTTCATTAAATTTCTATACGGTAGTTAAAACTGATGTATACCTTCTCAAGCTGTTACACAATAGTGTAATATCTATGTAAAAATTTTAAACCACTCTTTGAAACACTGCAGACTAAATTGACACAAACAAAATAGTAACACTTTGCCCTGTGCACCATATGTCGTATGTATGCGGAACATTGCCGATCACGTCGTGTTCGATGGCTGTCGTGACGTCACGCGTCATCTAATACTCGGATCAAAGATTTCCGACAATGTTAAAACTCCATTGTTTTAGTTATGTCATTAACCGTCGGTATGAACTCCCCCTCCCCCCCCCCCGCCCACGACCAATGACCCACGACCCTACCTTCACTTCACCACCCTACCTTTGCATCAATCCACTAGATTGTTAAATACGAACTATTTTTGTTTTGGCGATAGAAAATACTATGTGAATAGCAATATTTCAAAATTAACAATATAGGTCAATGTTAACAGATAAAAGGTACATCCTACAATTTTATTTTTAGTTTAAAGATTATTTATTGAAAATAAATTAATCTTAACTACGTAAAGTAGTTTACATCCAAGGTACAAGAAAAATCGAAAATATAGTTATTGAGAAGGAAAAAAAACGAGTTTTCTTTAACGATATTCTGATATTGATAATTACAAAGCGGTAAAGTTTCATTTTTTATTTATTTACAGGGATAATATTGTAGACTCGTATAATTCAATATACAGGCTATAATGTAGTTTTGATTTATATTTATTATTATTATTACAAAGAAAGGCTTTATGTATTAATTGTTTATAATATATATGAATATGTTAGAAACACAAATAACGGTTGTTGTAAAAGATAATATCCAACTATGACGTAACACACTACCTATTAGTGATATTTTCGTTCATTAAATTTATATCATGAGCGCATATTATCGCATAATATAATGAAAAGGGCAATTTAATTATGTAATACAGAAACCATCGAGTATACCTGAATATTAAATTTAGAAATTTTTGGGAGCCCTTTTTTTATAGATATTTTTACCTTACAATTTGCCCTTAATTTGCATGCTAATGGAACACACGTAATAAATTAGATTGGGTATTCTTGATACTATTCCGTAGGCAATGCAAAAAATTTCAAGAAAAAAATGGAATGATCTTGTAAACATCATTTTTTTCCTTTTATATTTATAAAACTTGCACGATTTTTATACTAGACCGCATGACGTTCCTTTTGATAAACATTTGAAATGTTTAATATGGATTGACATGCACTGATTCAGATTTATTTCCTTTAAAATTAACACTAGAATGAATTCCTTGTAGATTATTTACGCCCTAATTAATGACCAATTTATTCAAGCACCCCCCCCTTTCCAAGAAGGGGGGAGGAGATAATTCTGTAAGAAATATTATTATCTAGACCTTTTCATATAAGTCGCATCTATCATTCGGGTGTTTTTTACACGGTATAGTTAGGACTTCGTATAATCAGCAGCCTGCACGTCAAAATACACTTTAAATCCAGGTTCAATTTTTTTAATGCACTTTTTAATAACCCTATTGCTTACGTCAATGTAACAATGATATCTGTCAAAATGTAAATGAGGTCATATGTTCTATATTTATAGTGAGAGGTGTAAACGATAATAGCCGAGGCGTTCAAAGGGGGGGGGGGGGGGGGTTACGTGTTCTGTTTCTGTATTGTTTTTGTGTTTTTAATTAATTAAAGTTCTTTGGTTTATATAACCAGGCTGGATGGGGCCAAGATTGTTACTGTAGTGAAGAAAAGGGTGTAGATATCGTTAGCATTGGTGTTCAAAAGGATTATTCAAGAGGGTGTTTATCGGTGACGTGTGGTTTCCAACGGGGTGATGGTACAATATATATAAAATAAATAAAACAATAAAAACAAAAACATATATTATGAAATCAGTTAATCATGTGAGAGAGATAGTAAAAAAAAGATACGTGTGTAATGTTGATTAAAATGTATTTTAACAAAACCAAAAAAAAAAAATGGTTAAATTAGTTTGCAAACGAGAGAAATTAATTTCTTGGAATATTTGTTACGCTTTTTATAGATTATTTGCCACTGTCTTCCACAAAGTCGCTTCATTTTTACCGTATACATGAATAATAGACAGCTAATCAACATAAATTACAACTGTCTTGAAGGCAGTAAAAGGGTCGAATGTTGTAAATCAGTCACGTGATCATATAAAAGAAATTATCACATGCTGCAAGTATCACATTAATCTGTTATGTGAATAATAACATTCTATTTGCCCCCCCCCCCCAAAAAAATAGAAAGCAAAAACCTAACATTAACACAGGAAAGTTATCATATAAGGAAATTGTCACGCAATGAAAAACGTGACACCGTGAGAGAAAAAAACAAAATATACTACTACACGATATCGCAGAAGCAAAATGTCAGTCATTGAAAATCGTCAGCCAATGCCGAAACTTGTCGCATAGTAAAGCCTGTTATGTATCGTGTCACACAAGGACAATACCGTGCAGACATCTATTTTACGCTAGAAATCACTCAGGCGTGAAAAACGTTCAAACATGTGAACAAAACTGTCACACGGGTCACATACTATAAAGTGTCACATCTGATGTATAGGTTAAACAACGGGGAAGTCGTCGGACATGGAATATCGCCATGCAACTGGTCCAACAGACTGTCACACAGAACCATACTGATCGTTATCGAGTAATTGGAATATACGTCGAGGGAAAACCTGTCACACAAGAACGTTGTCATGGAAACATGCTAATTATGCCAAGAAACTGTCACATATATTGAATGTTTTTTACTTGTTTCTCTCTCTCTGTCATAGTATGAAGCTCACGCGCTATATATTGATCGAACGTGTACATTTTAATATCGTGGAATGTGAGAATTACTTGTCAGAAGGCTGTATACTCAATAAAAAAAATAATCGTCACATAATATAAGTGCACAAATAGAATGTCACACAAACAGAATTGAGCATCTGTCACAAACGTGCTTACCAAATACATAGGCTTAATTCATACTATAGTAAACACTTGTATTCATGCATACAGCAGAATGTGAAAAAAGAAAAAGAAAAAAGTGACGCAGAATTAATAATGTGACAGTCAATGGGGGTGGGTGGAGGGAGGGGTTAACACCAACGAGCTATCATGCAGGGGCAAGAAGCTGGAGAGACTTGCAAAAGTAAAAAGCTGTCGCAATAAAAAAACGAAAGGTGTTCCAGAGAAAAACCTGTCACATATCAAAGGTTGTCAACACGAGAAACTGTCATATTTTTGAAATTAATGTCTTGACCTATTTATGATGTTTGTAGTAGAAAGGGTTATACGAAAATGACTTTATAGTTTTATCTCTCTTTTTGGCGATCCTTGGATATGTATGTAGAAATGACATGTATTCACTGGGGAATGAATTTTCCATCTTTTTTTTATGATGCTAATGATGATGATAATGATGTGTGCCATGTTTTAAAACAGATTTTAATCTGTCTATTATTGGCGGAAGTCAATGAATATGTCAGTTGAGTTAACTTAGTTTTACTAACTA
The DNA here is from genome assembly GCF_037975245.1 of Apostichopus japonicus. Taxonomy (NCBI): domain Eukaryota; kingdom Metazoa; phylum Echinodermata; class Holothuroidea; order Aspidochirotida; family Stichopodidae; genus Apostichopus; species Apostichopus japonicus. The sequence continues at coordinate 11,294,014 of NC_092583.1, forward strand.
AGAAGGGATCTTCGAAAAAGAAGTAAGAAGATAAAGACAATCAAGAAGTGCTAGTCCTGATACTATCGTGAAATTAACCAACGGGTTTTATAGGGAGATGCCTCGTCATATGTATTCTTAGTTTACTGCAGCTTAAGCTTAAACATTTGTTTAACACCAAACACATAAATATATATATATATATATATATATATATATATATATACATCACCAGTTATAAATATAAATATTGTATACCAGAATGACCTAGAGTTAGTAAAACTGTATTATTTATATATTAAGTTGTAAAGACTTCTCATTACTTATTCAATAAAGATGTATATTTATTAATATACATATATATCTATATATATCTATATATATCTATATATATATATATATATATATATATATATATAATATATATATATATATATCTATATATATATATATATATATATTTATATATTTATATATATATGTATATATATATATATATATACATACATATACATATATAATCATATATATATATATATATTTCAACGAAGAAGGAATAAGAGGCCATTTTTTAAATTTCATCATGAAAATAGTAATATCAAACTTAAAAAAATCATACTTGAGTAAATGATAAGTAGCGCAGCGTTTAACGTGCAGTTTTTTTTTATATTTATCTTGATATATCCTTGCGCTCTAATTCAGAATAACCTAAATAACTACTTGACATGATGTATAGAGCGAAATGGTGTTCTTACTTTATTAATAAAGTAGATCATTGATTATCATAGTTTTAAGTTTCCATTTTTCATGTGCAATTGTGAGTTTCTATCAAATAAAATATTGAACCATTGAAATGTTAATTGTTACATATATTTTCTGTTCAACAATCTTTTGTCAGCTTCGCTGAAACACTTTCTGACGAATTCCACATTTTCAATCCACAAGAATAAACCCTTCCAAAGTCCTCTCCACCCCCATCTCCCATCTTCCCATCCATCTCGTGCGATGCCTTCATGATTTTCAATATCATCAAATCAGTTATGCATAACTATGGTATAAACTTTTTCTTGTTTTTCGTGCACTGTTGAACGTTTTTGTGCACAATAAATTAAATCTCTTGAATCTCAATATACCTTCATCCCTCCGGCAATAAGTATGAGACTATATATCATTTAAGTGACTCATCCACGGGCGAATGTTTCAATCACGGTAGTACGTGGAGCTGGTACAAAGTCATAAAAAAAGGTAACAACTCCATGTTTCATTTTAGCTGCAATTATGATGAAGCTTAAAAACAGAGCTTGAGTATAATACAACAAGGAAGTCCTTGGCAGCTCCCTGATGAAAACGCTGCTCTTTTTCAAGTGATATATGGCATATAGATCATGTTACACATTTCAGTGACAGAATACTTTGCGAAATAAAGTAAAGTTTCCTCCACAGGATTATGAACAAGATGTCAATTGTCTGAACAAAATCCAACATTCTTTTGAGGGTCAAGTCGGACTGCGTAAGATTTACAAGGGATAATTGAATGAGTAGTTTAAATTTTATATCCAATAATGAGATGCGCCATTTGTGGACTACTTAGAACTATTATAATGGTAGGCTATGCACTATTAAGTAGGCTGTAATTGTTGGTCTAGCTAGCTGGTGGGTCATAGGATTTCATAGTGATGGTATTTTATAAGTTTATGCAGATGACAATAGAAGAAAAAAGAATTCTGAATGAGTACTACTTTGTAAGAAAAGTCGCCCAGGAAAGAACCTGGGCACGAAAACCAAACTACCGAACGACTGATCCGCTCTCAATCCCAGTCCCCTTGCATCTGGACTGAGACTGTGTGATCATCGTCGGGTGTTCCCTCGAAAGGGAACAGATACTACACATGATCTTAGCCAAAAAACAGAGAAGCGATTCTGACTGAGTACTTTTACGTTACATAAGTCCTTTGAACAAAATGTCAGCTCACACAAAGAAACATTGGTAAACTGCCTATACGAAACTATTCAAATGGCATGTTAGCCGGTCAATGTCTGTATGTATTATTAGTGGTGGTCCATCGTCGGACTGAACCAGGTACGCAGATGTTGATACCATAAAAGTATATACGTTGTACCTTAATGTTCCCGCACGTTTACGTCAATTCTTCGAAGAGCCTAACCTAGGCAAGAAGACCTTTGAAACAGCCATTACTTTACTGAACCGTGACAGAATCAGCGACGACAATAATTACTTCATATAAAACTTCAAAATCAAAACTTTACAATTTCTTTTAAACATTACCAGTATACTGCCCTCAATATTTCAGAAAGTCAAATAATGCTCACTCGTGTCCACTTCAACAAATTTCATAACCATTTTATTTGAAAGCATCTCTCACTTTTTAAGATTTAATATCATCCCACTTTAACTTTTCTCAATTTTTCAGAATAATTTTGAAAGGCAGACTGGTACTTAGAAAAGAAAATGGGGGAGGGGAAGACTGCGATTTTTAGTATCATGCAGGCGAAAGTTGGTGAAAGGCAGTATTGATGAACTAATTTTAACTGACCTACTTATTTTTTTCTTGCCACTATAATTGTAACGAACCGTCCATAAACTGAACAAATTCATCGAGTTCTGGAATACAGGCGCAACATCCGAAACAATAAATATAAACACATTGTACCATCGCCTTTAGTGCATGACGTTCTACACTGAGAATATCATGAGCCTATAACAACTTGACGCATGACTTTGTTAATCTAGCCCAGAAGCTACCGTGCATCTCTGAATCTATCGATTGCTAACATATGTAACAAAATCAGTCAAAAATGTAACAACAGATGCAGGGGTGTAACCACGGTGTCAACCCCATAGAAAAGGGAACTCCCTTCCTCCCACCCTACCCAAAGAGTTTCGTTCTGTTTAATACGTTAACATTAACTTAAATGTATAGTACAACCTGTGCAGTTGATAAACTTCACGATTGTTTCAAAACTTATTTGTTTCAAAACTTGTTTCCGAAGATATTGCACCCTATCGCCAAAGTTCAATAAACGTAATCAAATAAATGTTGTACTATTTGGTAGTTCACACACCAGTTTCTATTAGTTTGTCAATGGCCAATTTCGCTTTCACTACTGGAGACGGGCATGCTCATGGAAATACATTGTTCATAAACAAAGGGGATTTCTATTACCTACGTATGGCCACATTTAATTCGCGCCACTTTTTCGTGCAACCCGTTCCTTACGTGCAATTTATATTTGAACAACAATGTGCACGCATCCTGTTGTGTTAGATCAGTGTTGTGAAGACTCTCTACGAGCAGTGCAGTCGAAAGACAATAAAACACATATGAAAATAATGAAGTGTGAGAGCAAGGCCTAAAGAAAAACATTGGTCAAACAACCGACAAGGTAAGGCAGAATAATTACACTAGGCTTCATCTATATAAAGATATGTTTATCTGTTTTCTAATGTCTAATGCCTACTCGTGCTAAGTACTTTTCGAAACGAACCTAACGAGTAACGTTACGCTTAAAAAATAAGCATGAGTTAGGCTAGCCTAGGCCTATAGGTCTAGTGTAATGAAGCCTCCGACTTGTCAAACTCCCAGTTCCCAAAATAACACTTACTGTATTACAAGTATACACTTACTGTATTAAAAGTAAAAAAAAACACTGACAAACACTTAAGAGAGCATTCAACAGCATGCTAGACAGATGTAAACTAACCCTAGCCTACTTTGTTAGGGAAAGCCAACGACAGGCTACAATACATACAGTATCCTGAGGGTATAGTGAACCAAACTTTGACATCACTGTTGTTGTGACTCAAATTGAACATTTTTCAACTTTTCTTCATAAAGGGTTGTCTTTTTGCCGGTAAAACAAGGCCTTGGCCTATGTAGGTGCCTAGACTACTCAGTCTAGGCTAGGCCTAGTAACTAATGGTATATACCATTAACCTTAGCCTTGGTCAGTATTTGTGAAATTTCCTCAGTATAGCCAGCATTTGTAAGTGAAAAAATTATTGTTTTGATAAGTCAAAAATATTCGATTTATAGTTAGACCATGAATTCACATGTAGGCTACTGTAATTTCTTTCTGAAATAATTCTAGCAACCTAATATTATATAATGGTATATTCCATGATTAACCCAGGCTTGACTAATTGTGAGCAGAGAAGTTAAACATTTACATATTACACCGTCGTTCATTCAAAATTAATGTTGGTTGACTTATACCAATTCATTTTCTGGAGAAATTGGTCACCAGAGCTTGGATTTGAATTTGTTTACATGGTCAGGGTTGAACATTTTTGGTTCATATTGTTTGCAAGGCAAAAAGCATATAACGTACTTCAAAACAAAAAGTCAAACACTCTCGTGATGTAGATTTCTCCTTTTTTCCTGTTTTATTATGTTTTTTTCATCTTGTGTACATGGTGAATTCTCACAAAGACTGAATATTCCCATGTTCAAACCATTTGTAAAGATTTCCAACCTTATATATTTTAGACATTCAGTGATAATGTCTATCTGATTGGGATTTGGAAATTTTGAACTATCCTTCAGGCAGAATAGTATCAGCATGGCATCTACCAGAAGTGGAGGTCCAAGCTCGAGACACTCCACTCCAGAGAAGCTGGAAAAGAATAAGCCGTTCGACTTGAAAAAGAAAGTCCGTTCGGAGTACATGCACCTGAAGCAAGCTAGAAGATACAAGCGAGCGGAGGAAATAAGGGTAAGAAATTTATGACAAGTTTTGCCTAAAATTTTTATGAAAAACTTATCTGTTGCAGAGCTTTTAAGTGTCGATGCGATGAATTGTACACTTTTCTCGTGGCCAAATGGTAAACATTTCTACTAATATCAGTGTGGACTTTCGAGTCTTTCTGCCAACAGAGGCAGAAAGTGTTAAATGTTGATCGTGAAAAGTCTGAGACATATGGCATGTATACACTGCACCCACAAACCACATATTGTCAGCATTCAAAGGAGGTAAATATAGTGGCGCAAAAACTGCTAAATGTATTCTGCTCGACGTACAGAGATAGCACTCCCTGGTGGGCTTGTTTTACACATCGAGTGTAATGTGAACCAATGTTTATTTGATTTCCCTTCTCATAGAATGTTTGGAGCAGCAATCGACGGAAGCTGGAAGCATCGGTCAGTGGGATGGAGCAATCCTTGAAGGAGCAGCCATTCCAGTCCATCAGAACCACGTCGACATTTGACCAGTTGCCGGCAATGAGGAAGGTACAATATTTATGGTAACATGAAATAAAAATGGGTCCTTCCTGAAAGAAGTAAAAAGAAAAACATTTTGGACCTGCTAATGTCTCCCAACTTCTCTCCCTTTTTTGTTGTTGTTATTGTTGTTTGTGTGTACAAACTTTGGCCGTGATAAAGTTAATATGGATTACATGACAAAATAATGCTAAATTGTTGGTGTGTGTAAATTCTGCTATCGTCTGTGCATTGTTGGAAATAATGGTCAAGGCTCTTGCAGGCCAGCTACTTTCAGGTATACCAGATACCTTGGTTTCAGAGGGTATTAAATAAAAAATGAAATCGGACGTAATGTTTGTTACTTTTCCTTGGGTAGCATCTTTTCATCTTCTAACCATACAGGTCATGAATTAATCACAGCTAGTTTGAAGAGAGCCTTCAATTTAAATAAGTGATCTCCGTGGTTACGACCGTTGGAATATTCCTGAATTTGTGAATTACTTCTTTCATCCAGTGTCCCACAGGTTTACTCATATTGAGGATTGATATTTTGGTGACCCTTAGAATGCCATATTTTGATCATTCCTGGTGCGATTTTTGGTGGAATAATTAGTCATTTTAATTAAAAGTATATTCAGGTTCCTCCTCCCCCACCCCCTCACCCCCACCCCCTTGAATGGCTATTTTCACTGCAATATGCAGATCTAAAAAAAAAAAATGACCGTATTTTTCCATAATTCTCAGTGCTCGATTCAAGTTGGAAATCCAACAGCGTTGGTCCAGACGGCTCCACTCTACACCTTGAATGCAGTAGAAGGTGTACGTACTGTGTACACATGGGCTCCCCTACAACAGAACTTTATGGTGAGTGCCAGAAATTGGGACTCGGCATTTTGCGACCGCTTTGACCAATTAACCTATCGATCGCTTTTCAAAATCATTGATCCACTTTACAAAACCCTCCTACTGTAGATCTATCTGCGCCAAGTGTCAATTAATGAGTATATATATGCACTTGTGCCCTTACTGTCTGACATAACTTTACGGTAAGTATAACCATGTTTGGATCAACATGAAACAACTCGTGTCCATTCTTTAAAACAATTTTACCACAACGTGCCAAATTCTTTTAAAAATGAGAAATCTTGCAGTCTACCAACCTAACACACTCTCCTAGATAATTGCACCAGTTATGAAGTTAATAGGTGTACTTGCTCCCTAACTATACAACAGAAAAGTCTCTGAGTCCAATGCTTGATGTCTTTGTTAAAGTAAATTACACAATGATGTGTTTATGTCAGGGAGGCCAGAATTCCGGCAAATAGCCGGAATTCCGGCTTTTTTCCAGATTTTGACATTTGGTTCCGCCTCCACACGATCTTTCCGTCCCAGTTGAAACAGGCATCAGCTTTTCCGCGAATTTCTAACTATTATCCTAACACACTGTAGCATACGCAAATTGGAGCCTATACCGAAAATTTTTCTCTGGATTTTCATAAAGTTCCCTACATTAGCTAAGATAGTCTTTGGAACATCCAAGTCCCCACAACTTGCAGGCCCTAAGGGCAATCCCTGCTGGCATCCCTGTTATGTGTACAGGTTGTTACGGACACTTATGAACGACATTGTCCTAATCACTCTAACAGGTATTAGAAACCACGAAAATAGCTGCAACTCTCGTCAAAATCCATCAAAGATCGATCCATTTTACAAGTCTTTTCTCATTCTCGTTTTTTTATGTATGAATAAACATTAGCTAATTATGCACATTGATGATGTACAGGGAGTGACTGCCTAATTTTCTGTTACGTTATCCCTTTGTTTCCACAACCGTTGTTTCAAGGACACTGAGCCACAGGTTTGTGGCCTTAGGCGATTCGTTGAAATATGTTATTGTCTTCTCTGAAAGGAGGCACATAACATTATTCAAATGATATACGTGGGCTTGTATACTTAGGGGTTAACTTTTTATAGACTCACATAAGAAATTTTGATCATGAGTGCAACACTTCACGTCATAGTTTGCACATATTTAGTGAGTTTTCCCAGATTTATAAACACTTTAAATGTGTATATCTTGGAAACGAAGAGAGCTATTCGAAAAGTTTCAACAGATTTTGAATGAGAATATCACACATAAACGAATGTACTGAGTATGGGGTAAATTGAAAAAGTGTCTTTATTACTTTGACTCTAAGAGTTGGACACAGGATTATTTCCATATAACATCACAGATGATAAGTGACATTTTTGTGGATTGAAGGATTTTATCCAGGAAAGATAAGTTTATCGTCAAGGACAGTGTACCTATATTTACCACCAAGATTATGACAGGGAGACCTTTGTCAATGAATCGTATGGAAGGTTCTGGTTTCCAAAATCAAGTACCACTTTGCCCCCCCCCCTCCAGAGTCCCCCTTTGCTGCATTTTTTTGAGTTGAGATGTGTTGGTCTTGCTCACTCTGACCAAGTTTGTTTACTATTCACACAAAAACTAGATACCATTTATTCTGTGGCAGTCATTTATTCACTCAAATTGAACACATTTCATCCAATACAGAATCTTTTGTGCAGCATGAAAATTAATTGTTGCATTAACAACAAAAAAAGTTTCATTTATCAAGCTACTGCACGCTTGATTGTACATCATTCCTGTTCAAAACATTGTTCGTTTCTTTACAGGTTACCCCTCTAATAATTATTCTTTACAGAGTTAGGAACCCTGACTTTGAGATGACATATTTAAGTATTTATGTGGAAAATTTTTGGGGGCCTTGCCTATACCCTTCATATTGTCTGCCACCAGATAACCACCCATTTAGACAACTGTTTCTAAAGGGAGGAAATAATTTAAGGTAGAGCTTCAAAGATAGCTACTAGAAATTTTCTTTTGATATTTTAGTTTAACAATGAAGCATCCCTTTAAATGAAACCATGGTTTCAGTAGGGTGACAGTACGAACATTGAAGAGCCATCGTTGTGGATTTTTTTCCCTTTTCTTCTTCAATTTTGCAAATTTGCAACCAGAATATCCATTTGAGCAACCAAGTCTCTGAGTTTGGGACTAATTAATCTGTAGAGTTGTCTTTTGGTTTGGTTTTTGTTTTTGTTTGTTTTAATCCCAGCAATATGGACTGTTTTTAGTTTCCTATCAAAGTGTCGAACTTGTCTGCCACCTCAGAGCACCCCTGTAAGGGACAGCTGTGTCACTTGAAACACACCATACCTTTACCTGCTGTCACCTGTATAGACTAGTCTTTGCTTTTGTAACTAATCAAGCAAGTTTTTTTTTTCCTTTTCAAAGTGTTCCATCTGTTTGATGTCAGGTTGCAGTGTGACATTTTTGAATTATCTTTTTTTAGGTTTTTGTATCTTTTACATATATATATGTGAATCCCCACAGGCACTATGTTATTACTTGGCAGCATCTAGCATAATACCGGTTCGCATCATCGTTAATAACACGAAACTTGCTAGATCGTGACATCCCACGTTCCGACTTTGCATAAATTATCACGTCGGTATGTATGTTGTCTTCACACCTCGAAAAGTAATGCTTGCCGCGAGTCGTAGTCTTGAAGGGAGCTCGCTGCGTCTGTGCCCTCAAGTATCTGTCCGTCATCCAAAGGAGGGAACACAGATCAAGCCGTGGGTTTTGTTGAGTGGATGTCATAACAGTTTGAAGGAGACATATAAAGCAATCGTTTCACCTTCCATATTAAATGTTTCGTAGAAGTGGTTATTGAAGAACATCTCTCTAAAACACAGAGCTCTCTACTAAATAACAAAAAACTTTGGTTTGGGGGAGACATCGTCACTTAAAGTACATGAATTTTGCATTTTTTTTCCACCATTAAATTGATTACTTGTTTTAGTTTCATTGGTAGAACTTGTGACTGCAAGCATCCTTCCTGGAGTATGAGATTTTTTTTAAATCCCCTTCCCTGGCTTAGACTTTCCTCCTCTCTTATTGCTTACTGCACTGACAAAAAACCATTGTCTTAGGGCCAGAGCAAATATTCTTTTTTTTTTACATATTGGTGTTACCATTAGAAAATATCTGTTTTTGGTTCGCCATTTTCAAGCTGTCATTGTGACCCTTGCCAACAAGTTCCGTCATGTCAAAGAAGAATAGTTATTAGCTGATTTATAGCTTCCAATTATCTTTAAAAAAAAATTGATTTGTGATATTTTTTTTCATAAATGAAAGTGAAAGCTTTACTGATAGTACTGCTGTTTCTTTCTTTCTTTCATTTTTCTTCCTTTATATTGGCTACAAGTCCTTTTTGTGAGATTTTCTATCCATTTGAGTTTGATGAATTTTCTGTTATGCGAGATTAATATCAGTAAAACCAACTTACAAGGTTGACTGATGTATGGCCCATTAAGAAGCGGCAGCCATAAAAAATATGATCTCTGCTCGGTAATCCAAGGCTTATTAGAAGATGCTCTTTGGTCAGTCCAGTCGCAGAGCCCTGCCTGAAGTTGTTTTAAAATGCCGAGAGTGACGTTACTTTCTCCTCTTGAGAACTCGTCGCTATTTCATTTCTGATGTATTTGTGACATCGGTAATGTCAGTTAAAGTGGACTGCGACAGATCTCTTCAAATCTCTCTCAGAGAGTACTTTAAATTTGCCTTTCAAAAGTGACTCTTAAATCTATCCAAAAATAATGTCTCGATTTATGGGCGACGTCGGGACGTGTTATGACAGACGTTACGAAAGGAGAGAGGGGAAAGGCAAACGCACAGTGATTGCTACTGTACATTACTGTGTGTGTAGAAAGCTGTTACAGGCAGTATACCATGAAGCAAAAAGAAGTGTAAAAAATTCCAAGCATTGATAGTATTAAAATTCAGTGAAGACTCTTTGCTCTTATGCAAATCAATTTCCCAGTTGGGGAAAAAAAAGGCACATGCTTTTGTTTTTGCCAGTAGACATTTTTAGTCATGTACATAAACATAAAAATTTGAGATGAATTTAAGAAGAAAAAGACTGATGTATAGAAAGTGGAAACTTCATTTTAGTGGCTAAAAATTGAAAATTTGTAATTTCAGTTCAGTTCAGTCAATACATTTCGCATATACATAGACATACAAAAACAGTGCAGTAATGGTATATACAGGATACTAGAAAAAACATAAGATGTTTATCAAAGCTAGTAACCCTAAAGAGAAAGAAAGAAAATAACAGAACAAAGATGTCCAGATGTGTCATACAATGTGTAGAAGAAAGAAAGAAAGGGGGAATGTTACATTTGGAACTTTGTGTTGGCCATTTTAGCATATATCTAGCATGTTATTGTGTCACTTTATTTAGCTCACTTCAAGTGCTGGAGATTATCATCTGTGGGTGGATTGCCTTGATTGAAATCCCATCAATTTGTACAGCGTCTGGTATTTAAATTATGCGTAGGTTCATGTCAAAGTTTTTAACATGTAATTGATATTAATAAGAAATATTTTGCAGACTAGAAACAATTTCATATTTTCTTAATAATGTGTATATTCACAAAAGGATAGAAAGATGTAAAATGTACAGTATTTGTAAGTTCCTTTGTAGCTGATATCGATAGGCATTGGTACATATTTTGTTGTAGCTAATTCAAATACAGAACGGCAGTAAAACTTGCCTGTGGGTGGGGGGGGCTTGTTTGAGGGTGGGGGATCACCACCGTAGGATTACCACAATTATTTATGTTTGTGCATTCTGAAAGGTCTTTCAATGAACCGATGACATTTTGGTTGTTACCATGGAAACTGCACATTTATTTAACAGCTGTGTAATGCTGTATATTAAACCAACCAATCGACTTTTATTTCTGTGAATTCCTTTCCAAAAGGAGACAAAACCCCGTTGGGAGCCTCTAAATTGGAAAGAGAGTATCTGCCGTTAAGATTTACTAGGTGTCCAAGCAAAGTAAAGCAGTATCATACTAATCAGACGTCGTTTTCTCGAATATTTTCGTAGACACGTAAATGCGATCTGGCAATTCTCAGAATTTTTTTAAAATGCCATGAAATGTACTCAGAGTGTATCGCTTAATAATTACGTATACAGAGCTGGGGTAAAAACAAAAGCAATATTCCCAGACAGATTTGATGTGTGCCTCGTTTGCTCGTTAAGGTTGCAAGTAGTTGCGTCCTTTGATGATCGAAGCGCGTCCCACAGAGTATTGTTTTAAGTGGCGGTTCGCTATTAATTTCAAAGTGCGACAAATCTTCCAATCTCGTTAGTTCTCGATGATTGCACATAATTACATAAAACTGATATTTTCGATGAATTTCTGAGAAATTTGGCCAAATACCAACCAAAAGTTATTTTGGTGTCTGTGTGTATTAGATTTTTTTAATTTAGTTTTTTTTTTTTTTTTTTTTTTGCAAACATTTTTTCCCCCCATTTGGTTCATAGAAAGGTTACAAAAAGGTCTTCTCATATATATTTTCCTGTGAATTGGTTTGAATTATGGATGGAGTAATGAATAATGTTTTCAAGTTATCTGCTAACTATTTGGTAAATTCTGTTGCAAACTTAGCAACCAAACACTACAGTAAATGCAGTTTTTGTAGAAAAAATTAAATATATTTTTCTGAAGGAAACTAGAATCTCTAGATTGAATATCTTGTTTTTTGGGGTTTTTTTTGCATATGTTTTTATTTTTTCCCCTTTGGTTCATGGAAAGGTTACAAACAGGTCTTCTTACTGTACATATATTTTCCTGTGAATTGGTTTTGACTTTGATTAATCGATTAATAATTTTTTTTTTCAAGTCGTCTGCTAACTATTTGGCAAACTTACCAACCAAACACTACAGTAAATGAATCATGTCCAAGTTAAGATTATCTCTTTAATTTTTTGTTGTTGATATTTTTGAAATGATCCATTTCAAGTGAAGATGATGTAACCTACAATGGTTTGGATTGTCTTCAAGTTTTTTAACAAGTTTTTCTTTCTTTACGTCATCGATTTTAGGTCGAGGACGAAACCGTCTTACATAATATCCCGTACATGGGAGATGAAGTCCTGGAGCAAGACGGCCAATTTATCGAGGAACTCATCAAAAACTATGATGGGAAGGTACATGGTGAAAAAGGTGCGTCTTCAAAGAAAATACGCCAAAAGAAATGTCTTTTTTTTTTTGCCCATTATTTGTTTCGACTTTTGATTTAATACATTTGATCCATGGATAGCCTTGTCATTCATTCATAATGGTGTCATAGTCACTTTGGCTCGACTTTCCTCAGATGATGGATTATGTCATCTTACGTCATTGGTAGAGGGTTTGATCAATTCGGAAACAGAAGGTAAACGAATTATGACAGTAACTTAGCGTCGAGGAGACTGGTTCTTAAAGAAATATTCAGCCCTTGTCTGTTGAGGCATGCGATTGGAATCACACACATAAAAAATGACTGCGAGAAGTGGAATTTTCACACAAACAAACAAAGCAACCAAAATTAAAACAGGAAATGAAGAATTAAAAAAAAAAATTCTGTTTTAATGTATCATCTCACCCCATGCTTTAAATTGGTCTTACATGTGTTATTTACATACCCTTGAAATGGCCTGTAATTAAAAGCAATTATTTGCATAAAATGTCAAAACATGGTATTAACTACACCACTGCTCTGAAGTGGCCCAAGTTTACGGACGAATGATCACACGGTCAGCCTCAGTGGTCTGGTGATACCTGCGCGCCAGCATACCATATCATTGTACTCTACTCGATAAAAACATTACACACCAAATACATCAAAAACCAAATCTAAACAGCACACCTAACTATCTTCACCAGTGTGACTTCTTTGCACACCTGTACAGCACCCATTAGATTTCTTTTGAGGAGTGCGATCTTTAAGCAAAGCCTGGTATTCTTTAAATGACAAAGGCCTGAGAAATACTAATTATAATCATGTGGTCATCAGGGTGTGTCTCAGGGTGTTTACCAGAGGGTGGTACAGGTGGGCATGTAGCATTGAAATGATTATATACCAACTCTCATCCATTTTAACTATTCAATACAAACAGGTGTGCATGTGATGGTGTGTGGTTGATCCCGGTCCTGAGAGGTAGCTTCCCCCCTCCCCCCACCCAACCCCAGGCCTTGTCGAAGACAGAAAATAATGAAAATGTCGACGATATGAACATAACGACACAAGAAAGTTTGTTCAGTGAATGATATTGGTTACATGTACTGTAGCATAACAGGGTTTCCCCTGGTATTCATTTTGTGAGGTGACTGCCTCGTTGGGTTTTATGGACCGCCTCGCAAAAATTATTACCAACATTGTCGCCTCACTGTTTTTGTAGCAAGAATAAGAAAATGCAATTATTACAATCCAACTATTTTTAACCCATGCCATCGTCTGACAGTGAAAAATTGTCTGTGAACAATAAATTATAGCAACAAATCAAAGTTCTTCTGCCTATTTTAACATAGCATTTTTATGTTAAGTTCTAGATGAGGTGCAAACGCAACAAGATGCCAAGTAAAAGTTAAATATGCAATTAAATATGTTATTCTTTATTTTGAAATAAAAGGTCAAGGATATTTCAATTTTCTTTCCAACCTGCTAAAAAAAGCCTATTTTCTTTTCTTCTCTTTTCATTTCTTTTTTGCATTTCTTTTCTTTTTGCATTGCATTTCTTTCTTTACATTAATTATGCTTCCATCAGTTCACTCAAAGACAAACCGTACAGACAGCTTGAATTATGCGGTGCGGTTTTACGAGCTAACTGATTGTCGGATTGCATCGTTGATTATAATAAGTCAATCCCATGGGGAGTGGGCATTTAAACCATTCCAGCTTGAAATCTTCATCGTCGTTAAACGACGACAGTTCGCACGATTGCTTTCTGTCCATTCTAATTATTTTATGCATCGTCCTTCTCTCATTCGCAGACAGCGCATTCATCGATGACGACATCTTCGTGGCGTTAGTGAAAGGTGTCGACGCCGCCGACAGGGAACATCAAAGAAGCCTCGGCAACATCGGTGAGAAACTCAGATATTCTTCTTCGCCTCCTCACTTGACCTGTCTCCTCACAACCTCTGCACTCTTGTTGTACCGTGCCCAGAGTGAAACGATGACCCTCTTCAGAACTGTACGCCCGCAGCGATAGGCAGTGGTGTTTTCCGACACTGGGTGTGGGTTTCTCTTCTGTGGTATTTGTTATCTATTTGAATTTCCCCCAGCCCCACAGCCATCTAGACATCTAGGCATTCACTGTTTTGTTCTAGGTGTTTGTCAGATGTACAGACCGGTGTGATAAGTAACCTTTGCAATTTGGGAATTATTTTGTGGGGGCAGGGGGGGTGGGTGGGTAGTGAGCGAGGTGGGATTTACAGTAGTTCCCGGTTTGGCCTATTCGGGTCACCGGTAGCGGTTGCGAGAATTGTAGCCAGTTATACCCTTAACTATACATGTGTTTCTCTTTGGGAATTTTGCCGATATATTAGTGTCACCTCCTTTGCTTAGTTGTTAGTATTAGAAACATTGGTGGAAATTTTCGTGAGAACTTCTTTAAAAGGTATTAAACTTCATATGAGGTGTGGAAGAGTCGCCTCCCAGCCAGGGAAAATACAAAACAGCACTGCATGAGTTGTGACAGTAGCCACACGACAGATGTTTAATGTTAGCCAGAGAGATAGTCTTTCATTTATATGTAGGAGATGCAAACCCAAGTGTTGCCTGTGACTTGTTTTGGTGGAGAAATGTTGATTGCTGGCTCTCCAAAAAAAAGCTTGAAGCATTATTTGGTGACATGTTGTTTTTTTTTTTAGAAAAAGCACTTTGGGGTCTAGAGTAGCATATTTATTAAAAAGGCATGACCCTAACCTGATATTAAAATTGTAAGATCAATTTCTTGAGAGAAATATTTTCAAAGGAGTATACAGCAGGTTGGAAAAGTCCACAAAGTGTGAGACTTTCCTTTCCAATAAAGTAAAAGTTGAGCTATTTTTGCAATACATGCAGTCATGAGAAGGGCTAAAAATAGAAGGATTCAAGCGTTCATCCACAAAAACACTACGGGAAAAAAAAAGGAAGAAAGAAAGAGAATTTGAAAAATTACTTTCTCTTTCGAAACTGACGAAGGTAAAAGGCTTTCCTTTTTAAGGATCATGGTTTTTAATGATTAATTGGTTTTGCCTGTTTCTAATTAAGGGATAGAAGATTTTTGTTCAAATTTGACTTTGAAAAAACTAAAAAGAATAAAAAAGAGAAAAGAAAAACAAAAGTAGTAAAAGAGAAAAACAGAGGAGATGGGGAGAAAAGAGAGAGAACGAGAGGAGAGAGAGACGTCTGGAGTCTGTCATCGCTCTGTAGATGAGAGACGATAAATTTGCTGACGACGCCCTCCTCATTCACCGCATGAAACAAACGATTGATTCAGATTTGTGGACAGAAATCGGACGACAGCCTGTCTCGTTCTGTTCTGTGTCACCGTTTCCAGCTACTGCTTTCGTCAGAGGGCTTTGGATGTTTTTCACATCAATTACAGTATAGGTGGAAAAAGAAAAAAAGGTGTTATTGTTAAATTGGAAAAAAGAAAAAAAGAAAAAAAACAAGGTAGAAGATTTTACAAGTGAGTTGAGGAGTTCAGAATGCATAGCACCATAGCATCATTATAATGGAAACTTTTTTATTTATGGAGAAATTTTAACGGGCGGTTTGGAGTATCAGGAAGTGTTTGATGGGCTGGACTTTTAAGCTTGGGTTAGGTTGTAAAGTCAACATACAGTGGTACCTTAATGGGGGGATGTATGGTTCATACGTGTAACCTCATGAGGTCTTCATGTGCTACGTAAAATGTAGGTACCTCACGATGTATTTCTCTAGCGCATGCATGTGCAGGATGAATCTCGCGATAAACCTCATCATCAGGTCTTGATGTACTATTTTTGTGTTTATTAAGTACCGCATGAGGTCTTCACGTGCTATGTATAATGTAAGTACCTCACGATGTATTTCTCTGGATAAATCTCACAATAAACCTCATGAAGTCTTGATGTACTATATTGTGTGTTTTAAGTACCTCATGAGGTCTTGGCTGTGCATTACCATGCAAGTACCTCGTGGTATCTCTCAGTGTTATATGTTTGACGATTAACTTCATGAGGTCTTGACTGCATATTACATTGAAGTACCTCATGGTGAGTTCACTTATGTATATCTGATGTGAGATCACATGAGATGTTTGTTCAACATATCCTGCAATGCTTGAGATGTGACCTCATAAAGTCTTGGCATTGCAGTGTACTGTATTTTTAAAGTATGAACTTGTGAAGGAGGACATTCTGGTATTGGATGTATGCTGAAGTTAGAGGGGTTGTTTTTCAAATTAAAAGAACAAATGTTCCTATAAGCACAATTGTAGGGGAGGAGACTGCAAAAAAGCCGAGCTTTTACAACCAATCCTTTAAGTGAAACTTTGATTGACTGCATATGTTATATATCTGGAGTGCGTAACTCGTATCATCAGAAGTAGACAATTTTTAGTCCAACTTTGAAACCTGAATGCTACCAATGTAGGTTTCTTACAAAACAGCCGGTTTGTTTGTACATGTAGTGACTAAAGTTATGCTTCTCAATCAGTTAATACAAAGTTTTGTCATTTATAATATCTGATATAAAACCAGTTTGTTTGTAGTCTCTTGAACTATCGTGATAAAATTTGAAAGTTTTTTTTTTGTGGGGGGGGTTACTGCTTTGTAAGTGTGTCTCTTCATGAATGCTGCGGACATCATTAATTTGTTTCAAATATTACTTTTCTTTAGATGTCAAAGGTACCTCCACTCCTAGTCCTAGAGTCTTTCAAGCCATCTCAAGTATATTTCCAGACAGGGGGAGCATCGAAGAGTTGCAAAAACGGTAGGATTTTTGATCGAATGAAAACCCGATGTCATTTGAATTTTGCAGAAACAGTTCCCTGTGCAAAATAGCAAAATTAAACTGTATGTATGGTTTTTGACATTTGGTGCCAGACCCGGAAGAGAGCTAGGTCAGAGGTCGATACAGCCCTGGGTCCCGGGCCCAATTAGTGAGCCAAAATATATGGGATGGAGAATAATGTAAATCCGACTTTTAAATGAAGACTTAGAAAAGGGGGACCTGGCTCACGATGCCACAGTGTGATGCGAATATAAGCAGATGCCAGATAAAAAAAACTTTACTCACAGGGAATAAATTATTGTTCACAGTTTGTGTAACACATTTGAGGTTTATATAAGTTTCCTGCTCATAAAAAAGTAAATATATCTTCAAAAAATATGATCCTTCCTGCAAAATAAATTACTCCACATATTTACATTTTTGGTAGACTGTTTTATATCCACCTCAGTGTTATTTCTCCCTGTTGAATATAACTCGACCTCCACCATGAGTACAACCTGTCCCTCCCTCATCTTTCGATAAGGCCATGTCCATTCCTTCCCATCACGTGTTACCTGTCGAGACGTATGTCGGTGACGCCGGTGAGCTTTGAGCCTCGGAACAGGGATAGTATAAACCTGCATAAATAAAAGTGATTATTTGATTCATTTATTTCTCACTAGGTTCTGGACTCTCACCAAAAAGAAGGAAGCCGGCGTGCTACCCCCGGAATCCACTCCCAACATCGACGGACCAAACACCAAATCCGTGCCCAGAGAACAGACTATGCATTCCTTCCATACCCTCTTTTGCAGAAGATGTTACAAATACGACTGTTTCCTTCATCGTAAGTTAAATTCATTTATATAGATCTGCTCGAAAAATGATGCTCTAAACAAACTTACCGTGACGCCCTCGAGTCTGTTGCCATGTTGTCCAAACGACTGTAACAGAAGCGGGGCCAGACCGCAAACCGGCAAACCGGGCAAGTCGGCAAATTTAACCAAACGGCTCTGTCAATCATAGTATCACCGTCTCCTGGCAGGAAAACTGTCGCGATATAACATCATTATTTTTAAAGACCAAGTTCCAACAATGAGAAGAGAGATCTTTTGTATGTAGGACTATAAAGTTGCATTTTTGACTGGGAATTTGGCACTGTCTGGTTGTAGCTTTATTACTTGGCCACTAAACACCGACATCACACATGGATCGAGGAAAATAATAATGGATCAGGATTCAAAGGTTTGGGCGTTTGGGCATTGTGGTCAAGTGGTTAAGGCACTGGACTTGTGATCTAAGGATTATAGGTTCGAGCCCTGGCCAGATCATTGTGTTGTGTCCTTGGGGCAAGGCACTTTATCTTCATTGCCTCTCTTCACCCAGGTGTATGAATGGGGACTTGCGAGGTGACTTGTAAATATAGTTGCGTGCGCCGGTTTGTGGCTGCACCCTATGGGAAGTCTTCCAGGGCACACGTGGCTGTGGTGCACTGTGGTGCCCCAGGAGAGATTGTTTGAATTGTGCACACTTTGGTGTGTAGGTGTGACAAGTTACCAATGACCAGGGTTAAGTACAGCGGGGCAAGACTTAATTGTAAGTTGCGCTATAAAAGAACTGTTAATTATTATTACTTATTATTATTATTAAAGGTTTTCAACTTGAAACAACAAACACTACATGTAATGTTAAAAGAGGTATGGTATGTTTCTTAATTATGTTTTCCATTTGTTTTTACCCTTCAGCGTATCGTCCTACCCCTAGTCAGACCAAGCCAAAGAATAAAGAATTTAAACAAGGAACAAACCCGTGTGGACCAAATTGTCATCTACTCAGGATGGTAAGTCGTTATATTTTCACGGTGCAGTCGAAAAAGTCACGTCTATTCTGGCAGTTAAAAATTTGGAATCGATCTTGGCCTGTTATGGTTTCCTATCCCAGCATGCACTTGTTTGCAGACTGTTGCTATGGGGACATGTGTCAAAAGCTACTGGGGCTCAAATATTTCCTCCTTCACAGGTTTGGTAAAATTATCTGATGCTTGATTTGATTTCAAATTGATTTCAATGTAACATCGATTCAACGTAAAAAAAAAACAATTAAAGTGTTGAAGCAAATTTTGCTGATGAAAATGCGTAGCGTTCTTCCTGAACCTAGCTTTGGAAGGAGGTTTAAGTGGGCGGTGCCCAGGGAGCGAGGGCGCATGCTAAAACGTTCCAGTGTGTAGTTAGGTAGATAGGAAAGTGCAGATGTGGTGTGGGGAGACAGGTAAGTATCATCGATCGTAAATCCCCAAACCAGTTAGTTTTGTGGAAAGTGGCTAAAAAGACTAACACATGCTCGCATAGAAATGTAAATACAGTGTATATCCAACAGTAGAAAAGGTGCCAAAATTGTAATAAGAACATAAACAGTAGAATAAAAACATAGATGAGATCTCTTAATCACATGCCGCTTCATAAGAAGATAAAAAACGTATCAACACAATTAAACAAGCTAGTTGTATTTTAGTAGAAAATCAGCCAACGGTTGACTCATCCTATCAAAGTCGTTAAACTTAATGCAGTACTTGCCGACAATACCCATCCCCTATATGCAGATCTTGCGGGGGTAGTAATTCCTCGAAGTGGGCGGATGAGAATCCCGTATGCTGCCACTAACAGACACAAGTCATCTTTTATTCCACAATGCATTACGCTTTATAACAACCTTTTCATCCGTTAGGCTCTTTCTATTCTTGTATATATATCTGTTTTGGCTTGGGCTGTGCATTTTCATGTTTGACAATTTAAACTATTTTACTTGTTAACTTTTATATCTGAAATTTCCTTTATTCTACTTGTAAATTTATCCTTTAACATGTTGTATTCTTACTCTTTTAAATATGTACTATTATGCAAGCATGCAATTTCCCTCTGGGATATAATGAAGTTATACTTACTTATATAACTTACTTTCTTCAGTAGTAGCCAAATGGATGTAACATATATAGATCTTCCATATCATCCAATTGTGTGTGAATGGTACTGACACATACAGTGTTACTTTTTTCCGGTGTCGGTTATCTTTGCTGTCGACTTCATATGTAGTAGAATAAAAAAAAAATAAAAAAAATAATATTTATAATCCTTATCTATTTAATATTGATTGAAAAATTACAAATATACTGAAAAAAAAGGTATGAAGTGGCAAAGAAATTATTTGAGCCGTTTAACTGTCCCGAGCTCTCCAGCTTCTGGGCAGGTGGTGGGGGTTCCTCTGTAATCATTTCGTTTACGGTCTGCCAATCAGATTGCCGCGTACCTCTGAGGTCACACCCTGGGGTTCCTCTTTTGCCACGACCCATAAAACAGGGTTGAAGGAATTTTTGAAAAAGAAATAAAAAAATCTATTTGAATGCATGAACATTTTGTAAAAGAGAAGGTTTAGAGACTGACTGGAGACTTTTGAAAGTTCTTTGTACGTTAGAAGCAACAGTTTTTTTTTTCACATATCATACGATCGATTACTCGATAATATCAATCACGGAGTAGCTACTTTTTCGATTGATGTATCGGATAAATATTTGCTTCCCTAATGGAGACAGAAGAGACAGTGGGGCAATTTTATTTTTAGCTTGTTTGAAACTTGGAATGATATTTACCCCCCCCAAAAAAAGAAGCTTACTTGCAAATCTTGTCTTGTAAAACATCAATCAAACTTTGAGGCTATAACTCACATCTTTTTCTTTGCCGTCCTCTTACCGTGAGCAAATTCCGATCAGCCACCCATCTCTTCATCATCCGGGTGCCATTTTAAAACCTTAATTATAGTCAGCAAAATTGACACCTGTTAAAAAGTTACATGTGGCTGTTATCATGGTAATTCTCAATCTCATCCTAGTTCCAAGTGTACATCATTTATCGTTTGCAAAAGCAAAGTAGCATTAGAGATGTGATGATAAATACTACCTACATCCCTCAAGTTACTGGGGATTCAAATCTTTTTTCTTGTCTCACATAATGAATTGGATATTTGCTTTTCTTTTATGCAGTTTTTTTTTGTTTGGGGGGGGGGCTGCTATTACTTTGCCTGTCACAACGACTTTTTAAAGAAAAATTCGTAATGTATATTTTATTACCCTAAAGATTTATCCACTGGCAAATGAACCTGTAGGTATAACAAGTCAAATTTAATAGACCTTTAGGACGTGATTAAAATTTCATTTGTATCGGTAGCTTCTTTCTATCTTCTGCAAATGAGCTCAAACAATCCCCAAGTGACTGGCTGGAATTGGCCAATTTTTACAATAAGTGATCCTTTAAGAAGAAAAAAAAATATATATATATATGTATATATATATATCAGGTTTTCCATCTATTGGCGATAATCACCCTAAAATCCCGGTGGGCTCCAAGAGCAGAATTTTGTATCAGAATAGAAAAAAAATTGCCAATTTAAAAAAAAAAAAAAATGCCAGATGAATGCCCCAAGTAGGTTGATGGAGATTTTGCAAAAATTTGTAAAAGAAAAAGAAAGAAAGTTAAATGGGCTGCTTTCTTGGATGACGAGAATCATCAGAGTTGTGTTATTTTTTTTTCGTTTTTGTTTGTTGGATTGAGGAAATTTGGTCGAAAAACGTGAGAGTTTGAGCAGTCATGCGGTCAGTGGTGGAGCCAGAGTGGTTACCATGGTAACATTAGGTGTCGGACCCTATGAATCTTGAATGGGTCAATTATGGCCACAATCTGCAGACGATGGTTCATTGGTCAAAGTGGATAAATTACGAGACTTTATGATATGAAGATTGTATGAGGGGAGGGAAAATGGGGTGGGGGCTGGGCATGGGGGGGGTGGGTAATGGTAACGGTAAACATTTCTGATACTTTTTTCTTAAAGTAATTTCAATCACTATTTCTCTCCACATTGACCTATGGTGGAATAATATTATTATTTTTTTTTTGAGTACAGATGTAACGAGTAACTCTGGAAGTCTTTGCATAAGCGACCGTAAATTGGGGGAAAGGATTATTTGTGTGGTTGTTTTACAGAGTAAGCTTTTATAACATTTCTGGGTTCTAGAACAGTAGTGTAGGATTCAGTTTAAAAGCAATCAGAGTTGTGAACCATAATCACATCGATTGTGAGGCAAGAATGTTGGTATTTTGCAGTTAATACTGTATGGTGCGTAGTGCAATCGAATGGACGTTAGTATGGAGGCACCAAATAGATTGTGAGGTAAAAACCGTTGCTACTGTAATTGGCAGTTACAAAACATAATGCAAATGGGACAGGTATAAGTAATGTACAGCCAGTATAAATAACATATATCTTCACAGGCTACCAGAGTAATAATGCAACGTAGTAAATATCAACTATCACAGAACATTGAATGTTTGAATTATTGCATCAGATATTATGAATGAAATTCAACTCTTTGAGGTGTGAAAGCAAACGAATTAAAGATAATTTTGATTCCACCCAAATGTTATTCAGAAGGCCAAGTCGTTGTAGCCCCTGATGTACAGTAATTATGCAAACTTTAAGCTTCAAATTATGTATTTTAACACCTCATGTTGCGCTTAATATTATTCAATACATTTTTAAAAGGTATGTTATTCAGTGTCTGACCATTTTAATAATTTTACCTGAAAAACCATAGGGTTGTACATGTAACTTAATTTTGCAAGTAATTATGTATGTACATGTTATCAGTTTTAATACATTTACTTTAAAACAATAGTATGGTTGTGTAACTTATGTATGGATGTATGTATGTAGGTATGTGTGGGTGCATCTTCGTGTGTGTGTATGTGTGTATGTATTCATACATGTTTATTGAAGCACCACACATGTATGAGATTGTCGGATACTGTGTCCTGTTGCCTCTTATATATATATAAATAGGCTAGGAGTTCATTCCGGAGACTTGAAGTTAAAATAACATCTGCAGATGTCTGGTACTACAAATTGCAAGAATCCTCCCGAGATGGTAACCGAAAATGCTTTCATAGTTTATGGATGGGATTCTGTGGCTCTCAGAAACAACCTTTCAGTCTCTTGTTTTGCTCATTTTGAACATCGAGAAGGTCCTGTTTAATGGCATGATTCAATTTTTTTTGTCTTCTTCTTTTACAAGACAAAAAACTTTTTCAGAAGCCTCAAGAGTAAGAGGGGAAAAAAGTGAATATTCTGTCTTTTGTCATTTTATGATTATTAATCTTCATAGTGGCACCAGATAACTTTTTTTTTAGTTTTTTTCGCTGCGATTGAGTCTGATATGTATTTGTGCCAAGACTGTTGTCTCAATTATATACTTCACATTCCACCCTCATAGACAGGATTATTGTCTTGGCAATGTTCAGAGATTAAAAAGTTGGCAATATTCTCAGGTTTCATGTTTGAAAATATCCTGAAGAAAAAAATGGAAAAAAAAAGAACTAAAACTAAAATTGTAATGGCAGCAGAAGATGCTGGGAACGTTGTACATTTTGTCAAGGCAAAGGGATGTAAGTTTCATTTGATTAAAGGAGCTATTCCTTGGAAAGGGGGGGTGAAGTGGGGGGTGAATGGATGCTAAATTTTGGAGGTTGAAGCCTTGAAGGAGCAAGGAACTATCGGTCTTTTTCTTGTCCTTTTAAGCAATGTATAAAAGTTGTGTTTGGTGTTTGATTTTTGAGGTGTAGTTTTCCATTGATTGTATGTGAACACTGGTTGTGCCAGTGGGTCTCTCTTTTTAGTAAAAGACAGGGTTTCTAAATTCCCACAGTCATGGAAAGCCTGGAAAAGTCATAAAAGTCCATTTTTAGGCCAGGAAAATACATGGAAAAGGATACAAATTTCAAATGTCATCATGGAAAATAGAAAGATTTTCTTCAAAAATGTTACTAAAGAAGTTTTTTTCCTTCCTGAAAACCTGCTCAAGTGTCAGTTTTATAAAAAAATATCTTCATGAAATATTATAAACTTCTCATGGAAAAGTGATTAAATACATTTCTTTTAGGAATAATGGAAACCCTGTTGTAAGAGCAGACGTTATGCAAGAACCCTCGTTGCTGATGAAATTTTATACACCTTTATTCTGTAATATACCTAAGAGTGAATATACAGTAACACTCAAGGTTTTCACTGTGCTAAGTAAGATTAAGAATAAAATATGTACATGACAAAGTCAAGTTCGATATTGCCGTCCACTGCAACAGCAGCATTAATTTTTTATGAATCCTCAATTTAATACAAGTCACGAAACGGATCACGTTTTGTTTTGACAAAATCCATCGTGAGGATCGACGTCAGAGAAAGCCATGTCATGATTTAGTTGGTCGGTGAATGCTGCAGGGTAGTTCTTATTATCTCTTTTGAGAGGCTTCATGAAATGTTGTTTGCCATTATGTCGTAAATCAGTGGTTAGTGTTGATATAAATGTTGTGAGATGCTTAGTGTGTGTTTGACCCGGTTTCAGACAATTAACCTCGGGGGAGGCTGTCGCGGGTTCCTTGATGGTGTTTTAATATCGCAACAAAGTTCTGTCAGTAGAGTTCCAAAAGTGATGCACTCTTTTCTAGTACCCCAATGCCTCCATGTAGACTAGTCAAATGAAGTATTAGGTGACCCTTTGTGATAAATGAAACAATCTTCTTTGCTTGTTTCAAGCCACGTATAGAAATGATATTGTAAAAACGGTGGTATTCAATCCTTATTGAATATTCTGAATTATGTCAAATCCTGCCAAAGGTCCCATTTAGCCCAGGTGGGTTGCAGTACGAGGGACCCCACTATAACCAGGAACAGGCAATGACTAGAACATTTGTTCTTTTTCCCCAATTTTCCGTCCAGCAGTCCTCGATGGTCAGACAACTTAGGCAAAGATAGGATTTTTCCTTGCCAGAATAAAAATGAGTCGATCTCATTTTTTTTTAATACATTTACCCTTTTTTTTATTCTTTAATGGATCATGATTTGTTCATGTCATCGTAAGCATTTCTTATCTCTCTGAGATATAACAACCCCCAAAAGATGGCCTCTTTCTCTGACTTCATCTGCAATCTACCTCTTTTTCCATCTCACTCCCTCTCTCTTTCTCTGTTTACATTTCGGTAGGCTCAACCTAACGTGGAGAACGAGATGAGCACGGACGACGGAACGAGCACCTCGTGGAACGATGAGAACGGAGAGAGGAAACCAGGCGAGGAGGAGGAGACGACTAGCGAGAGCACCGAAGCGATGACCGCCGATGAAAACGACACCGAAGAAGACGAAGAAGAAGAAGAGGAGGATGAGGAGAAGCCTCCAGTGAGGAAGAGGAAGTCTCCGGTCATGTTGAAGGAGGAGGAGGAGAAGAACCCGGAAGAGCAACCCGAGAGACAGCAGAAGGGGACGGACGAGGAAGAAGATGGGCCAAAGATGGAGATTGATGTTGACGTACCCAGCGATGCGAGTACAGAAATACACGAGATGTCAGATTGTAGTAAGTACAACGAATAATCATCTAAGGTTACCGTGACCGAAGCTTTGTTTGTTTTATGGTATGTTTTCTTTCTTCGATTGCAGATAGGGTTTACCTCTGTTTAAGACAGTCCGAGGATAAATTACAAGATTTTGAAACAATCTGGAGTCATTTCGCCGTCATGTTTGGTTTCTGTGGAAATAAGAATAAACCATTTTGGGGGGGTGGGGGTTTCTATAAATTTTGTAAAATATTTGTCAGGACTGGGAGAAGACTTTGCAGTTCTTGCCAAAGACATTAAATGAATAAGAAGAAGAAGAAGAATATAAAGTATTGCACTGGAATATGATTGAATAGACTTTTACAGAATCTAACCATCACCGAATATTCTTGACTATAACGGTGATTGAGTTCGTCGTATCACTCTTTTAATCTCCAGCAAAGTCTAAAACTAAAATTGATTTTACTCAACGCTATCTTCTTGTGTCCCATTCAAGAACTTTATCCAATGAAACTATTTATCATTCCCAAAATATTTGGAACAGGAACCAGAAATATTGCCTCTACCCATCTGTGTCTTTTATTTTTGACCAGGTTCTCTTCTCTCTCTTTTTTTGGAGGGTAGGGTAGGGGGGGGGGAGAGGAGGTCGATGAGGAGGGTGAGGGGGTGAGGGTGAAGGGGTGAGGTGTGAAATGGTTTCCCTTAGAATACTTTGCCATTTATCTCTTTCCAATTTGTTGTAGACCACAGGGAGGCTGCTAGAAAATAAATCAGCTATTTTAAAATCTGTTTCTGTTGTT
The DNA here is from genome assembly GCF_037975245.1 of Apostichopus japonicus. Taxonomy (NCBI): domain Eukaryota; kingdom Metazoa; phylum Echinodermata; class Holothuroidea; order Aspidochirotida; family Stichopodidae; genus Apostichopus; species Apostichopus japonicus. The sequence continues at coordinate 11,320,313 of NC_092583.1, forward strand.
GTCATGGAAACCCAAGAGAGGGACCACCCATATATTACCTTTATAGAAAACCCAGTGATGTTTCTTTATTCTGACTGATTAGTCAAAGGCATCCAAAACAAGACATACTGTTCACGTTTTACATATAGCTCATAGCTGAGCTAGTGTCCAATCCTAAAAAACAAATCAAAAGTTCGTCAAAATATGTAGAACAGACGGGAAACCGAAGAGCACATAGCATCGGTCACATGTGAGCTATGCATTAATGAATATTCAACGATATAGTTTTCATGAACGATATTCATTGTGTCTCGGTAGATGAAGATGTATCAGGAAGTCGTAAGCTTGTTCAGTCTTTTTAATGATTTTCAAGCGACGTCTATAAAAAGTCAAATTTATCCGCCCTTCGCCTTTTAGTGATAGCCAGATTGGTTTCTAAGATTTGAGCAATCCATCATAGTGTCTGTCTGCTTTGTAATTGATGTCGTAATACGTCGAGATCACATCTCCGTACTGTCACCGACACGACGGTAAACGGTATCCTATTAATGCCGAGGGATTCTCCTACGACCGCCGTGTATGTCAACATTATCCTGTTATTTACTGGGAGACGCTCGGAATCGACGTTAATGACCAAAGTTGGCTGGAAAATGATAAAAGGGGAAAACTGATTCACCGTGTGAAATGATGGATCGGGCACGGTTCATGGATAAACTTTTGCCTCTTGTGATGTCAGGAACGGATTTACTTTCACTTTCTACGAGCGCAAATGCCAACCTTCCGTCGTATATCTTTTCCGTCTTTTGTAAGCCTTTCGGAATGTCGGGCAGTTACCATGGAGACTGATATCCGTAAAATTTTCACTGTAACCTTAACAGCATTTATCACCTCACTGTACTTTGCCTTCGTCACCAGCTTCCGTCCAGACGCCATCTGTGGGACCGTCCATTGCCAAGTGGACCTGTCCGAGCCCAACCCTCTCCGCAGGGCCCTCGAGTGCCAAGTGGGTCGGAGGAGAAGAGTCCTTGTTTCGTGTTTTGCAAGAAGTCTATTTCAACAATTTTTGTTCCATCGCTGGCCTCATCAAGACAAAGACATGCCAAGAGGTTTGACTCTTTCTGTAACACAGATTCAATAGGTCATGGGAACTAGGTAGAAGACATGAATATTAACGAGGAGCAAACGTCCTAGAAATCATGAAAATTACAGCAAAAGACAAAAGATAAAGTCATCAGCCAGCATTTATAGATGCTTTCCAAACTCCACTATTTCAAAAGTCGTTTTTTTTTTTCACTGAAGATAATCTGAACTTTCAGATAGATGTCTGTCTTTTATTCCATTTTTATATGTATTTCAACAACTGGCTGTTGTAGAGTTCCGTAAAAGTGGAAAAGATTTAAAATAAAAAATGACAACAGAATCAAGAACTAAGCATAAAGTTGCTTATTCAAGTGTACTGTATATAAAGCCAGTGAAAATTAGATATATATTACATTTCATGAACAAATATGTATTTCAAAATATATATATAGACAAAAACAAATTTAGTCTCTATAGTGAAATTTAAAAAAAATGGATTATATAAAAGAAAAAGCTTTTTCTTTTTAAAATGATTATGTCATTGGTTGCGTTCATTTGTTCCTAATGCATAGGTGGCAGATTTTGCTGTATTAGAGGGCGCTGCGGTCGCCATCCAGGCAGACAAGGCCCCTACTCCTCCCAGAAAGAAGAAACGAAAGCAAAGGTCCTTTTTTCATGCCTATATTTAATATTTTATGCCATATTCCATGCTATATCTATAGCTATGTCATGTTATATGTATAGCTATTTCATGCTATATTTATGGTATTTCTTGCTTTTCAATGACTTTTCAATGAATTTATGCCATATTCTATTCTATGCTATATCTGTAGCTATGTCATGCTACATCTATAGCTATTTCTTGCTATATTTCATGCTATATTTATAGTATTTCTTGCTTTTCAATGCTATATAACACTTAAATCACATTACAGTGTAACTCATGATCTTGACTAGTCAAAGATTCATTCCATAGAGCGTTGAAATTTGGGGTTGGAATAATTCTGAAATTTTTCCAGTTCACTTTTTGCCCCCATTGAGGTGAATAATCATCGTGCAAACAGTGTTTGCCAGACGTGATACTGTGGATCGGCCGAAATGCTATACTTACTTTTGTTTCAAGAAAAATATGTAGAAGAGACGACCCACTTACACTACTATTTAGTTGTCCTATTGACGCCACTATTTACAGCAGATCATACAAAGATCCACAGTAAGAGAGATCGGGTTCCAAATTTGTAAACAAAATGAAGAGATGGTTAGCAATAATTCAGGGCACGACCCACCCAAAAATGAAACAGAACAGGGAACGAACGGGTAGAGGATAAGGATGTCTGGTACTCTTCCCTCAGTTTTGACCAAAATACATACAGGTTCTTATTAAAATTGAGACTAAACAAAGGTCACACCCCCCTAAAATACATACAGGTTCTTATTAAAATTGAGACTAAACAAAGGTCACACCCCCCCTAAAATACATACAGGTTCTTATTAAAATTGAGACTAAACAAAGGCCACCCTCCCTTCCCTTTAATTAGATACAGATGATGGTAGGTGCCATGATAGCAAATTTTATACATAGTAAAAATCAGTGTAAACTCATGTCAAATTAAACAGTCCTTTTTTGACCTGAGTCACTGTATAATCCACTGCCAATATTTAGTTACACCACAGAGTGGGCTACACACACCTTACCCGTATATTTTTTAGTCAAAATTGTCCTTTTTCATCCGTTCGCAGACTTTGGTCCATGCATTGCCGAAAGATTCAACTCAAGAAAGGTAAGGAACCTGTGGTCATTTAATACGACATGGCACCAATTTATTAGCATGTCAGAGAAATAGATTTTAGCCTTTATTTCTGGTCATATTTATTCGTTAAATTTAAGATAAAGTCACCCGAATTTCTGTCAACCCTACCATTTTAGTCCTCCTAGTTGAACCAGAAACGATGAAAAAAATTGCATCAACTTCAAAGGTCTGTTTAAGGTTGCCATATGATATGCGATGAAATTTTGTGGGGTGCAAACTTTCAACGTTGGACTAGATTGTCAATAATGATCGTCACCGCACGAATGAAGTGAGGTGCAGTGTGCAAAACGAAGGGCTGCATCAGCTGCAAGCTCCCCTGCAGCAAAGCTGAATCAATATCGAATGAGAGACGTTTATCTTGGCAGACCGCCAGTGCCTATAAATTGCTTGAAACTGCAAGAGCCTATCGTTCCAAACTGCTGTGACTATCGTTTGAGACTGTACAGCACAAATATTACATATATTTATTAATATTTCACTGTATGGCACAAATATTGCATTTATTTATTAATATTTCACTGTACTGCACAAATGTTACATTTATTAATTAATAATTCACAGTACAGCACAAATATTGCATGTATTTATTAATAATGCTATGTAGCCCTGTCAGTGTCTTTGACACAATTTGGTAATGTGTGTGTTTGGAAGAAACACCACCACTTAACCCCCCACCCACCCCACCTCGTAAGGTTTTAACGTCTAATATGACTTTGATGCAAGAATTAAATCTTTAAAGAAATAGTATATGTAATTATTCAAAGAACAATATTTTCTGTGACAGGAGGATATCGTAGCGCACATCAGCTGCTATAGACTGAAGGACACATCTCTCATTTTCTCCTGTTTCTCCCGTTTCTCATTTGTCGCAGATAACTCCGCCAGCCACGTCTATAACTACCAACCTTGCGATCATCCGGGCAAGCCCTGCGATTCCGATTGCACCTGCGTTATGCTTCAGAACTTTTGCGAGAAATATTGCCAGTGCTCAACTGAATGTAAGTACATGGAGGAACATTCCATATTGATGTGCAGACAAACAGATAGACAGACAGACAGACAGACAAGCAGACAGACAGATAGATAGAAAAACACGGGAGGGTGGAATTGTATATCATAAATTGGAATTATTTAGCGTTCAAACTTTGTGTAACAATTTCGAAGGGTCTGAATTTCCAAGTTATAAAATTGCTTTGGTTTCTCTATCCGCCCCAAAACAGCATCTATGCTCTTGTATAGCAATCGACCAATGTGCATAGCTTTTGCGATGCGATTCTCGATAATTACTCCCTACATAGCGTAGCCTGCCTATGCAGACTTGTTTAGTGCTGTTTCAGTGAATTTGTATGAATTGATTTGCTATGTTGATGTATAACTTGGCCTTCAGTACAGAGAAAAAAAAGAAGAAGAAAAAAAAAAGGAGGATAAAGAGAGAGAGAAAAAAAACCAAGGTTGAAAAATTAATATTGCAATGAGAAGAAAAATTGATGTGAATGTCACTTGGTCTATATCTGTCAAGGACAAACTTGTATTTTAATGAAACCAGCTGTCAACTTTTCAACTACTTATGGGGAAATAATTGATTGATAAAGTCATCTATGAACATCTGCTTTCCCTTAATAACGATTCTATTATCCCATCTGTGAAACGGAGGAGAAATCTGCTGTTGACTTCACTCGTCACTTACCTATCTCCTCACAACATTTCAACAATCGCTCTACCATGTCTAGAGTGACCTGGTAACCTTTGACACGGAACTCCCATGGTATGATGTTTATTCTTTGGCTACATATTGCGGCGAAGACTTAGAAGAAAATGTCAATAAAATGAAATGATGTCATACTTTTTTTTTTTTTTTTTCTGATTGATACATAAATTTCTCTTAATTTTTTTATACTCCATGTTGAGATTGATTTCAAAAAAAATTTTTGAATTTGCAGAAGTGATCTGTTGTTATTGTTAATTGTAGAGTTTATAGAGATTTTATCATATTTGGGCATAAATTCAAAGGAGGTTTAAACCCTTCAACACCTCCATGTTTTTGATGAATACTCATAGGGGGTTAAATTTGACAGGTTAACAGCTGCAATAATAAAAAATGGGGGTTTGAACTTGGTGTCTCTTTTCATGTGTCCGTATCATATTTTAGACCAGAACTGATGACCTTTGACCACCAAAACTCATCTATTGTACTGATCGAAAGAGGGTGATATTAATTTACAGCCAGAAAAGTATTTTTGGATTTAAGTTGGGAGACTTCCATATCATATTTTTTACCATCTGCAGGAGTCATGTTTTTAAAAAATTGTTTTTTTACCCAATCTCTCTTTTTCATGCGGCAGGTCAGAATAGATTCCCAGGGTGCAGATGTAAGGCCCAGTGTAACACCAAACAGTGCCCTTGTTACCTTGCTGTCAGAGAATGTGACCCAGACCTCTGTCAGACCTGTGGTGCTAGTAAGTCATTTTGATATAATGCATGGTGTAACACCAATCACCTCTGTCAGACCTCTGTCAGACCTATGGTGCTAGTAAGTAATGCATGGTGTAACACCAAACAGTGCCCTTTTGTTACCTTGCTGTGAGAGAGAGTGTGACCCAACCCAAACCTCTGGAAAAATACAAAAAGTTTAACATGTTTAAATTTCTTTTCTTATAGTTATCTTACTTTTTATCAATGCCAAGTTACTCCATTGCTTGGAAAAGCAAATCATGTAGGTTAAATTTTGTGAAACACTAATCATTAAAGTCAAATTTTTAAACTGTTAGGTTTTGAGAGGGTTCATCACCATGGTTACAATTTTTATGACCATTGATGCTACATTAAAGCAACATAATTTAAGGAGTATTGTAAAAGTCTTCAACGGAAAACACTTTTCATATTTGAAAAAAATCTTGGCATCTTTGATGAATTTGTTTCATTCGTTGTTTTCAGGTTATTTTCCAGAGAATTCTAGCAGTGAAACCATCTCATGCAAGAATGTATCCCTCCAAAGAGGCTGGAAAAAGGTACAGTTTAAAAAAAAATGTTGTTTCTAAAAAGTTCAAAGTTACATCACTTGAAAAGTTAGCAAATATTTTTGATCACTTTCATTATCTGTTTGTGACCTATTTCTTGAAAGTTTTCTTAACATCTGCTCCACCCATTATGTTAAAGGTTATTAATTTCAGTCACAAAGTTGAATATCATAAAAACTACTAGAGATTTTTATAAGTACTTTTCTAGAAGTGCTGTTACTCCATATTATTCCCAGTATTGGGAGGATTACTGAAATAGACAAACTTTTATGTGTGTTATTTATACTACTTTGAGAGAAGCATTAAAATGCTTCTTGAAGTTTGAGCATGGGTTACCATTATCTAACATTTCTAGCATATTTGTGGGGCAATACTGGGTGACTTTCAGTGTTAGTACAGGAAATATTGTAAACAAAGAGAAATATTGTAATTCTTGTGTTTTTGGAATGTTTTTACAAATCACGACCTGGCAGGTTGTACCTTGTTCTTCGTCACAGTTTTTACCAGCTTTGTGAGAAGATATACATTGGACATTGTTCGGTCAAGAAATGTTAAAAGATGTCCAAAGATGAATTCATCTAATGGTGATTCAACCAAACTAGCTAATGTCATAGTCAATCCCAGTTGGATAGAGTGGACATGTCCATTAGGCTAAAGTACGAATCTACAGTGTTAATAACAGACAATTGTTTGCCCTAAGTTTCAATTGCTTTTTATTCCTTTGTTTCCCCATTTGACAGCATCTTCTACTGGCCCCATCAGATGTCGCAGGCTGGGGAACTTTCATTAAAGATTCCGCTCAGAAAAACGAATTTATTTCCGAATATTGCGGCGAGGTACAAATAAGTCGTATTTCTTCCTTTGAATGTGTTGCCTGTGGTTACAGCCTCTAATTTTGCCATGTTTGTAATACTAGTCATTAACATTTCTTGATTGGGGAGTGGAGGGGAGGGGGAGGGGGAGGGGGGGAAGTGAGTGGTCTATTAGGGGCCTTGAAATATGTATAAGATAAAGAATAATTTATTCTCATTTTTATAATATAATAAAGGACACAAGAAAGGGATTCTGGTGTTATAATAGTCCTGTGCCCCCTGCCTGACTCTTTAACTTGCCCTAGGCATTAACTAACACTCGACATGTTACCACGTGTCTGATGTTAATAACGAGTCATCGTTTCCATAACTTACACTCCATATGTTTATTTTACTGATATTTATTTTAATTTACTGATGTTCATAAGGAGTCATCTTTTCCGTAACTTACACTGGATATCTTACCACCTGTCGGATGTTCATAACGATTCATCGTTTCCAGGTTAAGAACGCTCAATTTAAGCGGGACAAACTATACCATATTAACATCCTGTGGAGCTATAAAGGTACCATATTCATCCCCTACCCCTCATTCTCCCCCCCCCCTTGTGCAGCCACAACCATAAAGTAAAAGTTGAAATGTTCTTGTCTTTGGGTCAACAGTGATATATATTCTACATCGGTAATAAATTATCTCTGTTCTTCTTAGATCATCTCTCAAGACGAGGCAGACCGGCGAGGAAAGGTGTACGACAAATACATGTGTAGCTTCCTCTTTAACCTAAATAATGGTAAAAATCAAACTCTTTCCTTTCACCATTTGATTATTTTCAAGATGTGTGTTTTTTTAATTCAAGTGAAAAGTATGGGGGTTGAGGGGGGGTGGCACTGGGGAAAATAGAAAGAGATTAAGTAGGTAGGGAGGCCACTATGCTCCTTTAATGCTTGCATTTCCCAGAACTTACCATCTTCATTCTACTTTGCCCTTAACAGACATATTCTTCTCTTACACTGTTCTCCTTCTGCTCTGTAGTTGAAATAATTTATGCATCATAATTTTACTAGTGAATGGCAATCTACAGTTTTGTCTCCTAAATTCCCTCAAATAATTATGAAAGTATATCAATATCTATTTCTTTCATTCTTTTCTAAATTAATTCTGTAAAATATCATTTTTTGACCCACAGATTTTGTAGTTGATGCCACTCGTAAGGGAAACAAGATTCGTTTTGCCAACCACTCTGTGAACCCAAATTGTCAAGCTAAAGGTATGACATTAGCCATTTTCCCTAAAATTTGAACGCAGAGCGCTTTTATCCAATCAGAACTTCTGTTACACAGCTAGTTGGGACAATTTCCTAATGCTAATACCTCTCCAAACTGTACTCCAATATCATGCTCTCAAAGCACTGGTATTGTCAGTACATACAGTTCCTTACCTTGATCTGATAGAAACATGATATTCACACTGCTCGTACTGCCACTACGGGTGCTCTGAAGCGGAACATTCCACTACAGTATAGAACAAAATTGTCCCAACTGGATTTTTTACATCATAAAGTTATAAATATTCATGATGAAAAAAACTTTGACAAGCCAGTTGGGAAAATTTTGTAATGCTAACACCACTGTATACTGTCTCTTCTTTCATGCATCAGAGCACTCATACTGACAGTATGAACAGTTCCAAACCACATATACAGTAAATAGGATATTTCATACTGCATTAAGTGCATTAAAGCATGGCATGAAAGTACAGTATATAGAAAGTTGTAACAACCTGGTGCCTTTTGCAGTCAATTTAACAAATAAGTCCAGTCAAAAACATCCCTACATTGCAGATGTTGACAATTGAAGTCTCCGATGTGGGTGTACAAAAATTCTGTAGTTTGGGGAATAAAATTTGCAAAGAAAAACATATATCAATGCTAGATTCAAATCTTCTTGAATTTCAACATTGGAGTTAGATGGTGAACTTTCTGACTTGACCTACTTGGATAGGGGAGGTCTCTGAACCTACAAAGCAGACAAAATTGTGGCTCGAAGCAATTCCTAAAGTCTTCAAGCGTACTTTCTGCCATTTACATGCAGGGTTAAGGTTCGTCGCCAGAAACAATTTGTGACATTCAACGTAGTAAAAGGTTAATAACAAATGTTTCAGGAAAATATGGGGAAAACAAGAATCCTCTCAATTGGCAATAGACACAGTTCACAATTTGTGTCGGAATTCCTGATTGAAACCAGCAGGACACAATAGTCCTAAATTTCGGGTAACTGAACCGCCCTCCCCCCCCCCCCCTTCATATCAACTGGTCATAATTTTAATTTACGATGATTGTTCTCTTCCGTAGTTATGATGGTGAATGGCGATCACCGTATTGGTATTTATGCCAAAAGAAATATTCAAGAAGGAGAAGAGCTCTTCTTCGATTACAGGTCAGTCGTTAAAATTACATCTTACGGAATGACTTTTCCTTCAAATAAACTACAATAAAACGTGAAATAAGATTTCGTCACAGAATGGAAGTAATAAAAGAAGCTTTTTTGAGGTTATTTACTAGTTCTCAGAAAATGTTTTCTCTTAGCTTATCTGACTTATTTTATTACACTCAGTTTTAAAAAAAAAAAAAAATTTTCAAAATTTTTTTATTTTACTTTGCTGATGTTAGATCTCCACACCTTTCTGTCTTTGTCCTTCTCCAATTTATTCCCTACCCCCTTCCCTTAATCCTCTCTTTGTCCCTCCACTGTTTATCTCCTACCTTTCCTCTTCCCCTGTTGGTTTCTTTCTTTCTTCTCTCCATCCCTTGTCTACTAGCCCCCTTTTGTGTTCACCGTGCTCATTAACCTGTCTGTATTCTGTGCATGTTTTTGTCCCTTCTGTTACTGTTACTTGTCATTTAGCTTTTGAAGAAGATCCTGCTAGGATCAAAACGTCAGGCCAACTTACATTTACACATTCTCCTACACAGGCTCTCTAGTGGATAAGCAGTTTTCTAACAGTTTTATTTTAAATTTATTTTTATTTTAGATATGAAATAGTTTACCTGAGTTACAATGTATATTTTATATCTCAGGTGATGGAATTATGCCTCATCTCTGTACCCCCTCTTTCTCTCTCTAGATACGGTCCAACAGATGCACTGAAATATGTCGGTATCGAAAGAGAAATGGAAGTCCCTTACATTGCTGGGAAATAAACAATTTCCAAAGAAGATCCAAGAATTCACTGGAATGGAACACAAAGAGAGACTCAGTAATAAGTTACTTCCATTTCTCTCGCCAAGTTGCTACAAGAGGTTGCAAAATTCATCATCTTTAGCTTAATTTATAACGAAGAATTCTCTGCAGAAAAACTCCAACTAAACAGGCTTAGTCAAGCCTTGTTCCATCTGGGAGATATCGTAGGTTAAAGGTCGTTCCTGGGAGCTGTCATTATGTAATCTGTGATGTCATACTGCCCTCTAGATTCTCAAATCTTGGAATTGAACAAGTTTGTTTTCATCTTCAGTTTTCAAAGTAGGAATGTTAATATTGTTGACATTGAAACCAATTCCATCACTTAGGTAATGTTTAAGAGGTTGAATAATTTTGATTCATTGGGAAAACCCTTTCCTCCATTACCAAATATAAACATAATAAATAAATAAATAAAATAAACAAACAAACAATTGAATCACACTTGGCTCGATGATGTCATATTTAGACTTGATCAAGCCTTAACATAACATAACATAACAATTAATATTTATATAGCGCTATTCCATCTAGATCATAGCGCTTGTGACACAGACACAACTTAGCATGGAAATAGGTGAGTCTTAAGATTACTACGAAATTGAGAGATATTGTCAGTTTCTCTGATAGTACGAGGGAGATTGTTCCATGACTGTGGACCGGCTACACTGAACGATTTCTGACCCAAGACCTTGTTCGTTCTAGGAACATTCAAGCGGGTTATGTCATGAGTAGAGCGGAGAGTTCTTTGGGGAGTATAAGGTGACAGTAGATTGGATAAATAAACAGGTGCAGTATTGTTCATGGATTTAAAGACATAAAGACAGAGTTTAAACTGAATCCTTTCCCTTATTGGCAGCCAGTGGAGTTCTTTAAGTGTTGGAGTAATGTGATCTCTCTTGGATATGGAGCATACCAACCGGGCAGCATTGTTCTGCAATCTCTGAACTCTGTCCAATTCATGTTCCGTAGCACCAAAAAGAAGAAGATTTCCATAGTCGAGACGAGAGATGACTAAAGCCCTGACGACATGATGGAGAGTTTCTTTATCAAGATATCTCTTTATTCTCCGGATGTTTCTTAACTGGAAATGTATTGATTGACAGAGGCTAGATATTTGTTTAGTCATAGTCATATTTGCATCAAAAATTATGCCCAAGTTCCGAACCGACTGTGTTGGTTCAATATGTGCATCACCGATTTTCAGTAACACAGGTGGCAGTTTCTGAAGAAAATAGGGTGATCCAAGCACAATGAACTCTGTTTTGCTCTCATTTAATTTTAACTTGTTGCAAGACATCCACTCTTGGATTTCAGCAATACACAGTTGAAGCCTCTCAATAGCATGCTGCCGTGCACCTGGTATTTTTGGGTCAAAAGAACAGTACAACTGTGTGTCATCTGCATAGAGATGAAAGTCTAAGGCATGACGACGAATGATTTTACCGAGAGGGAGTGTGTAGATTACAAACTTTAAGGGGCCAAGGATAGAGCCTTGTGGCAGTCCATACTCTAAATCAACAGGATCAGAGTAGTTGTTGCCAATGGAAACACGGCTTTGTCTATCAGACAGGTAGGATTTGAACCATTGGAGGGCAATCCCTGATATTCCCAACTTTGTATTCATTCTCTTAAGCAGTACATCATGGTCTATAGTGTCAAAGGCGGCGGACAAGTCCAATAACACCAGAAAAACAACATGAGACTTGTCCATCGCCTTAAGTACATCATCTTTAACCCTCAAGAGTGCTGTCTCAGTACTGTTATGTGTCTTATATGCAGACTGGTACGGCTCGTCGAGATTGTGCAGAGATATGTGCTGTTTCAACTGTGTGGCAACAGCTTTTTCAATGAGCTTTGCCACAAATCTGATATTTGATACAGGACGATAACTACTTAAAGCATTGTGATCCAAGGAAGGTTTCTTCAAAATTGGCGATATTATGGCTTGACCAAGAGAATTTGGAAAAATGCCGGATGAGAGAGATGCATTTATGATTGAGGTAAGTGCAGACAACATGATGTCTAGATTTTGTTTTAGTAGCCACGTAGGAATGGTGTCAAGGGTGCATGATTTACTTGCAAACCCCTTCACTAATTTCCGTACATCCTCCTCTGAAATCTGTTCAAATTCATTAAACATTTCCAAGTCGGTAGGCTGTTCATTGATCTCATTGGTAGCCTTATCATTGCCAGGCAGCTGCTCATCAAGAGCATTACGGATTTTATCAACCTTGTCCTTGAAGAATGTGGCAAAGTCATTTGCCAGAAGTTGAGGTGAATCGGATTGAGGAAGAATTCTACGGTTTTTGTTGAGCAAGGAGTTTACAGTTTTAAAAACATCCTTTTTGTCAGAATTTGCAAGAGAGGACCTGTAAAACTCGATCTTACTGGCATCAATCAATTGGTTGACTCTATCCCTCTGATTTTCATAAGCCATACGATCGATCTCAGTACCCGATTTGCGCCATTTTCGCTCAAATTTCCTTCTCAAACGTCTTTCAACACTGATATCACGATTATACCAAGGTTGCTTGGGTCGTAACTTATGAGACTTGGTTTTGAGAGGTGCGTGCTTGTCGAGTACAGAAGTGATGGCTGAATCAAAGCTGGTCAGCAGTTCCACAGGTGACTCACTAGATTGTACTTCACAAAATTTAGATGCAAGGTCTTTTTTAAAAGCATTGTGGTCCATACGCTGGAAGTTTCGGCAAGTAGTGACGGAGTTTAGAGGCACAGATTTCTCTTGGTTTAGCACACAATGAATCATGTGATGATCAGATAAAGAGCTAACTTTCACCTTAAATTCATTGATTAATTCATCATCACAGCGTGTTATGACAAGATCCAGAGTATGTCCAGACCTATGTGTAGGCTCAAGAATGTGCTGGTACAAACCAGAAGAAACAAGAGTTGCGTTAAATTTCCTAACAACTGGGTGATCAGGCTTGTCAACATGGATGTTGAAGTCACCTAGTATGAATAATCTGCTTGTTAAAGATGATATGTTGGTAATAAAGTCATCAAATTCTTCTAGGAAATCAAAAGTTTTCTTTGGGAAAGGATCAGGGCGATAAACGACAACATATGTAATACCATTTATCGGGTCTGTGATGCAAACATATTCAAAGGTATGAGCAATCAGATTAGGTTTGAATGTCCGAAATTTCATCGCTGTTTTATAAACTATCGCAATACCTCCGTGGTCATCAGTACCTCTTGGATAATTTAAGAAGGAGTATGTTGGTGGTGTGCATTCTCCAATGGTAACAGCATCATTTTCATTCAACCACGATTCTGTTATGCACATAACATCAATATCATGCTCAATTAGGTAGTCACTTAAAAATGTGGTTTTATTTCCGACAGACCGGATGTTCCAAAGGCACATTGTAACCTTTTTCTTGATGGTAGTTGTGTTTGTAGGAGTTGAATTGCGGACAGTTTCTAAATTTGTGGATTCCAATGTGAAATTTGGAATATGTTTAACTTTCCCCCTATTTCCACGATGTGTTGGATGTCTGTTGTTTATACCAAGAGTCACTAAATGTCTCCACAAAGTGTTAGAAACATGGGCTTTGGCATTCACATTTAGATTTATATGGAGTAACTGTTCCGTGGTGTAAGAGTATGTAGGTCTTGATTTGACTGAAGTAAGAGTAGGTGCTGGTGTAACATCAGGACCGGGGTTTGGATGAACGTCACCTGCCTTGAGGAGTTGGAGCTTGAAAGTCACTGTGGAGTTTGAATAAAGTGCAATATTTCTACCAAGAAATTTGTGATGATCAAGTTTACTATTGAAGTAACTAGTACCATTGGTATTCACATGTAGTAGTACATTACACTGGAAGATAGTGCAGTGTAGTAGGATGCACACAACAAAAGCCAACTTGGTGTAAGCCATTGCCTTGTAAGCCTTAAGCCTTTAGCCTTGTGTGTGAATAAAAACATAAAATCATTGATATATCTTAGTGGAGTGTTAGCTCAGTGGTTAACGCCGGTGCCTTTCAATCGTAAGGTCCCGAGTTAGAGTCACTCCAAGATTAATGTATGTCGTCCAGTTACAGAGTTGTTGGCAATTAACAATTCATAATCATGGACGTTAAATATGAATCTAAGAGACTTCGGTCAGCTTGCGGCTTTGATAAGCCAATGAGGCTTCTTCACGAGTTCCTGCTTACAGGAGGATCTAAAATACATATCTTAATGCACTAAGATTTTTCATTGCTGGAATTTAGGGAATATCACATAGACCAGTACTGACGGTTGGGTTTGTCTCTCCTTCGAAAGCAACTTTCACAAGCGGATATATTTTCACTGCTGGCCATGTTATTTCTTGGGCAAGTTTTTTTGTAGGTGTCCAAGTAAGAGGGCAAATTGTACATGGTAATGTTAACTATGAGCTTTGAGCCTGAGAGGAATACAAACAGTTTATTGTAAGTAACCTCATTTAAAAAAAAAAGGAATTTGAAAAGTTAGAAAAGATATTTTGCTGTATCTTGAATGTTAGAATAATGACAGCACTCATCAGGCCAATGTTTTGAATTTGAATTACATTTATGGGGCAGATATAAAGGACCGGAGATTCCATGCCCGTGGTTCTTTTTGAAAAAGTTTTCAGTGCCTTATTACGTATTTGAGAAATGCAACATCACAATACTATAACTAACGTGATATGAACTGCGTTATTTAAACATGAGATGTGAAATTCACAAATAGATCTGGTTAAGTCCTCTGAATTGCTCTTTAGTTTGTAAAGCTCTATGCTCTCACCAAAACATACAGAAACTTTACTTGCGAGTATATGTCTATGAATACAAGCAAATGGAATATTTGACAGTAGGGAAAAAACTTTAATCTCAAATTTACCTGGCACCTTGACGGCCTTTCATTAAAAGGATAAGTCCAGAGGAAAATCTTGAAGGTTACAAAGTAAAGCCATTTTGTCATGTCTGCATTTCCAATGCTTAACCTTGGGGTACACAATTTGTGGCCTGCCTCAGATTACATTACTAATTTAATATTCAAAATGATTATGATTATGATATAGATCACTTAGGGATATGACTAAGATAATATTTATGCAATTATGTATGGATATGTTTTTGTAAAAAAAAGTTTTTTTTAATGAATTGCACAGAAATGATGCAAAAATTCCAAACACAATGCAACATAAAGCTTGAGAGCTTTCGTAAAGAAGAGAAAATTATTTTTCCAGTAGTGAAAACCCTCACTTCTTCATGAATAACCAGGTTTGGGGGTTCTTTTAACATATTTCGGCTGCAGTTCTGAGTACTATTTGTCCATTATTAAAATTTGAAGTTTTGCTTTCAATTCCATTAATTTCTGACTTTTTTCATTTTTTTTAAGTTTCCACTTTTGTGAAATTCCTTGGAAAAGTATGAATCCAACAATTTTGTATTTCGTTCACACATTTTGTAAAGTTCTTTCTCATGAATACAAACATCTCACAAGAAAAAAAGGAATATCTGAGCTTCTTTCCTTTGACTTTATGTGTACTTAAAGGGTGTGAAGACTCGCGCAAAAAGAAACGTCTAATGCCGGTAATCTGACCTAGTTTCCAATGAGGTGTAACAGAAGTGTTAGACACCACCATCTATCCCAGAAAATAAGCACACAGCTTGCTACCTTCGGTAATTAGACACTAGTGTACAGTCAGTACATACAGCTGCGGTCAATACCCACAGCACAGTGTACAAACGATACAGCGATGGACATCTCAGGTCCAGATAAAAGATAACAAGGTATCACGTTTCATTACTGTCTGCATTTTGTAGCGAAAAGCAGAAAACTTCACTTGCAAGCAACGGAAAGTTAACTTTTTCAGAGGGCGGCACGCGGTTTGGGGCGAGTCTTTAATGACTTTAATGCCTGCCAACATCTCATGATAACACCAGACTGGCAAGAAACAAGACAGTAGGTTTGTTATCATCTCTTGTTATGAAACAGTTACAACAACCTCCTTATCAATTATTACAGCTAGTTGCATTATGGCTGTCAGTCTGTGGCAAAATATTCAAATTTACCTACCCGTAGATCTGTGACAGTCAAGTGCAGATCAGGTCAAAATATCAAAATGTTGTTTGTGGTGTTACAACTTGCTCTCCTGCACATTACAACAATGGTCTAGAGTTTAAAAAAAAGGTCAAGGGATCATGAGCCATTTGGCTTTTGTTTTAACTTTCTTTTTTTAAATTAAAACAGCACCAATGCTGTAATAGCTCACACAGAATTGATGAACTTAATTGTAGTGAAAAGTTGATGGGAACTGTAGATGTTAATATACAGTTCAATACTGTACTGTGGTTTTGATTTATTGACCTCTGCTGACCTTTGGTCACCACAAAAAACATCAGGCCTATTATAGATTAACCTAGAAAATTGTGTCCATGTGATTGCAATTAAATCCATGTTTTTCACATTAAATGTTGACTTGGTTCAAAGTAAAACCAACCCTCAGGAATCTATCAAGTTCTACTCATCAAACAGTACACTTGCAAACCCTTGAATCAACATTTGTTTCAAAATTTGCAAAATGTTCCACCAGTTTATACATCTTAGCACCCTCCATTTTACCGAAACTTTCTCAAAGTCCCCTTACACCCCTGCTCTCGATCAAATACCCTAAATGAATATTGATTGAAAGTTCTGCATTTAGCAAAGTATAAAAGCCTTCACAATATCTACCTAACTAAACAAGATGGTAGAGAGACTCACTGATTCCTTGCCACCGTTTATATTTCAATTGTGCACGCAATCGTTCTGGCGTGAAGCTTTACCTTTCGAGTTGTTGCTATTACAAGGTTTTCTGAATTTGACCTCCAGTGACCTTTGACACCTATGAAAACGAAAGGGGTTTTGTACTCTCCAAGGTGAAGTCACGTACTGGGTTTGAAGTTCATCCAAACTTTGCTTCTGAAGTTATAGTTTGAAAAGTTTTCAGACGTTGACCTCTGGTGACATGACTACCGCAAATGACGAAAATGTTGTCCTACTCACTAGGATGTATCCATGCACATACCAAGTATGGAGATGAACCACCATGTATGTTTTAGCTTAGAGAGTTCACAAGCCAAGGTGTTACACACACATGCCATCACATAGATTCCTTCTGCCTTCAACAAAACTAGGATTGATGAATAATAATAATAAATCGGTGGTACATAATGGGGTGGGGAGGGATTGTAGAGAGATTGTTACTTTCAGGAATTTGTAAAACCCACATATTGCAAATAAACAAACAAATCAAAAGGAATTCTGGCAAAGTATGCTCGCACCCTGTTACTGAAATATAAACACTTGCAAGTGTATGGTACAATGCTGGTCTTTTCTCTAAACGTTTCTATGGGTATGTATTTCTCAAAAGTTACTGCGGCACAGCAATAAGGGCTCTGTGAACTAAAGAATTAGACAAACTCTTTTAGACTGAGATGACTGTCAAACCCCTACCAGATGAAGTTTTTTATCTTCTGCTCATCTCCACTTTCCATTCTGAAGTTGGAATATTAGAAACGATCATTATTTCTCAACAGTTACAGTGGTTAGTGCTGTGTACTTGAGACAGGCAAACTCCATGTCTTGGGTTCAAACCCAAGCTGAGGCAGCTTTTTAATTTTTTTCTGCTTGTTCTCTTTCCATTCTGGAGTTTAATATTAGAAACAATCATTATCTCTCAACAGTTATAGTGGCACAGTGGTTAGTGCTATGTAACTGGGACAGACATGCAAACTCCATGTCTAGGGTTCAAACCCAAGCTGAGGCAGCTTTTTGATTTTCTGCTTGTTCTCTTTCCATTCTGTAGTTTAAATATTAGAAACGATCATTATATCTCAACAGTCAAAGTGGTGCAGTGGTTAGTGCTATGTTACTGGGACAGACAGGCAAACTCCATGTCTAGGGTTCAAACCCAAGCTGAGGCAGCTTTTTATATTTTTTTTCTGCTTGTTCTTTCCATTCTGAAGTTTAAATATTAGAAACGATCATTATATCTCAACAGTTACAGTGGCACAGTGGTTAGTGCTATGTAACTGGGACAGACAGTCAAACTCCATGTCTAGGGTTCAAACCCAAGCTGAGGCAGCTTTTTGATTTTCTGCTTGTTACCTCTTTCCATTCTGAAGTTTAAATATTAGAAACAATCATTATTTCTCAACAGCTACAGTGGCCCAGTGGTTAGTGCTATGTAACTGAGAGACACTGACAACCTCCAAGTCTAGGGTTCAAACCCCACCTGAGTCATGTCTACGGCTTAAGTCCAGCCAGAGCCTTTTACTTTTCTGTTCTTTGGAGCAGGTGGAAGTATAAAGGTAAGAAATGAAGTTAATTGGTTGGGAACCAAAATGGTGTAATCGGTTGTTCCGTAAGCCATTGCATGTTCCTGATATGGTTGGTTCAAGCCCTGATTGAGTGATCGCTGATAAAAGGAGATTGCCGGCACTGCTCTACCTGACAGGGTCTTGCCGGCAAAGGGGATACGCGGTACCCCTCTCCCTGACAAGGTTCCAAGCGGCCAATGGGATTTGCCGGTACCCCTCTCCCTGACAAGGTTCTAAGCGCCCTAGGTGAGTTGCACAGACTGTCCTCTCCCTGACAAGGATCAGTGGAGGAAATGTTTTATAAAATCTCTAAGTCCAGACAACTTGATCTTCAAATATTTGAAAAGCACCTAACATCACTGGCCCACCAAATGGTCTTGTGGAAGAGAAAAAGTTTTTGCAACACAAGGTCCCTGGTTCAATTCCAACCTCTGCTTTTCTTGTTAACATCCCCTTTTACTGGTTATTTACTTCTTCTTTTTTTGGACAATTTTTTTTTTCTTTGACAGGATTTTCGTCCACCCCAGTTAAACCCATGAACTATATCCATCCCAGTGGTCAAAATCAAAGCATGCTAATAAGTAATAATAAATAGAGGAGATAATAAAGACAATGAAATACTATCGACTTTTCTTCAAGCAAATAGCTCTGCATGATAACTTTCTTAGCTAGAGTATTATACAATTCTGTGCACTTTTTTAACATTTTGGAACAAAAGCCTTGGTTTTTTGATGGGACTTTGAAAAATTATTTACTCACAATTGCATCAAAAAAGTTTCATTTGTGATCACTGTAAAGGTTACATCAATACAGATATTTGGCCTTAAGCCCGTTTCCATGTACAATTCTAGACGTACCTGTTGCAAATCCAAATTAAGAGGGCATATAATTAGATGTTCTTTCAGAAAATATCTAGATTTAATAACAAAACAGTCAAAAAAGATAGCCAATCTGAGAGGAAAACCAATTTTTAAGCTTCATAGCATGTTCTGTAAGTGATACACAGGAAATCAAACTTTTTACAAATCAAACTTTTTACAAAGTTTGTACAGTAGTACTTAACAGTAATGCTATGTGATATCATACATGCAGCATTTCGGATAGGATTATGGCAATCAATGTCCAGGTTTTTAAGAAAGAAAGGAGTGTGGTTTCATTGAAGCCCATTCCCAAGTAAGGGTAGTCTCCAAGAAAAATAAATTGTGATGTAAAATGGTGCCTTCGAGGGGCACGTTCAAACCTATAGATTAAGTCTATAATCAGATAATTAGGTCTTAAATGCAAGGTTGTGCATATAACCATGGAGGTCTGTTTTTACGTCCATGATATAACCAACTTTGAACTTCA
This sequence comes from Apostichopus japonicus, assembly GCF_037975245.1. NCBI lineage: Eukaryota > Metazoa > Echinodermata > Holothuroidea > Aspidochirotida > Stichopodidae > Apostichopus > Apostichopus japonicus. The sequence goes on from NC_092583.1 coordinate 11,339,932, forward strand.
TGGGGAAGTACATCTCCTACCCCCCCGGGATTCAAATCAACCCCCCCGGGATTCAAATCAACCCCCCCCCCCAGATTCAAATCAAATTGATGACAAACTTTCTAGCTAGGCAATGGAATGAGATATGATTTGGGAGGAAGAACAAATCTTATTTCCTCCATATTAAACATTTTCTAATTTTTGATGCTAAAATCTAACAATACAGGTTATATTAACATGATTAGTCAAAAGTTTATTTTCAACAGTGAAGTAAAGAACCAAACCTATATTTGAAAATATAACACAACCTGAAAAGCCACAGGGCAAAAATAAATTTTCTACAACTGTATGTATTATTACATGCATGCAGTGGCGTAGGAAGGTACTTTTGAGTGGGGGGCTGAATACTGATGGCCAGCCTGGGGGAGGGGTCTAAGAGGAGGGGGTGTCCCCCTCCCCTTTGGAATTTTTTGCATTTCCAGGTGGGCTCAGATGCAATTTGGTGCAATATAGCACACTTCAACACCCACTCCATTTTGTAAACTTAATTTTGTATTTTCACCTGGCCCTAGATGCAATTTGGTGCTCCAAATGAGATTTTTTTTCTCATTTGGAAATGAAAAAGGGGTTTTCTGACTTGCAAACCGGGAGGCGGAATGATACTTCCGCCCCTCCACATTTTTCACTGGGAGGGCTGGCGCCCCCCCAGCCCCCCATCCCGGTTCCTACGCCCTTGCATGCATGATACTTAAGCTTGTTTGATGCAAAAAGTTGAAAGAATACCTCAGCTTGAGCATTGGCAAAATTTCATGAGGTGGGGGGGGGGTGAAGGTGACATGAAAATGGAATATCACATACATACCAACTTGCCACTGTATGTTTAGTGTATTTTTCATGGAGTAAAATATTCCCCCAATCGAACATGAGGACCAATTTAAACCCAAATTTCACTTTTAAAATTTCCGCTATATAAAACTTGAATGACTGCTATATTGTTACATCTTATAAGCAATTTTCCATTAAAATCATGTTCTAATGACATTCATATCACAATAAAACATATTAAAATATCACTTACTTAGCGAGACACCATTTTTTTTTTGCTCAATAATCTCATCGAAACGTAGATTACACTCTTTAGCAATGTTGATAACAATTAGTTTCATATGGTAGAATTACAGTATATACGAGACAGTTCACTGAGCCAAGCTTTGCACAGCTTGTTCTGATGGCATCTCCCTGCATCTAAGCTGGGACAGCCAACATATTCATCAGCATTTGCTACCGGTCATCTAATGCCCATTTTCTAGCTGAGCCGGACAGCTTAGTCCCCACCATTGGCACTGGTCATCTCAGCTTGCCTAATCCATCACACAGACAAGACATCCAAGAGCATTGCTACTTGTTGCATAAACCATCCTGTACCTTAAAAAGATGTCGTTATTCATCAGCATTGGTACAAGGTGCCCAAAACAGTCTTACAGCTGAGCCAAGCAACAATGGGCAGTAAAATGGAGCACATTGTCTATAAATTTTAAAATGATCTTGCATCCATCATCCTGTCAAGTGCCCTACTTGACATCGATATCGATAGAAAGGACACCCTCCTCCTCCTCCTAGGATATCGTAAAATGTCTCTTGGGTGGCGGATAAGAGCGACTCGTCCAAAACAGTCTTTGGATTTATGGCTGCTGTACGAGGCTTTAAAAAATATTTAAAAACCAAGCTGCATCTGTCGTCTTATGCTTCCTCCTCTTGTTTTTCCTTCTTCTTTTTCTTTTTCTTCTTCTTCTCTGAGCTCGGCTGTTGGAAGACAAAATAGGAGACACTTGGTGAGTAATACTGGCTAAGATCTCTGTCATCATACCAACTTTATGAAACTAAAATAACCAGACCTTTACAACGTGTAAGATACCAGAGATCTAGTAATTGCCAAAGGCTAAAAACATGTACATATTGGCAGCCTTATCAGAAACTTAGGTGCTTTCGTACCTCATTTTCGAACAAACAACTTACAGCTAGCTTGCAGAGCCAGCTGGTCATAACATACACAAGTTTTGCTCTTCAAATTTCAAATCAAACACTGGCTTGTTTCTTGCTTCTAACAGTGTGCGATACATTCAAGGTCTAAATCTCTTTTGTTGAATCGCTGACATATTGTAGACTTGTGTACAGACATCTAGTTGTATCTTTGCTTGAAAATGCTTTCCAGTGCAAGACAATTTCACAAGAAAATGAGTTAATTGAATTCTATTTAGACTAACAAATAAATCTTAGAACTTTAAACAATCATCTCAATCTTTATTCAAGGCAGGATGATTTCCACCTCGGAATAAATTCTATTCAAAACGCGACGTCTATTCGTTGAGTATTCACGGCAAACTTACTGTCGTTGGTTCTTGTTTGGTCTCCTCCTCTGCCATTCCACTCTCCTCTTCTGCCTTTATCGTGGCTTCATCTGGACCCTCTTCCTCTGCTGTCTTAATCTTTTTGGGAGCTGCTCCTTCGTCATCGTCGTTAAACTTTCTCTTCTTACCACCGGAGGGGAGTGTGGAATCCATTGAGGCATCGTACTGGATCACCTCACTCTTATTACGGTACTTGTCAAACTTGGCTCGACCTTTTCCTGTGCCACTGATCGCTCTCGACTAAAGGGAGACAAAATGAAATGCATGTTAGCTTTTCTTTTCCCTTTTTTTTCCCATTTCTAGCCAATTAACTAAATTTCAAAACAAATAAATAGAGATAGTATGTGACCTGGGGTCAACAAAAGAAAGAAGAAACATCTAGGACTGACAATAACATATCCAAGAACTAGTGGTAAAATCTTGAGAGCAAAAGACAAGTCACAAATAAACTTGAACGGTTCGACCTGAACGGTTCGAGACCGTTCAGGTTTGAAGTCCTAAAATGTTGCTCTTTATCTCTCTCTTTTGCTCAAGTTTTGGTGTTGAATCAAAACAAGTAGAGGAAACTACCAAAACTTACACCTACCAGCTAGAGCTTTCAAAATCAGATAGTCTAGTGGTATTAGTTGAGTACATCACTATGCTATGTGTAATCTTTTGCACTGCAAATGTCAAAATTATACTGGATTGCATTTCTCATCTCAAAAGAGATAAATCATTGGAATTTTCCTTAAAATATCCACCAGTGAGTGACATCTTTATGGCAACTGTTTTTTTATTTTTTTTACTTTCATTTACTAGTTTACTTATAACTTATCCCAAAGGAAGGTAATACTTCTTCCAAATAAATGTGCACATTTCCAGTGATTTGATGAACTGCATTTTTTGTTAACTTCAAGTGGCACTCACCCCTGACTCTTCCAGCTGTCTCAGCCTTGCCTCTAGCTTTGCTCGGGCCTCCAGGCCTACCTCAGCACTACCATCCTCTCCAAGGGCATCGTACCTCACAGCCAAGGAGCACTTCGCAGCTAACATCCTGGCGATCTAAGATATCGATCAGATTGTGGAGAATTTTAAGGAAATATTCCAAATTAACTCATGGTGAAGTTATATCAAAAGGAAGTTGTTTACAACTTATTTTCACAAATAATCAGATACCACTCGCGCTAACAAGAAATCTTCATGATTAAAACCGTTTGGTTGCTCCTTGCTATTAAGTTAGTTACCATTTAATCCTGCACCCAAACTATTTTATGCACCCAAAATTTTTGCTTCATTTTTCAAACCTATAGTTATCTTCATCATTCATTGTCTGATTTTAATAGACTGAAGATAACGTTTTGAGATAAGTTCTAAGTTTCCTGGAAAATGTTAATTGACACAGGCCTATTCATCACAGGTGAGGGTGGGGTAATGGATATAAATAGCTGTCTCAGTGGTAGTGACAAAATGTAAAGGACACTGTCATGGTTAATACAGTCCGGTTCACATCATTGACAGCTCAAGGATCACAGGTCATGGGCACATCCCTTTTTACAATAATTTTTTTTTAAAGTGTATTATACTTCGCCTGACTTAATACATTCTTGATACAATGAAACCGGTTCACTTGCTTGTTTTTTTTATTATTATTATAATTATTTATCATAATAATATGTAAAACACTGTGATAGTTGGTAAGTGGCATGACCAACATTTTCTAACAAAAAAAATTACTTATGGGAATGCCTTGCAAGACAATATTCCTTTTAAACACCTTGGTATTCTCACAAAGTCATGAGGTACTGAGCACAAGGATTACTCTAGTAATGCTCCAAAAGCAATGTCCCCCACTTTAAAATTTCTGGCCAGGTAAGATTTCAACCTGGCCTGCAAAACAAAATTTGTCCACAATCTTGCACTTTTTAGGGCATGCACATCCTCACTGCCCATCCATAGGCTTCATCACTTTTCAGGCCCGTCCTTCACATTGCTCAATCTCTGTGTAGTGAGATGTTCTACCTGGCCCTCTGTTCCAACCAATGTTTACGGGTCCTTGTAGATAAGTAATAGAGAACCGCATGGTACACTGTATATTAATGACACCATAAATTGGCTGTTTCAGTGGTACACGTTTACTCTCACCCGTGGAATGACTGACAAATAAAAAAGATCTTTATAAACATACCTTTCCCTTGTTCTTAGCGTTTGACTGGCCAACCAGGGATGCGTGGTAGATCAGACCGTATTTTGGGGTGTCCTTGCGAGCCTTAAGGGCCCTGAAGAGGGCCTTCTCTGCCCCGAGGATTTGTACTGTTGAAGCAGGATGCTTGGCCAAGTTCATCAGTGAGCCTAGATTGGGAGAGTTAAAATTTGAATAATAATGGCAGTTTTGTTAAATACTAAAAGACTGCAACAACAACAGAGAGTTATGAAAAGAGTTGCTCTTGAAATATTAACAACATTTTCTTACTTTCTGCTCTTCTTTCTTTCTCAACATCTGCTGTGCAAAATTGCATTTTGATCATAAATATTAGCCAGTCACTGAACAAAGACAACCATGCCATTTGTGTTTGCTCATCCACACACTACCACTATGCCTAGAAAATATGGTTCATGAATATTCATGTACCATTTTCTGAATGCATAAACAGATTTAACTACCAATCTATAGAATATCATTGGTTAACTCATATACAACTTTTCACAAGTTTTCTTAGACTTTTGAACTAACTACACTTCACTTAAAAGAGATTTACCTGCATGTGCAATGAGTCTGGCACCTACAAGCTCCCCTACCAGAGCAGTTAAGTTTGGTCCTATCGCCTGCATCCTGTTTTTGAGGTAGTCGTAGAGCTGTGTTCTGTACTCAGTCATTTCAATAACCTTCAGGGAAAAGAAAAGAAGAATTGAGTACAGTAAGTCCTCTCCGAAACAGTGCATGAAAGTATCAACTTAAAAATATAAAGTTATATGCACGCCAATAGCTTTTGAGGAAGGGCTTCCATCTCTCTCAGCATTTTATGGAGTCAGATGCTTGGGCACAGTCATCTGTGAGATGAGTGCATGAACTAGCGTAACCCAGGGTATAGAAAAATGGCCACATCTACCTCATAAATACTTCATCCAACGAGACGAATTGATATCACTGTTCCACAAACATTTGACATGCTAACTCTTGGCGAACTAAACTGAGCTAAAAGTAAGCAGCAACCAATGAGAAATTACTCCCAGGATACCAATGTTTACAACTTGTAAAGATGTTTAGGATATGTCTTGTCTTGCTCAGTTTTTAGTAAGTCTCATCAAGGTTTACATCAGTGGATTGACAGATTATAATTAACATCATTGCAAAGACAACATCCAACAAACATTGATTAACCCAAGGCAGCCTCTTGTGGTTACCAACCACACTTCAACGATTTGTTAGCATGACGAGGAATGCTAAAGCTCAGATCTCAGAACACTTGCTACTCATAAGACTACTCAAACAATGACCAAAAGCTATTGCCAGAGTTCCAACATCTTAACTGACAAATTTTATAATTTTTTCCATAAATTAACTAACAGATATAAGGGGCTTGCACATTATATTTTTCAATACTTAATAAATTCAAACAACGTTCGGTCCATGTCGCAAAACTAATGGGCTCAGAAGTCTTCTGTTCATCTCCTCAATGATATCAGTTTTGAACATGATAACTTTAATTCATGTAACAGCTTGCCAGTATAAACACAAACTTCAACCTCATTATTTACTTCAAAATGATCATTATTTCTATTTTCTTTTTTGTTTTTAATTACTCCTTGCCTCTGTTATGAGGCTGCTCTTCAAAGTTTCACTTCTTCACCCCTCCTCCACCCCCGATTATGTACGTATACCAATATGCCATTCATATTGTCGAAATTAACTCAACACTCTTATACCAACCATCGATAGTAAAGGCCGCAACATCATTTAATAATAATAATATTTATTCTTATATAGCGCTTTACATCAAAAGAATGATCTCAAAGCAGCACTTCACAGAATCGCATAAAATTATACAACTTAAAAAATATTACAGCTTAAAATTTGTCTAACCTGGTCGCACAGATAGGTGATGTTTTCAATGTCCTCTGTGGAGACTTCCGTTCCCATGGAGATTTCTGCAGCTGCTTTAACCTGTTCCTCCAAGTCTTCTGTGAGGATGGATGAGAAGTCCATGGTGGCGGAGTTGGTCTTGTCGCCTGTCAAAAGTTAAGCAAACATCTAATTTTGTCAAATTAGCAAACAGAAGCAGTACAGAACTTTTGGGCTGTCTACTTGACAAATATATATTTTTTGACTTAATTTTGACTTAAAAGAGCTGCAGTGATCTATGAAATGTGAAGTTCTTGTGGATGTTTTGGAAACACCTTTTCCAAAAACAAATTTTGCAGATGCAATGCTTTGGCTGATGAAGAAGTCGCTGTCATCTCCCTAGTATGTGTTAAAACAGTCGGATGCTGGAAAATGTGTCATCATCCAAAAAGAAATAAAACCACCTAAAAACCAACATTTATATATTTAAAATATACCAAAGAACCTATTCTAGAAAGCCTGCAACTAATGGACAATATGAACTGGAAAAATATTTGCACACAAGCTATATTTTGGGCAATCAAATTCTTGTCTTCATTTACCGACATACAAATCTATCCAGTCATTGTACACTCCCCCCCCCCCCCCCCTTTGTGCAAATTTTTCGCTTTGAAATACAATGGTTATCTTACCAAGAAGTTTCACAGTTTTAGCAAAAGCTAAATTGTCCTGAACAATCTTTCCCATCTCTGGGAAGTGCCAGCCATACCACTCTCTGCATCTCATGATGTAATTGTTCAATTCTTTGTCCAAGTCATCAAGAAGAGCTGAGGGTGCAAATAAATTTAAAAATTTAAAAATTTTAATTTCCTTTTCACATTTTCAAAATTTGCAAGATTCTTCCCTTGATGATTTTTGGGAGCAGTCCCAATGACTCCAGATAATTATTTTGAAGGATCAAAGGAAAGAAATCCCCAACTAACAGACAAACTTGGTTAAAGGAGATGCATTCTAAGTGAACCAGTGATCCCCATCATATATGCCATAGGGTCAGTCATGGCTTCCCTACCCACCCCCCCCAACCCCAACATATTTACTTACTTTCATCAATCTATAGTTGTCTTTGGGAGTCCCTAACCTAGTTAACTCCCAACTGATATTGCTAACAGTGCTGAAAACAGGTATTTACAACTAAATCCTGAGAGTTGCTCTATAGAATTCCTACATGAAGGACCATGTTAACTCTTGTGAAGAATATTATGCCAGATTGTTGTTTATCTTTGCTCAGTTTCATTAAATAAATCTCATCAAGATTAATGTCAGTGGATTGACAGATTATAATTAACATCATTGCAAAGACCAATCGGAAACGACAATGTAACATCTCAAAACCTTTCGTTCGGAGGAACACGATGTAACCTGCTCAGGCATCCCCCCGCCCCACCCACCACATTTTTCCCATCATGGACTATAGATCATATTTAAAAAGTGTTCAGTCGTATGCAATTATATCATGAAAAACTTTCCTTTTGCTTAGCAACAAACATCATTTTCTTGAAAAAAACAAGGTTTCATCGTAGTAGTGGTTAACTTTCCCATCAGTTCTTGAACATACAAAAGCTCCTTATGGATCAAGAAGCAAGAAGTTCACCAAGTTGGTGCCACTCTTGAGTTGCTCCACTTGACATGAAGTAAAAAAAAAAAATAATGCCTCTTATTTACTTTCTTTCATTCTAAAATTAATCCAGATGTATTAATTCTTCCTGACGTGTTATGCATTGATCACCACACACACACGCAATTTAATATACTTACAAATGGCCTGCACGATCATGGTGTCTACTTTGTCGGGGGAAAACTTCAACTTATACCGAGAAAGACTGTGAAAAGATGGAAAACAACTGGTGAAAACTTCAAAACTTTCTACACAAGCAATGAAATGTAGCTGACATCTCAGGCTTAAAGTTAACATTTCAAATTAACTAACATGTTCATCCTCCTATATAACATCTAGTTGACGCCTACTGCTGCAATATAGACTGTCAAGTATTTTCCTGACATTTTTTATTTACATGTACAATTTGTATGCTGACAATAAAGTTTGTTAGGCATCCAGTCTTTGCTCAGTTTTTAGATAGTCTCATCAAGGTTTACGTCAGTGGATTGACAGATTATAATTACAGTAACATCATTGCAAAGACAACATCCAACAAACATTGATTAACCCAAGGCAGCCTCTCGTGGTTACCAACCACACTTCCACAATTTGTTTGCATTACCAGGAATGCTAAAGCACGGATCTCAAAACACTCGCTACTCGGAACTACTACGGCAGAGTTCCAACATCTTTACTAAAAATTTTATCATTTTTTCCATAAATTAAATAACAGATAGACAGGACTTGCACATTACATATTTCAATATTGAATAAATAGTAACAGCCTTCAGTCAATGTCACAACCCTTATGGGTACAGACGTGTTCTGTTCATTAAACTATAAATGCAAACTTGCAAAATTATTTTTAATGACCTACATTTAGTCCTTCTAGAACATTTTAGCCACATGTGTTCATTTCAAGACGACACACACTGTAGGTATTTCAGGGATGAGACTGAGCCGGGGAAAAAAAATCTGAAATTTATCGATCGCCGTCCTGGGGGAGGGGTTTAAGGGTGTCCCCCTCCCCTTTAGAAATTTTTTGTCAGGTAAGGAGGGCTTTGATGCAAAACGGTGGACTCTAGATGGAATCTACCACATCACGTAACTCGCCAAAGAAAGTGTGGAATTTCTGCTTGTATAATTTATCCATTAGCTTTTTTGAACCAAAAAAAGGCTTTTTTGCTTGCTTTGTGCTACTTGATTCCACCACTGGTCAAATTCGGTGTTCCTTCCCTTCCAATCCAGCATGTTCGGCAAAAAAAAAAAAAAAAAAAAATTAAATCCAAAAAATAATAAAAAACGCGAATTACAAGAAAAAAAGCGAAAATGAAAAAAAAAAAAATCGGAAATCCGCGTTTCCGCGGAAGAGTCTCGTGCCTGGTATTTGCTTATTTGGAGATTTCTTGGCTGCATTTATGATTGGCTCTTTGGAGCAAGGGGCTACTAACTATTAATATTTTTGAGTGTTTGTTGTCATTCTACTTGTCAACAACAGTTCGAATACAATATGTCCCATCACTGACATCTCATTGACTCCTGGGTGGATTTGTATGCCACAGAGACTTTGCTGAGATCTGAATAAGCATTCTACTCAGAACTTGAAGGATCTCATCACATTTTTTATTCAATTTACAGCTGTATAATTCATCACTTGATTCAAACATTAGTTTTACTATCATCATCGATTCATCATTCAATTGAGACGAGAGAATAAATCAGCAGAAAATCAATGAACTGTTTTGTTTATTTGAGAGTGATCAACCAGTTGTGTAATGTATAGGTTTTGTACCCACACTCTTAATCAACCCCCATTGCAAGATCCACTGACCATTCCCTCTACCAGAACCTACTGGGAGACCATCCCATAATCATGATATTATGATCACTTCTTTTCGGTCAACTTTTCTGACACATTCTGATCAACAACTGAAGAATTTATCGAAAATCAAGTTATCAAGAAATATTTAACAGTAAAACACAATTTAGCATTTGACAGTTAAAGGAGAAAATAATGCTCCTTTTACCTGTGAGCCAGGCCAAGCGTCATAGCGGTCAATTCTTTACTCGGAATACCAGGGGCCAAACTTTCAAATTGTGCCCTGATGCCCCTCATCAGCTCCTGTATCGCTGAATTATGGACACATTGTAGGTTCAGTTTGTCCTGTTGACAAATATACAAAATAATCATAATTATTCAACAGAGAAATTCTATGGATATTGACATGGGATATCATGGTATCAACTTAATATCCCACTTGAGACAAAAAGGACACAAAAGAAAATGCCTTTGTATGAACAAAAGAATGCCTTTCATTCGTGTATCATACATATATCACATGGATAATTAGGTGATGGGATACAATATCAAATTCATAGTGATACAATTGTGACATCATCTTACACATCTTCCTATTGCATGGAGCAATATTTTACTAGAGAATGGTTTCTCTGTGTGTGGGGAAGAGGAGGGTTTCTGTGTGTGGGGGGGGGGGAGGAGGAAGAGGTGGGGACACCCTATTATCCCAGTTAGACATATATATCAAAGGTTACATCCACAAGAAAATTGCATTTCCATTAACAAAAGAATGCTTGTTCTTTGTGTATGACCTTCACAAACAAGACCATTTCAGATATGATATTTGCGACCTTGGTTGTGGATAATTGGGAGATGGTGTACAGAATCATAAACGCATGGTGATGCAAACATCTTCTTAATCTTTTCATTTGCTATCTTCCTCGTGCAGAATGCAAGAGCTTTCTAGAGAACAGTTGGTGCCTGTTTGAGTTGGGCAAGGTAGTGTTGATAAGCCACCGACACCACATTATGTTTGGCTAACACAAGCCAGTTTCTGTTAAACCCTTTCCCCCTATGAATGCCACATTTCAGTCTGCCAACAACTGTCTTAAGCCCAAACAGGTTTTTCAATCTTTCCATTCCTAAAATGATGGTTCATTTGCTCAGTATAGTATAAGTTGTCATCACTGTAACTCAGTGGATTGACAGATTAATAAATTACATCACAGCAAAGAACACTTTCTGAATGTGAGAATATATAGATGTAGATAATTATGACAAAAGGTCATTGAGAAACAAACTAGACACACCTGCCATTCGATCTATGGAAGACAGTCTGAAAAATGTGTCTAAAAATTACACAAAGCGCTATGGAAAACAACACCTTTTATATGAGTCATTTCCCACACATACCTTGATAACATTACCAAGTCTTGCATCTGCAACTGCCAATTCAGCGTGTGCATCTTTCGCAACGATCTTCTTCAGAACTTTCTTCAAACCTTTGCCCATTTTACCTTCAATCAATGCTGTCGCAGCTGGAAAAAAGTACAAAGTTGGAAATTTTGTGAAATGGTCCACATGTTAAACACATCACTTATGTCCCATTGACACTAGCTTATGGACTATCACCTCCCTCGGCCCCACACCTTCCCTATCCCTCTTATCCCTCGCTTTGAACTTTCCACTTTTAAAGAGCATATGGAGCTTTACAACACATCAAGTAGTACACCTCCCATTGACAATTCCCTGCAGGATATGGACATGTCAATTGTTGATGGTCTCAGAAATGTGACAATAAAGGTAGTTCATCACCGAAGGCCTCTGATAGGCTCTCAGTATTACCCAAGGTTCATCACTGACGATCAATTTTAGACAATTATCAAGTTTCATGTAAACTTTTTTGTGTGTTTATTTTGATCTGATTGCTGAACTGATCAATGGTATATCACACAATTTTTTTCTAAAAAGAAAAATAGTTTGATACTACTGTAGTTGTTAGTATTCACAACTGAGACATACATGCTCTTCCAAATAGTGCAGTGCTACACAAATGTAAATATGCATAGCAGCTCATTTGCATATTATAAATGAATATGAAACAATATTACTGTTAAGGACAGGCAGTCATCTAGTGCAATAAATACATACAAGGACGTTGAACCAACCTGCCAATGCTTCTGTTGTGTCTTCAAACTTTTCAAACTGCTTTAATTTCACTCTGTAAATGGTAATAAAACATGTTCCATAATATATATACTGTAAGGGTCATTCCATATCAAATCACCAAATTTTGGAGTATGTTGTAGTTCCACATCTTTTAAAAATTCCCAAATTAATTGAATGATTGGAACACTATGAAATAAGCATATTTTGAAAATTTCAGTTGCATTGCTTCACAATTGGCCAATTTATCACACTTTGAAATTCCGCAATTTGTCCCCACCCTGGCATTTTCTTCATGTTTGACGTCTCATTTCTCAGCAACTAAACATCCCACTACCTTTCTATTACATATGCCTATAGAATCTATTCCATAGAGCAGGAATATCAAAATTAAGGATACAAAACCATTGTCTTGTGGAGTTGGGTCAACTTAAAAGTGTCAAAATATTTGACTTTAGGCACTGTAATCGGGTCTAAGTTTTTGTGTCTTCCGTTTTTTTTCTCTCGGGCCATAGGTTCCTTGATGAGGACTTGATTGTCTCTTCGGATCCTTTTTCCTACTAAACTAAACTAAAACATTGTTACAAACTTACACTTGGCTGGCAGCTTCTGGAGTACTGAAGTTTTCATAAAGGTCTTCAACCTTTGCAAGTTTCTTTTCATCAAGAAGCTAGAATGAAAAGAATGTCAATAATGACATGTCAACAGTGTATAAATGAGATGCTAGCTGGTTATACTTGTTGTCCATTCACATTTTTGAACTTTGTGTAGCAGTTTTGGAGTAATTATAGAATACAGGGCCACTCGAGGATTCTATCTGAGCATCCGGATGCGCGGATGCTCAGTCTCACCCCAGTACGTATGTAAGTAAAAATGTCAAAGTCCCAGTTCTTTCTTTTTTGAGTGGATGCGCGGATGCGTGGATGCGGAGTCAAAAATTTCCTAAGTCCTTTCCTAGTACTTCCGGAATTTTAGTAGGCGTCGCACATGTACGGATGCCTTTTAAGAACGACACACTATTGATGTGGAATATCTTCATACATACGGGACTTTCAGTATTGGAAATACTTGATGGTATATGGGGAAACTTTCGAAAATTATTTAAGTCCTTTCCTAGTACTCACGAGGTGGATGGGTACAATTATAGAATACAGGGCCATTCATTAACTCTTCCCAGCATCCGGATGCGCGGATGCGCGGTGTGTCTGTACATGTCCGTACACGTTTGACGCCCTCTAAGATTCCATCACGTATTTCATTTTGACTCCGCATCCGCGCATCCGCGCATCCACCCCGGGAGTACTAGGAAAGGACTTAGATAATTTTCGAAAGTTTCCCCATATACGATACACCATCACGTATTTCATTTTGACTCCGCATCCGCGCATCCGCGCATCCACCCCGGGAGTACTAGGAATGGACTTACAATTTTCGAAAAGTTTCGACATATACCATCACGTATTTCCAATACTGAAAGTCCCGTATGTACGAAGATATTCCACATCAATAGTGTGTCGTTCTTAAAAGGCATCCGTACATGTGTGACGCCCTCTAAAATTCCACCACAGAAGTACTAGGAAAGGACACTCCGCATCCACGCATCCGCGCATCCACTCAAAAAGAAAGAACTGGGACTTTGACATTTTATACTCACATACGTACTGGGGTGAGACTAAGCATCCGCGCATCCGGATGCTCAGATAGTATCATCGAGTGGCCCTGTATTCTATAATTACTCCGGTGGATGCGCGGATGCGGAGTCAAAATGAAATACGTGATGGAATTTTAGAGGGCGTCATACGTGTAATTATACGGACATGTACAGGCTCACCGCGCATCCGCGCATCCGGATGCTGGGAAGAGTTAATGAATGGCCCTGTATTCTATAATTGTACCGCAGTTTTAACAGCTATTAATTATTAAGTTGTCCCATTTACGTTATACGCCTATGAAATCTGCTATCATTGCACTGGATTTTTGAGCTGTTTTGGAGGGTTAGTCTTCGAAAAACAGCTCTGCCAAAAGTCAAAGATGGTTGTCTTAACATAAGCTGGGCCCCCACCCCCGGACCCTAGTCCCTGATAACTGCATGCTCGAATAATCATTTCCACACTTCACAGAAAATTGTGGAGGCTGTTTTAACATTATTCTACAGCTTCACTCTTTATTGATATTTAAAAAGTTCTCCTAAAAAATATTTACAAAGCAACTTCCATATCCTGTCATCAACCTTTAAGAAAATGAAAATCATAACGTGTGTACTAACGTTAGCATAGCCTATTACGCTAAGTATACGTAAACCTAACGTTAGGCTGGCACGTGTCTGTGAAGGTTAAGCACGAGCGTCCAATACTGTAATGCTGGTCCTAGGCTAGGCTTGTACTGTACATGTGTGTGTTTACAGACCACGTTTCGCAAGGAGGCATGGGCCTACAGGGTAATATTGCTTTACATTGTTAGCTTATACTTTTAACACAATTCAAACTGAATGAACCAAAATAAGCTTAAAAATGATCACCAATGGTATTTTATCCAGTAAACATACCTTGAAAACAGCGTATCCCGCTGGTGATTCAAATAAAACCAGCATTTTGAACTCTGTAGTCTGTTTCGAGCTCAGCGGGCAACGTGTATGTGTGCAGTGTGCAGCATGCAACTAGTAAAACGGCAGATGTCTATGGCGGGCCATCAGTCTCAAATCGGTGGGAAATTTGTATATATACAAATTTCCTTAGATTTATACTAGTTTCTAGCAGCTTAAATTGACTTTTGTCGATTTATTTTACTTATCACCAATTTAAATTGCTATATGTAGAGTTAAATAGATGATATATATCGAATTAAACTGGTATTATTACACGTAGATATCATGGTAACCAAGCCTACAACTGCAGACTTTGTATTATGACTACAAATGTACTCTTGATTGAACTTCACTGAAGAATTATCTCAGGTCTTAAAATTAACTTCTTAAAATTAAGGATTCTAATGTAACGATTCAGATACAGTGACTGTTACATTTTAAGAACTCTCGGGATGCTTTTTTTTTTCATATTTTGGAATTCCCCGTGCTGGGAAGAAGTAAATACTTCATTAAAAAAAAAATAGAGAAATTATTGCAAAACTAACCCAAACTGCTCAGAGTTTTGGCCATATGCCTCGATCTTGTTAAATATAGGGCCTACAGTAATGATTACCGGGAGACATTTCAAACTATGTCGATCTACCGATATTGGACAGGAGTAATCCCGGGATAAGTTTATTCCTAAACAAGGAGCTGAGAAAATGGAAGTTCAAGTTATCCCTCGCTATCTTTCGAAACCAGTAGAAAGAATTATGTGTATTGGCAACGTAAAATTGAACAACAGCATGGTAAAACAGCAGCAACAATTTTAGTTTAGACAACAACAAATTTAGTTTTGACAAAGAAATAAGTTTTCTTTTTTCGCGTTCCATAGTGGTAGGCCTGTAGCTGTAGAACTTGTCAGTTTTACCTTCCAGATATGGCGTCCTTCCACATGAGCATCTACTTCTAATTTCCTTAATCAATGAAATTTCAATTCCTTCAACTGTTGTTATATACTATGAAGCACTGAAGACTCGCGCAAAAAGAAACGTCTAATGCCGGTAATTTGACCTAGTTTCAAATGAGGTGTAACAGAAGTGTTAAACACCACCATCGATCCCAGAAAATACACACACAGCTTGCTTCCGTCGGTAATTAGACACTAGTGTACATGTCAGTACATACAGCTGCGGTCAATACCCACAGCACAGTATATATACTGGTATACCACGGAGGTAAAAACAGAATATACAAACCGTACAGCGATGGGCATCTCAGGTCCAGCTAAAGATAACAATTAAGGTATCACGTTTCATTACTGTCTGCATTTTGTAGCAGCACGAACAAAACGTCACTTTTTCAGATGGCCGCACGCGGTTTGGGGCGAGTCTTCAATGCCTTTAAGTTGCCAGATTTCGTGACCACTATTTAGCTAAATTGTACGGTATGCCATCATTCACTTTATGTTGAATCGGGCAGTCCGCAACTGAATTTCGCCGGCCATGACGACCAATACAAGGCATGATGACTGAGTAACGACTGAGAACTGAGCAGCGACCTTCCAGACCCCCCCCCCCGGCCCCACTGCTCAGAATTAATGTTCAGAACTACATGGAAGCTAGCTTGGGATATGGACATTAAAGGTAAAAAAAAACACTTTATGACAAGATCCGAGAACTTTAGATCAATTTTCCGACGAGTGGAATAACTAATCTGTCCGGGACAGCGAAAACTTTGACCCACTTTTAGCCGCAATTCGCAGTTTGTGGACAGTCGATCTAGGTCACCCTTACCAAAACTAGAAGCAATTAATTGAAAGATTTATCAGACTCTCGGCTGAATTTGTTATTGTTCATCAAAGACAACAGGCTGTCCACCAATTCGACGGAAACTAACACACCTGGGGCTCCGCCATTTTTGTGAAACACCCACTGAACACATTTAATAAATAAGAAGCAAAGAATAAATAAATAAGAATAAATAAGGAGATGATTGTTTTGTCAATGAAACAGTGCCTTTCGTTTTTCTTTTCAAAGTGTCCTTTGAAACATTGAAAATTACTATTATTAAAATTTGTAGCGGTACGTATAATGCATTTTGTCCGTGGAAGTTTTGAGGTAATAATGCATTTTGTCCGTGGAAATTTTGAGGTAATCATTGGCAAACTTCCACATCCCCAAGTTTTTCGAAGTTTTTACCAGGCACCCCCCCCCCTCTCCCGTCCCCTACAATCTTTCCTACAGCTACCGGCGTATTTCGGAATCCGTTGCCGGCGCCATATCTTTAAGAATTTTTTCACCTATCTGGACCGTTCAATTATAAATGCTGTGTACTGAAGAGCTGATTTGATGGTAAAGAACAGCAGGAATGAATGTTATAGCCAAGCTCACACATAAGTAGGTTATTTTTATTTATTTCCTTACTTATTAATTTCGTAATTTATTTTTATTTTTTGGCGAAAGATCTTGCGAACCTAGTGTATATTCCTGTTAAACTTATTTGGCAGTATTTCTGTCAAATAACTTGATATTTACAAGCTACTTTTTTCTCGTGTTGCAGGTGGGGGACTACCTTGGGGGGGGGGGTGGAAGGGGGTCTAGGAGTGGTTCAAAGCCCCTACAACATATATCAACAATAGCTTCGAAATAACTACCGTATACTCTATCCAGCTTTAAACACACACACACAAAAGCTTGTTATAAGACCCTGACAAGTAATATTTTTCAGTTACTAACTTTATTATTTCCCAGAAAGAGAAAAATAAAAAAAAATAAAATGAATTTATCCAAAAATGTACAAAGACTACTTCTAAGGGCAAGAGAAAGGAAGAAAATATATAGGAGTTAATTGGGTCAAATGAAATGCAAATACCAAGATTCATCATTCATTGCATGCTTTGAAAAAATCACTGCCTTTATTGATTTTATTTTTAAATTTCCATATTAGATGCCCATCCAAATAAAGACAAAGAATAAGTTAAAAGAAAACTACACTTCTTTTTTATCACGTCTCCATCCAAAGGAGTAACGATACTCCTGTACATTTTATCCAGAAGATCATCAAACAGGACGGAGAGCAAACTGTTTCAATCAAAGGAAGATTAAATGGTACTTTTTCTTTTTAAATATGCTAAAGAAATAATTACAAATTAATGTCTTTGATTGTTTTATGTTAGGCATCATAGGAGGCAGGGTGACTGTGGAGGGGGAGGGAGAGGCGTGTAACTTGAAGTTTAATGTTTATCTCAACAAATACAACATCCTTAAAATATCAGACCAAGAGGAAGTGTTGGTAGCTTTTCTGAACCCAGCATTATCATTTTTTGGAGGGGGGGGGGGGGGTAACATGTATTAGTTCAATATTTACCTATAATATGAACCTTTACTGAATGTGTCCAGTGTCAACATGTTCCTAGCTACAATAATGAACAAGTAGTTTGCATTAATAATTGGTACTAGCCAGTTATATATTATAAGTTGATATGAAATTTATCATAGTTGAGGGGAAACACAAATGGTTGCAGATCTGGATGGGAACCATGTTGTTCCATACCTTACCTAAGTTGCCTAACAGGTCATTATTTTGTTGAATTCCATTACTCTTAAAGAGAGAGAAAGAAAGAGATACTATAAAGATGTGTATCATGAAGGCTAGGCCTTGGTGTGTACATACACATTGAAATAATCTTAAAACTAGGCAAATTTCATGATGTTTCTCTTTTTCTTTTTTCCCCAAAATGGTCAATTATTGAAGTACAAACTGTCTATTGCAACACCCAACACGCAATGTGCTGAAGACGCATAATTCCAAAAACGCCTGCTTCGACGACCATCGTGTGGAGAATTGAACCGGAGTACCTTTTGGTTAATACACTCATGATAAGATATTGTGCCTCTTGAAGGAATTTGTGGATTAAAAGTTTCAAAGACGGAGATTTGCTTCTATTTACTTTCATCAAAGAATTTTATGACAATAAATGTTGCTCGAAATTTCAGTTTGATAACATTTTTCAACTTTAGACGTAGAGTTATGACACAATGTTTTCTATTATTTTCTTACACCATGCATTAGAATTCTAAATAGCCCCATAAATAACTTAATGCCACTTACACAATGCCACAACTTACTGTCTGAGGATTCCTATGTTTATAACCCTTTATACTTTATAGCATCCACAATACAATGACTGCCTGACAGTGGCTGTAGGTTTTATAATATACTGTACCAAAGTGAGGACCAGTCTAACGAAACCTCACTCTTACGATGTAATGAGGTTTATGTGTTTGAAGCAACAATACCATCACTGCCGGTAGGTCATTATAAAATAACCAAGAGAGGACACATCTATCATATAAACCTCATTACTATGATGAGCCCGAGCTGAAACTTTATAATGTTCTGAAATGCCAACAATGCAATACTTGCCTGTCTGTAATGAAATGCAATACTTGCCTAAAGTTTCACAGACTTGTTATATTATTATAATATTCTGAAGTGAGGACAAGTCTAACAAACCTCACTTTCTCCATGCAATAATTTCAATGCTTCAGCTCTGTGTACACAGACCAAGTACCTTTATGTTTAAAGCCGCAACAGTTTTAAGTTTCTCAGCATTTGGCACAAACCAACACTTGGTAAGGTCTCTAAAGGTACATTTTACTTATCCGTATAGGCCTATGCAAAATGATCACTATCATATTACATGCATGCCCCTCACCCCTCCCCCACCCCAACAGGCTGTTCTTTTCCTCAACTGCTGCCCCATTACTAAGATTGACAAATTTCCAACATATGTACAGCTGATTATTAATATGTACCGCCAAGAGGATTTTACTGCATTTTTCGCAAAACCCTGTTACATCTTAAAGAGAACTCACAACTATGCGCAACAGGCTACTTCAAAATGCAGATCTACATACTCAGATCAGGGCAAACACTACTGTAGAAAGGTATTGCACAACCATTTGTTAGATCTGATAGATAATACCTACCCATAAGCTGTCCTTCGCACATCCTAGAAGGCCATTATCATTCATACCAACCTCTTTCAGAAATATTTTTCACTCTCTCAGGTGAATCAACTCATTGTTTGACTCAAAAGTTACCATATCAAAACAGAAACAACAACAAATCTTAATACATGCAAAAATTGTGTCAATGCAAGAGAAAGGAGGATAGATAAATTAGGCATGTGAAGAGGGGAATAGTCACACATGTTGTAATTTGTTTGTTTCCAAAATCTCTAATTATTTATGTCAATTATTATCTGTTATGATTATTTCTAAGACAGACCTAAGGAATAAGGTTGTTATATTGTGGGGGGATAATCAGTTTGCACAATCATCTCTGTGATTTAGTAAATTGTGACACCACCTAAATCTTGCCATTGGCAGAATATATTGATTTAACTTGTAGCTGAAATGACGGTGTCATGTAGTGTCCATTGATGATACACAGCTGTACAAGGACCTGTGCATGTTTTGATGTTCTTTTGAGCTACTTTCCATTTATAATTACTTTTTATTCAAGTGATTGCACATAAGAAACATCCCCTGCCTCTCTATTGAGGAATAGTAAGATATATTGCCTTGAAAGCACAGCTATATTTTCAGTAGCTGTACTTAGGCCTCTACATCCCAATGAACATGTATTAAACCACTTCTTTGTACTTGAAAGATATGCTCCAACAAATGAACAAACTAAACCTGTGTATTATAACAACTTTCTTTAACTTGCCTCAACGTAGACCCATTATTTAAAGTGTCATTTTTGTATTTTATGATGATTCTGACATAGAGACAGGTGTTTGGGATGGTGCACCTCCCGAGGCGATGCCTGCTGGCAGAATTGGTAGAGGTGCAGGACTGGGTATTGTGAATCCACCGGGGAGGCTCACAGGCGCCGGAGCAGAAACGGGAGCGATGAGGGGTGCGGCATTCGTGGTCATACTTGAGGGGTTTATAGGGGGTAAATTCTGAAGGGACACCGGAGGCAGCGTAATGTTGAGATTAGGGAGCCCGGGAATGTTGCTCAAGTTGACAGGAGGCAGTACACCTTTGTTGGAATAGAAAGAAAGAACGACATCAGTGAAAATGTACCGAATGTGTGATGGCAGTACTTTGTTAACACTTTACAAGTGTCATGACAACACTTTGCAAGTGTTACAACTGTACTTTGTTAACACTTTACAAGTGTTACAACGTTACTTTGTTAACACTTTACAAGTGTTACGAGAACACTTTACAAGTGTTAAAACAGTACCTTTACAAGTGTTATGAGAGTCTACCACACAAATGGTTATGACAATACTACTATACTACCCTGTCTTGTGAATGCTGCTTCCACCTAAAAAGGCAATTCAGTGAGTGAGGCCTAAGAACTAACCGGATAAATTGAGACTTCCGATGAAGAGATTGCAAATGCCATACTATGGAATACAAATGATCACAATCAAGTTTTTTTTTTCAAATCTAGACAGCTTCCCATACCAGGTGTCCAGCTATTATTTTTATGCATATGTTTATCGTCCATGTAAAGATTTCTGATAAATTATCTAGAACCAACAACCTACCTGGCGACACAACAGGAACTCCTGAGGCACTGGTTACTACCGGTGCTCCTTGTGCACTTGTAGAGATGGGTGTGGGTGAAATCACGGGAATCGTCGTTGTTGCTCCAGCCATTGCTGGGTTGAGCGGAGGAACAGATGCAGGGGTAGGAGCTAAACTGATACCGGCCATCCCTGTCTCTAACCCTGTTGCCGCTGACGTATTTGGCGTTGATGTCAAAGAAACCTTGAAGAACGGAAAAAGAGCGTCTCGAGATGAAAAATTCAATCCGAGAAGATGACCTCAAAGATGCTAATGGCTCTATAGAAGTGCATGCCGTAGGAATAGTCCATACACCGGCAAATTGTATTCACTGAAGACAATATTACATGAGCATATGTGTTCTTCCCATCATCCCCCTTCCCCCACCCCTCCCTCATACCCTACCCCTACCTCACCCCACCCCTCCCTCATACCCTACCCCTACCCCTACCTCACCCCTCCCTCACACCCCCACCCCTCCCTCACCCCCCCCCCCCCCCCTTTTTGTTTGGTTGTTGGTTGCTCTAAGGAGTTAATAATATTATTGTATGTGAAAACAATGAATGGTTTCTTTTTTAATTGGTTAACAATTTAAATCGATAAATCAAAACTTTTAGCCCCTGATTTTTATATGTTTAATGATGGTGAGGTTCAGGTACAGCTGTTATGACACTGCTGGTATTGAAATAACAGTTTTCATAAGAATGCAATACATTTCTTTCGCTTAAAGTATTGAAATGAAATTGATGTAAAATTATTTCCAACTTTAAAGGGACTATACAGTGATACAAAACAAATGTCACAAAGTTTCAGAAACATACAACACACTTTTTTCCACATTTCTTTGACAGTTCGGATATGTGTATCTGTATGGTATTCACAATGTTTTTGACAATACTTGTGCTAACAAGGTTAAACTGATAGTTTTGATTCCAACAAAGTGCCACTTCTCTTTGCTCCTCTTTATAGTCTGGAGGGAGAGGATAGTTCACAAAGTACAGGGTGTGTTTCAATTCCTCTCTAGTCATGCAGCATCTTCTCTGTGCTTTGTATGGTACAGTGTCAGAATATTGGCACTGAATACAAGGTCAATATTATTGGACACAAGTTTAGCATGCTATAAACTGCTAGAAAAAACTACAAATAATTTTGTAAAAGTACAATCTTGGAGTTTTTGACGCTCCAAATTTTTACCCAGAGTATAAGAAGTGTTTAATTCGACGGTGAAATATCTCACTGCAGACAAAGGCTTTGAGGGTGACGGTGAAATGCTTGTTAAAGATTTAAAGTATCAAATCATCTTTTCTTTTGATATCTGGCATATTTTTGCAGCAAACCTGACAATCTTTTAAGATCAATTCTAAAATCCCACATATTGTGGTACTGCAGTGGGATAACATTCAACGCAGGTATCGTATTCCACTTGTTACATTCTAATTTCAATCACCAACAGTTTTGTTCACATCTGCCTATTATTGCTGACAAGATTTATTTTATCTGTACATAACATTAAGCACAAACTGCTTACCTCTGTGAAGCCTTCTGGTGTATTGGTGAGGGTGACTTGGGGATCAGAGGTTCCTCTTTGTGGCAAACCTGACAATCTTTAATATTAATTCTAAAATCCCACATACGGTGGTACTGCAGTAGGATGATATTCAACGCAGGGATGGGTTAAAGGTATCGTTTTGCACTTGATACATACTAATTTTGATCACCAACAGTTTTTTTTTGCACATCTACCTTTCACTGCTGACAAGATTTATTTTATCTGTACATATCATGCAGCACAAACTATTTACCTCTGTGAAGCCTTCTGGTGTAGTGGTGAGGGTGACTTGGGGATCAGAGGTTCCTCTCTGTGGCAAACCTGACAATCTTTAAGATCAATTCTAAAATCCCACATATGGTGGTACTGCAGTAGGATGATATTCAACTCAGGGATGGGTTAAAGGTATCGTTTTTCCACTTGATACATACTAATTTCGATAACCAACAGTTTTGTTCACATCTGCTTTACATTGCTGACAAGATTGATTTTATCTGTACATATCATTAAGCACAAACTGCTTACCTCTGTGAAGCCTTCTGGTGTAGTGGTGAGGGTGACTTGGGGATCAGAGGAGGAGGAGGCAGGAGCTGCAGACCCAGGAGCGAGTTTCATGTGCTGCGAGAGGTCAACAGGTGTCTCCGGGAAGGAACGTGTGGGAATTCTGTGCAGATAACCATATCCAATGCCACACCCTAACCTAGAAGGCAGAAACAAAAGTTAAATGTCAATTCAACCGATCATAGTACTGTAAGTTACCCTGTTTCGTTGACAGAAATGTCGTCAACTTCTCCATACGGTATTTCTAGCAAGTCATTCCATATAGCATTTATACTTAGCAATGTGGAACATTTTTTATATTCACACGAGTGCCGTACTGTCTACCACAGGCCAATCCTGATGGATGAATAGACAATTATGTAAAGTGAAAAAGAATAGTTCATCTGCTGTGGTAGTTCACCTTTGTATCAAAGCTACATTTCGCATGGAATGTGCCAAACTATGCCAACTGTTAGTCCAAATTATTCTATTATTGGGAAGATAGTAAAGGTCCATGGAAACAAAATCTGTGACTTTAGTCTACCAAGACTCCATTGAAATTAAATTTGTGTGAATCAACAAAGATTTAATTTGAGATTATGCTGTGAACAACCACAATGATTCTCAGATGATAACAGTCACTTAGATAACTTAGTCACAAAAGTCATCAAAAAGATCACATCTTGACACAACTTTATTGAGAGCTATCCAATTAGGTATGTATGTAATACATGGCATAAAAAGGAATGCTATAAAGTTAAACTTTATCCAAGAGTTTTTTTTTTAATCCAAATTTTATTTTTATCCCTGTCTACTTACGTTCCTTCTCCACCCCAGTTCCTCGAAGGAGTTATTGTAACTTCTCTACAGCCATCTGTTTCTGTGTTGTACATGTACAGCTTTAAGGCTCTGTCCTCGTGAGATTCGATGAGAGAGAATAAATCTTCCGACTTCAAGAAAAGAAGAAACATGAGATGAAATTTATTGGAATGTATTGAATATTCAGTTTCCGTTTTGAAATAAGTTTATCTGATACTTGCATTTATAATGCTATGCAACCACAATGCAAAAAGGCTTTGTGATTCTTTGCCCATAGGAAACATTTTTGAGGGTTCATCTACTTGGTATAAGGTATCTACATTTTATGCCAAATATGATACTTGTTAATTTGATACCCTTCCTGAGATATTGTGTGTACCAGGCTTATAGAGTTTGACCCCAGATGACCTTTGACCTTCCCCAAAATCAATATGGGACATCTACATATTAGGCATGAGACTTGACCATGTTACTCGTTTTGAGATAAGGTGTTTATAAGCAATATCGCATAGATTCTTTTTGCCTTCGGCAAGGAATCAAAATTAGACAAGTTGCTACAGCTAAACAAGTGCACAAATGTGTTTATTCCTTACACTGCTGTTCAGAGTTATTGTCATTTTATGCTTTCACTATAAGATTCATAACCCTTCATAGTGTTATGTGCAAAATTTAGAAACTAAAATGAATCCTTCTTGTCCATAACAGAATGAGGGTCCTTTTGTTGGTTTCTTGAGAGATACAGTCACTTTCAGCAATTGACCCACATAATGAGCTCAATGGTGTGGTTGATTATAAGCATTTTAGCAGTTTATCTATCTGTTAGTATTTCTATAGCGAATACCTATGAACATCTCCTAGCTTGCTGTTCTTACAAAGTACATTCTGTGTACAAAGCTTCAATAACAGAGATTATTGAAATGATGTTCCAATGGTAATGGGTTGTATAGAAAATATCATTGCACTCTTCTGGAGACATTTGCTGATTTTATGTCATCTGGAGTGGCTGTTGTCATTTGCTATACTTGGTGTGACAAACTGTACGTTACAGACTTGGTAGCTTTAATAAACAGTCCTATCAACAGTCTTAAAAATTCAGGCTGTTTACTGGCTAATTGCCTATGGATTTTGCTGTTTGCCTGTAAGAAAAAAAAACACTGGCATTTTTTGGCCAGTAACTATTGACACATGTTTTGCTTTGAATAAATTCAAGGATAATGCCTGTGGGACTTTACTTCTAGCAAGTAGATATTTTCTATATTAACCAAATGTCTAAAAATTGCTAGGCCTGACTCGATGTGAAGATGGAACTCACATCATGTAGAGTAGACTCAGCTCCAATGATGTAATCCGTATTTGATCTAAACCCAGCCAACGATGCAGGGGAATTTGGTTGAACATCCTGTCAGAAACAGAAACAGAAAAAGATATGTCAGTACTGTATACTACATTGACAATAAATTATTTCCAAAAGATAACACAGACAAGCAACCTCTCTGTGAAGCACAAATGATGTCATTTACCCAAAAAACAACTTGCTCTATAAGTTTGATGACATGAAAGTTGGAGTCATTTGTGTTTGAGATCAAACTTAAAGTAAGGCAAGAAGGTTTAAGGATATGACCTCACATACGATATCCTATGTACTATTCAAACTAAATTTGGTTGCTTCTAAAATTAAATTGAATCATATGTGAATATTAAGGATAACATTGCAAACAAAGCAATTTTGGCACCATATGACGTTATGTTGATCATGTTGGATCAAGTCACTTCATCAGCAATAAACTGTTTCAGAAAATGGATAATTTTATCATAACACAACACAAAAATAAAGCAAAGATGATTTATAGATATGTTGTCTTATACAATGAACCCTTCCAATTAAAATGTTTACAATTCAACACTGCTAACATCACACAAACAAGCTCTAAACTGTATCTTGGTCAAATGAAGGTTCTTTAACATGACAACAAAATTCCATTATAAATCTACCGATATGTGAAATGATACAACAGCGGCACTCACCAATACATGCCAAACATTTTCATTGGCTCCTTCAAAGGAGCAGAATCTGATGCTGACACCGAGCAGACCCTGACCGCCCCATCTGTTGTTTGGTGTCATAGTTATCTCTCTTGTCTTAAGAGTTTTACTACTGTATACCAACATCTTCAAGGGTCTCTCTTCGTGCTCACGCAGAAGTCTCTTGAATGTATCATCATCTCTGTCCTAAAATATGGTTAGTAAAGCATTTAAAAAATAATATGTTACTTCAATGGCTCTCCACAATGCAAAATCTCTTCATCAGTTATCAACATATATACTGAGACATCTTGAAAGTAAATATATGGGAATTCCTAAGTTAAAAGGAATAAATAAAAAAAAACATTCAATATTGCCTACAACATGTGAATTACAGGAAAATGGATTGTATTTCACCAAATTTCCTATAAATTGCACATCTTCTTCTCGTAATGTATATCTCCATAGTAGCTAGTAGTAAAGTACATCTAGTCAGGTTTCAGGATTTAAACTAGATTATATTCCTCTTAAATTGCAAGTTTAAATAAATTTACTTCTGAAATAAATTGATCAACAGCAATCAGCTGTCACAAGTTTGGGAAAGTTTAAGTCTTACGTCCTCTTTCATTTTAAATGAACAACTACTGTACTTGATTTAAACTTGCTGACAAGAAGAAATACGTATACTGGTTTGCCATCTACAGCACAGAAATTATAGCACGCTGACTGACTACAATTTGTTACTGGCTCACAGTATTATGAAATCTTTAAACTTTGTACAAAACATTGAACAGTCTGATAACAGAGCTTGAAAGAATTCAATACTTACACCTGTATGTATCAAATTTTGTCCTTATGTACAGTATATATCAGAAGACAACAGTATTAACAGGACTTACTTTTAGTCAGCTGTACACATTTACATTTGTACAGACATTCAAGTTATACCACAGACCTACTAGATTTTTCTGATTTAAGTCATGGAATAACTGATTTGATACTTGAAGGGAATGGTTGTCAAACATATAGATCCTTAGTATTTTCAATATTTGATAAATAACCAAAATTCAAGAACTTCAAAAATTGTAAACTTCCAAACTACCAAGTAATAGTACTTTTAGCAACAACCTTAGGCAGTCACTTTTCATATATTAAATAGTTGATAACTAATTGAATTCTACGACACCTATGATGACAATGGCCAAACAATTATCAATATTTAAGTTGTATGAACAAGGTTGAAGTAGGAGACTGCAAGGTCATTTAAGTTATTTCTGTTTTTAGAATAGGGGAGCTATTGAGAGATACTTTACTCTCTTAGAAAAATCAATTAATCAACTTGGAAAGATGCACATATTCCAATCACTAAACTACTTAAGTGTTACTTACCAAGCGTGTATTGCCAATTGCAATAATAAAATCAAAAAATGCTTCCAATCCAGCCTTATGCCCAGGAGAGTTCTCTTGTACCTTGAAATGAAACGGAGAAAATGATTTCTGACTAGTAACAAAATGTGACATAATTTTGTCTCATTTACTGTAATTCAGCCATATCACATACATATAACCTGCACAGTACACAAATCTGGGGAATATTATGAGATGTCACTTTACACTGGGCAAACATTCAGTGGTTGCTCTGTCAACTGAGACAACCAAATGGTAAGACCTGGTTGTCCAAGGGGCAACCTGAGAAAATCTTTAAGAATTATCCCTGGTACACAATCATACAATTAGTTTCGTCATTTTCATAAGGGTAAACAAGCTTTCAAAATCATTAAAATTTCGGTTAGTATAGCAACAACTTCTCTCAACTTAGTCTCACGCTTTATCATAACTTAGCTAGCCTAGGCCTAGATGAGTAATATGATAGCCATGAAGTATATTTATTAAAATCCTGCATTTATTTCATGTCATAAATCCGTACTGTTCCTGTACTGTTAACTGGGCCTAAAACAACTTAGTCTTACTGTTTAGTGCTCGGTTTTTGAAAGCCAAAAAGTAGGCTAAACAAAGTAGGCCTAACTAACCTAGGCCTAGAGAAATTCAGTACTGTGGTGTATGTGCTGTGTAAAGAAACTCTCCAATGAATTCTGGTTTGGTAAGAAGTTTGACATTGCAGTAACCGAAATTCTGAATACCACGGGGAAATAGGTCTACTGCCAGTAGACTAGTGCCAGTGGTAACATGTAATTCTAATTTAGGCTAGGGCTATGAAGTATATGATGATTCATACGTTAATTATAAAGTACAGCTTAGGCTAGACTAAGCTGCCCTAACACACAATCGTACAGGCATAGACAAGTGGGAAAGGTACACGACGTCTAAAAACTTACCCTTAGAACGTGATAACCTTCGGTACCACCACCGGGAACCTCTACGCTGTTAGCTCCTCCCATCCCTTTTCGTCTTATTCGACGAGAAAGATTTCAGAGATAAAGTCACTTCTCTCTCTTTTCTAAACGACAACCTGGCACTTGAGCGCTAGGCAAATTTGGTACACAGAAACATAAAACATTGAAATTTCACCGTGTAAACTTACGTGGCAGCAGACTGCTTCATTATATCTTATTTACGTGTCAAAGGTCAAGAGCAAAATGCCTTGGCAACAACTTATCCGTACGTCGTCTGCATCATTTCATAAATGATCACTTTGCATCACAATGCTAAATTCCTGACAAAGTAAAGGACTTTTGATGCAAATTGCTAATATATTAACTAAACATATTAATCATATTGGAACTGCATCTGACGTCGAAATTTATCTGGTTTTCGACTCAGTGAAGTTTGTCAACAGCGGAAATCGACGAATCTCTCAGTGGCCTTTTCTCAATATCTTTCACATCTGTAATTTCACATATATCGACAGGTTCCACTTTGTACCAAACATTAATAAAACTTCAAAAAACTTCAAAGGGCCTACTATTGAATGTATTTTCGTCAATACCATCTAACTCATAAAAGACCATCTTAATATTTCAAACACATTAAACTTTGTAACTTTTTCTTTATCTTAAATCCAGAAATTACACTACAAATAAATTCCAGTGAAGTCCTACCTGCTTTCAATATGAAAGTAAAGCACATGTATTGGATCTATCATCTTCATTTTCAACATGGAAAGAAATTATATTTCAATAACTTTTTTTATTAATTTTTGTCCATAATATATTTTCCATCATACATAACAGCCAATCTGTCACTTACATAAAGTGTAAATGTTCTTAGCTTTGCATGGGGTGCAACCATGGCGTAGGAAGGTACTTTTGAGTGGGGGGGGGGGCTGAAGACTGATGGCTGGCCTGGGGGAGGGGTCTAAGGGGAGGGGGTTCCCCCTCCCCTTTGGAATTTTTTTGCATTTCCAGGTGGCCTCAGATGCAATTTGGTGCAATATAGCACACTTCAACTCTCACTCCATTTTGTAAAGAATTTTGCATTTTCACCTGGCCTTAAATGCAATTTGGTGTTCCAAATGAGATTTTTTTCTCATTTGGAAATGAAAAAGGGGTTTTCTGACTTGCGGAGCGGGGGGGCGGAATGATACTTCCGCCCCCCCCATATTTTTCACTGGGGGGGCTGGGGCCCCCCAGCCCCCCCGGTTCCTACGCCCTTGGGTGCAACTGAGAACTTGGTTCTATAGTTTTACAACAAAGTAAACCATCGCATACAATCCTCTAAGGCGATAACAATACAGCAGCATAATACCCCAAAACAGCATTGCACGCCATGGTATCCAAGTAGTTTCATTACTTGAAAAATTCTACTGTTTGTAAATTCAAGCAGTTTTGAAAAAAATGTAGAAACATTTAAAAATTATGCATGTTTGCACATGTATTAATGATGACAATGTATGATGGTGACAGGATCGATGTCGCGAATAGAATGCAAATTAATTACTAACTCACTCATTAACATTCACTGTGGTGGAAAAATTGAGGAGGTGTCTTAGTTTGATTAAATGCAATCTTGTTTTGGAGTGATACTCTTTAGGTTTGTTCCATATGTAAACAAAATACTCAAGCTTTATATACTAGACCTAATGTACAGCACCGTATAATATTGTGTGACTATATACAAACTTGAGCTGATGAAAAGATCTCCACTGAAATCAAATATACCAACAACAGAATTCAATAAGAGGCATTTATATACCAAGTATGGCCACTGAAAACGATACACTAACAACAGAGTTTAGTAGGGGGCATCTATATACCGAGTATGGCCACTGAAAACGATACACTAAAAAAGAATTTAGTAAGGGGCATCTTCATACCAAGTATAACCACTGAAAACGATACACTTATGATTTAGTAAGGGGCATCTACATACCAAGTATAACCCCTGAAAATGATAAATTAACAACAGGATTTAGTAAGGGGTATCTATATACCAAGTATTATCCACTGAAAATGATATACTAACAAATGAATTCAGTAAGGGGCATCTATACACCAGGTATAACCTCTGAAACTGATACACTAACAACAAAATTAGTAAGGGGCATCTATATACCAAGTAGAAGATGCATTAAAGTTTGATCAACTGATAAAGGCCTGTTTTAACCTTTTCAGATTTTGACTGCTGCATTTCTAGTATGACCTTTGACCTTCACTAAACACAATAACAGTCAAGAACTCATTACTAGACAACTACCTATCAAGCACAAGATTCATGAAAGATGAGGTTAATGAATTTGCAGGTTTAATTGCTTTCAAAGATTTGACAACCACTGACCTCAAATGATCTTTGATCTTCTTCAAAAACAGTAACAATCGAGAATTGATTAAGAGAAACCTATACATACTTAGTAGGAGATTAAGCTAGACTTACTGAATTAACAATGTAAATGGTTACAATATCTTTACATTTTGACCATGGGTTGCCTCAAATAACCTTCACAAACTTGAATATTAGCAGGGAATTCATTAAGAGGCACCTATAAACCATAGTACCAGGTGTTAAGAATTTTACTTCTATTGACCTTGAATGACCATTGATATCCACAAAAACTATCGGGTTGTTCTTACTAAAGATGAGTGATATACTGTACCAAGTTTGATAACCATCCATCATATAGTTTATGCATTATCATGTTTACAAAGTTTCCATACTGTCAATAAATTGCCTTATGACCTTCACCTCCACAACAATAGGGATCTTTACTAACTAGGGTAAACCAACATATGGAGCACAATGTTCAGTCAAGTTTGTTTTTTTGCATTAACAGTGTTTACAAAATGTTACAGACTTTCAGCTATGTTGTCCTCAAATGATGTCTGACCGCCACACCAAATATAAAGTTCAACCATGTTGTACTTCTTTAGTCATTGTGTTTACATTTTCAGAGTTTGACCTATCACCTCAAATGACCTTTCGACTTCTACAAAATTATAGCATTCTTGTACTCACTTATGTGTATTGTATCTGCATGCCTAATTCACCCTTCAGGCACTATACCTAAGATATTGTGATACCAGCTCGTGCCACACGCACACACACATGCCAATTAGACCGCATAGGTTACTTTTCTGCCTAGGGCAAGTACCCCCCCCCCCCGCCCCCTTAAAAAAAAAAAAACTATTGTCAGTCTTGTTAAAGTTTCAGTACCTTCCTTTTGTTTTCAGTTTGTAGAAACTTCCATTAAGACAATAGAGACCCATCAATCAAAACGGCTAAACTACCTCTAGTTTATCACACAGCCCATGGAAGCCAGCTCCTCACAAACAACATAAAGAGTCCCTAGCACAATATTAATCTTGGAATCTCAAATAACTTGTATCCACTTCATTAATAACATATAGCGCACAAATGGTGCACATGTAAGTTATCTTCAGGTTGGCTGCCCCGATTATCTATGGAAAGTCAAAAGAATAGCTTTTGAGACTTTATTGTAATTATGATACATTTGAATTATCATTACTAAGTATCGCCTTATAAACTGATCAGCTGCCATCATCAAGACATTAAAGGGTGTGAAGAATCGCGCAAAAAGAAACGTCTAATGCCGGTAATCTGACCTAGTTTCGAATGAGGTGTAACAGAAGTGTTAGACACCACCATCGATCCCAGAAAATACACACACAGCTTGCTACCGTCGGTAATTAGACACTAGTGTACAGTCAGCACATACAGCTGCGGTCAATACCCACAGCACAGGGTACAAATGATACAGTGATGGACATCTCAGGTCCAGCTAAAGATAACAAGGTATCAAATTTCATTACTGTCTGCATTTTGTAGCGACAAGAGAAAAACTTCACTTGCAAGCAACGGAAAGTTAACTCTTTAAAGATGGCGGCATGCTGTTTGGGGCGAGTCTTCAATGCCTTTAAACATACATACAAACAAATGTGAATATTCTAAAACAAAGCTAAACATATATAATTACCCTGCATACAATACTTTCTTGGGTTTCTATTTTTTGAAGACTATATAACATATCAACCTTTAAATATGTGACTTGTATCAACTTTGAAGGCTCATACTCTTTTGACTGGGTCCTGTAGAAAATAGCTAAACAGTAAATCGGGGCGAAGGTATTCACGAGTGCCTGATATTGATGTTCGATACATTCAAGGTGTGTATATGGAGCATTCTGAGACCAGAACATTACCCAACAAAATACAGTTTAGATTTTTATCTACAGAGTATCTATCTGAACAACCTCTTCCTCCATCGTCGTCTGGAGCTGTTCGGTGGAGACCTCAGTTTCATCTGGACCTGGATCAGCTACGATGATATCCTCCTGCATCGATGTGGTGGTGGCTGACCCCTCGCTGACCTTCGGTACAATGTTAATGACAGTCTTATCTTGGTTCGTGTCCCCGCTGTCATTTCTGTGGGTTTTGAGATGTCTCCTGAGAGCAAACTTCACTATGAAACCTTTCCCGCATGTAGGACACACGTACGGTTTCTCTCCGGTGTGGGTGCGGGTGTGCCGCTGCCACGTACCCCACTCCGCAAACGCCTTGTCACAGAACTCGCATGCGTAAGGTTTGGATCCCGTGTGAGTTCTCTCGTGCCTCTGGACATGAGCCAACTGAGCAAAGGGTTTGTTGCAGTACTGACATGGATAAGGTTTCAGGCCGGTATGGGTAGCCGTATGTATCCGATGACTGGAGTAATTTCGAAACTCCCTGGGACAGTATTGGCATTTGTACAGCGTTTCGCCTGTGTGGATGGCCTCGTGGGCTTTCAGCGACAGCTTTGCGGTGAAGTTTCGTCCGCAGTACTGGCACATGTAACGCATCTCCTTGCCTATTTCATGTCTCTTCATGTGGTTCTCGTAGCCGCCGTGGGAGAAGAAGTTCTTGTTACATTTGTGACACTTTTTGTGGAACTTGGGCTCAAACATGTCAACTTTTTGAACACACACTAAACTGCTTCCAAAGATCTCAAATATACTGAGTGATTCAAATACCTTCTCCTCATTTCCCTTTGACTCCTCCTCCTCCCCTCTCTCTGTATTGGCTTCTTCCTCCATCTCGTCGTCGGTGGCTTCGGACTCGTCCGCTGGGTCCTGGTGTCCTCCTACCTCCTGAATCTCTACCGCTGCTGCCTGCGTGGCATCCTTTGGATCGGCAGCCGTGGAGGTGTTCACGTCTGCACCGACACTCAACTCGACCAGAGCATTTCTTGCCTCGTCGTCGTGACCTGGGTTCAAGGTCTCCCTTTCCACCATTTGAGGTTTGCGATTATACCTCTGCCTGATCTTTTCCATGTTTGGATTTTCATAGATAGAAGGTGAAATAAAGTCATCGTCAACATTAACCTGAAAGCTGTATTCTGGTTTTGTCGGATCGAGACTCTGGGACTCAGAAAGGTCATTTGCAACTTCCATCTGTACGGCAATCTCCTTTGCTACCATCCGTGTCTCTTCGTCCATTTTCCCTTCCGTTGGGATGCCTGAAGCATCTTCCGAAGTCGTGGCAATCGGATGGATCTCATCCTCGATTGCAAATGATAAAATTTCTATCGGACCTTGTGCGGTCTGAAGCTTGGTGGTAGAAAGTACCTGAGTTGCCACAGCGGAAGTCGTAGCTACTTCCGCCTTTGAAACCCCAATAAGGGGGAGCAGGTCTTGCGCACTCTTCGATCCTCCCTCGATCTGAACCTCTGTAGCGATGCCCCCAGTGCTAGCCTCTGACATCTCGTTGCTTTGTTTTGTCTCTTTCATTTTCTCCATTGACTGCACGAAGCTCTTCAGAGCGAGTGCTAAGATCTCGGCATCCTGATTTGTCGGCATGGCGTGAGTCTTCATGTGGCGAGCAAGGACGTGGCTCACTGCGAAGGACTTTTGGCATACCGAACAAGAGAATGGCTTCTCACCTGTGTGGGTTCTCTCGTGTCGCTGGAGTGACCCACATTCTGCGTAAGATTTTCCGCATGTTCCACAAACGTATGGACGCTCCAGGGAATGAGAGCGCATGTGGGTTTTGAGCTGACTCTTCTGTCGGAAACTTTTGTCGCAGCAGGTGCACAGGTACGGTCTTTCACCTGTGTGACACCGTGAGTGTACTTCTAATACAGACTTATGGGTGAAACATTTACCACAATCGGTGCATTGATAAGGTCTGTCCACTTCATTGAAATGAGCGTTCCTACCATGCCTCTTCAGAGTCAACATATCGCGAAAGACCTCTCCGCATTTTCGACACTTGAACTGGTCGATGCCTATGTGATACTGGTTGTGTTTCAGAAGACTCTCCTCTGTGCTGTAGACCTTGTTACAGAACTGACAGACTGATGTGGACTTGTCTGAGTGCATGCATTTAAGGTGTTTGAAGAGACTGCTGGAATAGCAGAACGATTTATCACAGACTGTGCAGCAGTACTTCTTCTCCCCGGTGTGGGTGCTCTCGTGCATCCTCAGTTGTCTGGGCTTGGTGAAAACCTTACGACAATAGGTACAACTGTATGTCCTATCTCTGGCTGCTATCCTTGGCCCCGTTCCTTTCTCGTGGTGACTCTCGTGTTTCTGACAGTACCATTCCGTCGAAAATCCTTTACCGCAGAAACGGCAGATGTACGGCCTCTCTTTCTTGTGAAACGTTCTCACGTGACGTTCCACAAAGTGCTTCGTTTGGAAAGTCTTCTGGCAGAGTGCACAACTGAATGCATTTTGATTCGAATGACTTTTAAGGTGTGACCTATAACTGGCCCACGTGGTGCACACTTTCTGACACTTTCGACATTGGAAGATCTCTCCCTCGTCGCCTGATGATTCGACATCCTCTTTCTCACCTTTGATCAAATCTTTCTCTTCCAGTGACAGGTGACTTTTTCTCATCAAGCCATCCTCGTTATATTCAAATATCGCAATCTGTCCTTCAGTAGCTTCCGTCCCCATGGCCTCTCCTCCCTCCATTTCTGTCTCTGACGACCTGGCTTGGTTTTCTTCATCGTCAGTGCATTCGCTGTCATCCTCTTCACAGAGATATCTTTCTTCTTCTTCGTCAAGAATGGTGACAGGAATGCTAATACCCGAGGCCAACATCTCATCGTTGGTGTCGTCGATTTCTACCGGATGGTCACGTTCAATAGCTTCTCTTCCTTGCGGGTCTTCGTTGCCGATACTGCTTGTAACACCATCAGTGGGAGTGTACTGTGATGCACCATCTTCATTGTCTTGCATACTCATTTCTGTTTCTCCCTCTTTGCTAACTTCAGCCTGATCATCGACGTTGGTTTCAACCTGAGGGTTCACGTCGGTTGCTATCTCCTGTTCCATGTTCGTTATCACCTGACTCTCCATACTGCCCTCAATCACGATCTCACTGTCCATGTTTCTTCCACCCTCACTCTCCATGCTGGTATCCATCTCACTCTCCATTTTGGTTGCAACCTGACTCTCCATGGTGATCACCAAAGTATCTAGGAGAAAAGAATATTAACGTTTATGAAAAGAAGACAAAAAAGGGGAAATAAGAAACAAAATTGAAAAGTTTATTGAATAGGATGATGAAATCAAAATCTGGTGCTCTACTGACAGAGCTGTGCGGCCAATATGTTGGACAATTTCCCGATCATAGCCCTTTCTTGAAGCAAGTTTATAGAACTCTGAGGCAATGTCATCCAGCATCAGTGCTTACAACCCAGAAAGAGGTAGGTTTTAACGGAACAGTAAGAGATAATCTGTTTGTTTTTTGGTTGCAAATTCAAACGACACATGTAGTTGACTGGGAAATCATTAGAACATTTGAAATTTAAGCAGACTTGTTGGTTACAACTTACAACCAGATTCAAACTAGTGATGTACCAACTACAAGTCAGGTTTGAGCAAGAAGTTTTAAATGTAATTCTGCATTAAACATATAAATCAAAACAATAGTGTTGTAATGTTTGTTATACCATTTGAATGTTATTCATAGCTAAAGGCAAGGCTGCAGTTCTACACAGAGGGCTCTAACAGTTGTAATTCAATGGTTGTTTGATCAGGAAACAAAACATAAACCGAATTTTTCCACAGGCTTTTTGACACGGATGCAACAGATGTTGTTATAAAGGGTACAGAATTCTCTTACTTGAAAAACATGTTTACCTTTGTATTGTATTAAGTTAATGTATTTACTAAAAAAACACCACCAAAAGCCCACATGCTCAGTGAGTATTTGCCACATGTTATATGAAAACATAAAATGTAACACTTAGGCTTAGATTGTCAAATTTGTACAATAATAAATATCTTCAAATGATCAGCAAGTAACCTGGCACGCATGAGAACCTACTGTACTGTATGTCACTCCTTACGCACAACCCTTCTACACTGTTAGAGTTTTATTGTTCACAAGGTTTTTAGATTTGAACTTGGAACTGTTAAGGGCAATTCCATGCAAAGGTGGACATGACCACCCTATTTTCAAGATTGTCATATATATGTATGTACACATTTGGTATCAAATTAAACTTTAACTTGAAGTGTGAAGTTTTCAGATATAACATGTTTGGACTATATAATGTTTGGACTATTGAGTGTATATATATACTTGTGGTGTGCCATAATGAAGTTATGAAACATGGTACATGAAACAAAAATTGACTTTTGCATCTGAGTTGCAACAGTGCCCTGAAATACATTTCTACACTTTCAACACCCTCCTCTCACTTTTGATATTAATACTTCCACCAAGAATATGGATTGAAACACTTTTTTTGTGTCCCCACAGAATGTGGCACTTTTAAATAAAATTTTGTATAACTTTAAGACATGATTCAAAAGGACCACATGCCAAGTATAAAACATTTTACTCATTTGAATTTGATTTGTCATCCAAAAACATGGTTATTTTTAAAATGTACTTTCTTTAATTGTACTGTTTGAGACCCAATTAAAGAATATAATTGTGACTTTGATATTCAATAGACTTTGATGTGTGTCTGTATTTGTTATTTTTTTTTGGGGGGGGAGGGGGGTTCCTGCTATATTTATTCATTTTACAACTTTACAGAATCTCAGTTGACTTCTGATTATGTTAATAATGTAACTGACAAAAAAATCTAAATTGCTTGTAATTGTTATTCACTATCATACATGTACACTTGCACCGTAATACTTTTTCTCTTCCAATACCAATTTTGTCTTTGAATACTAAATTTGTGTTTCTGGACATTAAATCCGCGATATGAGCATGGATGTTTTCCCAGAGCACAATGTGTTCATGTACATACTTCTTATTTCCTGAAGTATGTCTTACTTTTGTCATAAATTGTGACCCACACCGATCAATGATGTATCATTTCTATATAATTTTAAAGTCAAAATCATTTTCCTGAATCACAGCCGGGAGAAATGCTGTACGGTACCGTACAAATAAAATTTCTCACAAAATGGAGATATTTCCAAGTATATCTTTACTGAAGAACACAAATATCAACACCATTGCAAATATTTCATGTAAACAATTTCATAATTACTCATATGTCTATTCCTCAAAAAAATTATAAGTTTTACTGTAACATTAATATATCAACTGAATAAGTGAATCCCAAACTCCACTGACAGTTAATGGTAGCCTACTTTTGTAAACAAGAACAAACCATTTAAGTTTGCAGACAACAAACAATCAGTGATTTTGTTTATCTAGGCTTACCCCAAATGGGCAAAGTTTATTCAATAATAAGAAACCATTAAACACATTTCATATTCTTCATAAGGAGAAGCAATTCATTATAATTATTAGTATTAATAATTCATAGAAAGGAATAAAGTAACAACTTATGATCTGTACCCTAGCAGAACAATGACAAATTTTTAAAGCATATTTCAACTTTTAATGCTAGTTGCAATTTAGCATAATCAGACCGGCCAAGCTGTCTTTCACAAAAATAGGGAGATTTGCAATTTTCCATCCCAAAAGTGGGAAGATAAGGTTATAATAAAGCGAGAGGGATAATTGAGTAAAATCCAACTCAACTATGACAGCAGTTAAAGTAACATAAAAATATTATTGGGTTTTATTATGTCACCTCTGTTGTGCTCATGACAGCAGACCACAATGGCATAATCATATTACTAAAACCGAAAAATGAAGATTTTCTCCGCATTCCAAACGCAGATCAAACATATGCACAGCTCAATTCTGATCACAATTGAGACTCGAGAACAAAATGAACTTGTGCTGCAGATTAGGCTATCAAAATTTGCATAAAAATAGGATGGACAACTGCCTTCAAAAGTGGGAAAGTTGTCAGGTTTGCGTAAGGCTGGATCTTACTGTAGGCCCTTTGCCTAACGCTTAGGCTTTATCCAAGAAACAGACACTGGTATTAATTGTCATGTCCAGTTAGGCCTACTTTAGTTACTTGTTAAGGCAGGCTAATTACTATCTCCAACATTAGGCCTAGTAGTAGGCTAGTACTAGTATTACTACGAGTAGTAGTACCTAGCCTATCTAGGCATATAACCTTCATTCTTATGCTAAGCGATTAATTAAAATGGGAATTACAGACCAGACGAAAACTAGCTTATTACTTGGTTAGGCCTAACGACAGTAAAGTAGCTACAGTAGTGGTACTAGTAGGCCTATACTACTTTCTTGGTGATTTCGATGCATAATTATGTAATTGCCGCTATGTTTGTTACAATGCCGAGTGCTATCATTAGGCAAGGATTGTTTACAAAACATCTGGCATCATCCAGCTCAATCTTTCACAGGATGAAGTCATCAACATATGACTTACAGTGACAAATACTTCGATGAATCTATGTCAAAGATTTCAGTCTTCCTTCTTTTGAAGCCTTGATGGATTGAAAAGAAAATGATGATTTTCGACTTTCTTTCAGTCAAGTAACCTGGCATTAGTGAATTCGAGGGCGCTCGACAAAAACAAGAATTCCGCGCATGATGTTCCATCCGTAAAGGTGTCGGCACCACAATTGTTTCATTGACTTTGAGCTTACACACTAAACTCGTCACTTTCAAGACCCGTAAATGCATAGATTGGCGTCTTCAACTGCCATATCCCACCAACCACATTATAGCTGAGATCTAAGCCTGTTATGACATTTGCAAATTGGCATATCATGACGGTTTAGCTTTAGAACAAGAAAGGAACAAGTTTAGCATACTGAATCCCAACCCTTCTATCTGGTCCTTCGCCCGGAGTTATATAAACATTGAACAAAAAAATTCTAAAAATGGTTTATATCACCTTCAATCCTCCCAACTTTCACACCATCTGTACTTTAAATTATAGCTTACTCTTTCCCATAAAATAATTGTGTTCACCGTGCTCATTAACCTGTCTGTATTCTGTGAGTGTTTTTGTCCCATCTGTTACTGTAACTTGTCATTTAGCCTCTGAAGAAGATCCTGCTAGGATCGAAAGGTCAGGCCAACTTACTTTTACACATTCTTTCCCATAAAGGCAGAAAAATCAATATGATGGTTACTGAGAACATGCTAAAATTACAAGCATTACATTAGTTCATTTAAGCTCTTTTCAATGGTTTAACTTTTCGAGCGGATGTATACACTACTCGAACGACTTGCCCGAAAAATATAACCAAAATTTTTCGCGCGGTCCGCGCGCGTTCCACATGTTAATGTGCATATCAAATAGGCATTCATCGGTTATTACATCACATGCCAATAACATAAAATCATTTTCCGTCTTACTATTCTTCCATATTGGTTATAATTATTGGGGAAGTCGTTACAACAATAATGATAATAAAAATAATTATATAAGTGTAACCATTGAAAAACACATTGCAAATTCTTCTTCTTTTTTCAGTAGGTGCGAATGGCGGAGCTAGGGGTATTGGTCAGGGGGAGAGAATGGTCTGTAGGGGCGCTTTTGACACTATCTAAGCGGAGCGCCACCACAGGTTGGCGCGGAGCGTACAGAATTTTTTTTTGAGTAAAGATACTCCTTAGATCGCCGGAAATGACCCTTTCCGGGCCTTGCTAATTTGCAGATAAACGAAGAATAAATAGGTGTCATCGCCTTTTGTCAGAAAATTGCACCCGCAAAATGTGACAAATGTCAATAGGTATTTGAGAGCGCAATAAAAAAGTCAATAATCGCGAATAGTAAAAAGTGGTAAATAGCTGAAAAGGGCGCCAGCAGTCCATTTGAGTCCGTCAGGGGGGCATCCGCCCCCTCTGACTGTATGGACGCTCCGCCACTGGTAGGTGCCCGAAAAATTCTCAGCATATTGCCCGAATTTTCGACCAAAAATTTGATAAACACATTGCAAATTATTCTTCTTTCAGTAGGTGCTCGAAAAATTCTCAGCATATTGCCCGAATTTTCACCCCAAAATTGAAAAACACATTGCAAATTATTATTCTTTCAGTAGATGCCCGAAAAATTCTCAGCATATTGCCGAATTTCACCAAAAAAGAAAAGAAAAACACACTGCAAATTATTCTTCTTCCAGTAGGTGCCCGAAAAATTCTCAGCAAATTGCCCGAATTTTCACAAAAAAATATTGGTGGGGGGGGGGGGGATGCAGCCCCCCGCCTCCTACGCCTATGCCGATTGTGTTGTGGTACTGACTGGAATTTAGGACTGAGCCGTAGATATCTTCGTTCGGTGGTACAAAGCAGAACTACAAAATAAAAGGTTCGTTGGCACCAACAGTAACAGTGGATTCGAAGTATTTCACAGATCATCCACGAGGAGGCAGAATGAGGAGGCAGATCCCACAGGGATACTTGCACAAATTTGAGGGGTACAGGAGTTTGTATCTGCTATTCCCAATAGGGTTGCTGTTATAACAGCAGTGTTGCGCCTCATTCTCTACTTTTCTTATCTCGAAAATTCAATGAAATGTCGTTACAATGCGAAATTTCGACAACTTGTGTGGAGATTGGTAGAAGTTGCTTATTAATAAAAAAAATAAGAACGGCGATATTTGACGATATTTCGTCATTGGCACACTCAACGCTGTGATTTCTGGAGAAGTTTCAAGAGGATAAAAGACAACAAAATTCGACATTTGGAGTAAAGTCGGTATTTTCTGATAAAATTGTCGAGCTTTTGAATAGAAAGTAAATAAACAAAACTGTTTAAAATATACATTGAACATCGTTGCACCTACATATATTTATTCTTTTTGACACAAAGCAGGGTGGGCAGGGGGGGGTGGTGGGGGTGTGGCTGAGTAGTCAAGAACGATTGTGATAAGTACTTTGAAATTGTCAAAGAACCAATAGAGATATCTGTGTCAAGTTGTTTCCTGCACACATCTCATCCACTTAACGTATCTCTTAAAATCATAGATCAACTTTAATAATAACTGCTCCAAATTTAAACCCCCAAGGGCCACTTCTATTTTTCCAGGAATAAGCATATAATATAGTCTTTGCTTCTTGGTATGCAGGTGGCATGCTAAGGAGACCATACAGCTGATGTGATTTAGTTAATACTCCACTCCATATTTTTGCGCTGCTTAAAGGGTGTGAAGACTCACGCAAAAAGAAACCTCTAATGCCGGAAATCTGACCTAGTTTCGAATGAGGTGTAACAGAAGTGTTAGACACCACCATCGATCACAGAAAAAAAAAAACAAACAGCTTGCTACCGTCGGTAATTAGACACTAGTTCGTGTACAGTCAGTACATACAGCTGCGGTTAATACCCACAGCACAGTGTATAGACGTTACAGTGATGGACATCTCAGGTCCAGCTAAAGATAACAAGGTATCACGTTTCATTAATGTCTGCATTTTGTAGCGACACAAACAAAACGTCACTTGCAAGCAACAGAAAGTAAACTGTTTCAGATGACGGCACGTGGTTTGGGGCGAGTCTTCAATGCCTTTAAACAAAATATAAAATAGCTAGAGACATATTGCTCAAAAACGGGTTCTTCGTGTGTTTCCACAATAAATATAATTTTGAACTAAGTTCAACTTCTACTCTCTCACCAAATCCAACTTCTTCGAGTTAGATAACTATCACTGAATTAATTCAACACAAAATGCATTATTACACAGCATCAATTATGACCCTCATGTTAACTTGAGACTAATATTGACGGACAACCATGATGTACCACTTTGCATACATTTTTTTAATATTTAAAAATCTATGTGACACAGTTGAAACCGACAGAGCAAAAAAAAAAACATACATATATCACTGACCTATTAGATATAATATTGCAAAACTCGAACTGAAAATTGATTAAGCAAAATCTTTTGGTAAATACCCTTCTTGACTAATTATCGTTTTTGAAGATATTAGACGGAAGCACTTTCCACAAACATTTTCACATCAAAAATATTACATTTCTAAAATCATCTGATACTGGCTTTGACCACCCCATAGAAACAGCAAGGGTTATAACCGACATAATCTCCTCGAAAGAGTTAATCAAACCCGACCAAGGGAAACTTTAAGAATTAACCTCCTGGTGGCAGTATGATGCATGGCAAATTCTTAAAAGAGGTCTGGTCGTCCGAGACCACCCAATTTCTGTAAGGGCTACCAACTTTCTGTTCGGACAACCACAATCAGCTTTGGTGGATATCCAGCGGATGACTAGTGTTTCACATCAAATTCAGATTTCATTGAAAACAAAAAGGCCCCTAAAATGGTGTTTATTGGTATCACCCCCCACCATCACTTTGGAGATCCTGAAATAACAAAATAAAAAGTGGTAGGCCTATATGATCCACCAGAAGGGGAAGTCTTTCTTGGCCGGACAATTGCTGTTCTCTTAACCCAACTACACATCTTCCCGACAGTTTCCATGTCAGTCGTTCTTTGTTTATTCTGCTACAAATTTTCTGACTAAATTTGCTGTTCAGACCATGAAAAAACTAAGACCTGGTTGTCCGAAGGATAACCAGATAAACAGTCAAAAATTTTGCCCTGTGATGTCCAAATCAAAACTGACAAAAATGATATCCCAAATCAATTTCCCATAGCAATATTTTCTCAACTGCTTTTGAGTTTTTCAAGGGTGGGTTAGCATTTCCATTGCATAAATTATTAAAGGGAGACAAATTTTTATGTCTCC
Organism: Apostichopus japonicus; assembly: GCF_037975245.1. Taxonomy (NCBI): domain Eukaryota; kingdom Metazoa; phylum Echinodermata; class Holothuroidea; order Aspidochirotida; family Stichopodidae; genus Apostichopus; species Apostichopus japonicus. The sequence continues at coordinate 11,383,541 of NC_092583.1, forward strand.
TTTTTAATGGAAAAGTTTTTCTGCTGCATATTCATGAGTAAATCTGCATTGTGTATCTAGTTCAATACAGACTACTTTATCACTCAGAGCCTGCTTGACTGTCGTTCATTTGTTTTCGGGGGGTTTCCCATGCACATGGACTTGCCAATTGCCTAGAGTGCCTTTCTCAAATACGGTTGCATAGACATTTCGGCCATCTTGAAGTTGCACTTGCTGTACAAACTGCTCCGTCGTCACCATACCACTGTTCAAAATGGTGGCCGCCTCCCCACTGTTCTGATGTTCTCCGATGGTGGACTCTGTCGTCATTTCGATCTGTAGGCTCTCGGGTTTTTCGGCGACTCCCAGAGCGACCGACTGGTCCAGTTTCTCTGTTAGATCCGAGGTGTCGATGCTCTGCATGCTCTTCACGCTGGTCAGAATTTCTATCATGTTTCCACTCGAGTCGTTCTCCACGATCTGCAGACCCCCCGCGGGAATCTCCAGGCTCTCCTCCACCTGTTCGTGCACCTTCGAGTGACGCTGCAACGTGGCCTTATCGTAGAAGGACTTGGTGCAGAGTTTGCAGTGGAAACTTCTCTGCGATGAGTGAGTTTTCTCGTGTCTCTTCATCGCGTGTGCCACGGTGAACTTCTTCCCACAAGTCTGACAAGAGTAAGGCTTTACCCCCGTGTGAGTTCTCTCATGTCTCTGCAATGTTCCGTTCTCTGCGAACCCTTTGCCGCAGTACGAGCAGATGAAGGGCTTCTCCCCGGTGTGTTTCCGTAGGTGTCTCTTGTAGTTGGACAAAGTGGCAAACGCCACGTGGCAGTAGCGGCACTTCAGAGCCGGTGCCTCCGTGTGGGTTAACTCGTGGCGCTTGCAATACCAAGGTCCCAGGAATGTCTTTCCGCAGTACTGACACATGCACGAACGTGTCTTATCGTGGACTTTCAGGTGTTGCTTCAGGTAAGAGAACAAGTTGAATTCTTTACCGCAAATTTCACACTTGAAAGATTGCTCTCTGTGGATGCGTTTATGTCTGCTGAGCAAGGGTAGGCTGCTAAATGATTTACTACAAGAATGACACTTGTACAGCACCAGTCCGGAACCGAGAACCTCCGACAGGATCTTCTTCGGCCGGCCCCGTTTCCTGGGTCCGTCCGAAAGGTGTAACCTCGTGTGGTTTTGCAGACTCTGTTTGGTTACAAAGAAGTGATTACATTTACTGCATCGGTATCGCCCCTGATGGAAACGTTCGTGCTGCGACAGATACCATCTGTTCGCAAACCTCTTTCCGCAGAGCGAGCACACGAAGAAAGTTTTATTGTTGTGGATTTTCAAATGTCTTTTGTGAAGCACCTGAAAGGGGAATTCTTTTCCGCAGTATTTACAGGTGTACTTTTGCTCACCGTCAATGTGGCTCTTCATGTGGCTGCTCAAGCTCTCGGCAGACGCGAACTGACGTTCGCATTTACTGCACTTTTCAATGTTTTCGGCCAGGCCTTGCAGAGCCACCTGTCCTTTCTCGACTAGCTTATCTTCTTGGTACTCAAAGATGGAAATGTTCTCGATGATGGCTTTGTCTTCTCCGAAGTCATCGTCTGACTCTATTTCGCCCTCTTCGAAGCTCTCTTCATCTTCTTCGCTTGTACCTGAAGATTCGTCTATTAATTCATCGTCGGTCTTCTCATCGTCGCTCTGCAACCTCTCCTCATCTCCTGGATCAACTCCTGGATCTTCACCTTTCATCGGGTCGTAACCATCAGTGATGTTCTGTAACAGCAACATCTGCTCAGCTATTTCACCGTCTTGTGATGGGACCACAGTTGGAGGTGTAGCATGCTGCTCCATAGAACACATCTGATCATGTGATAAATCACATGATTCTTCACACTGCTTGCTCCCTGCTTGTTCAGTGTCCGAGATTAACCCCAAATCTTGAACTTGCGATGCTTCTGACCTCGAAGAGTCCATAGTGAAAACATCACTAGCTGTAACTTGTGACATTTCTGTGGAGGTCAACAAACAAACGGTTAGATGTAATGGTTTAGAAATATCATTCATAATTCATATTTTACACAACACCTCCTTATGTGCTGCAACAACAGTATCTGGATGGTCCCAACCAAAGAGAAGGCAGGCCGATTTTCAGGCACTTTTTTTTTGCCAGATTCTCAATGAATTGGAGGAAATATATATGAATATCTATACAAAGAAAGAAAATACATAATGCATAAAGCTATTTCCTGAAGTATTGATCAAACCTTAGCGTCAGAGAAACAAAAGTACGGCTTGATTAATTGTTTATTTTTGTGGATGCAAATTTTAAGTTGCAAAATCTGCTAACTAGAGGTGATCAAAAAAAACATTTTTAGAAAATATCTTAATATCATGAGTAACCTCCTTGTGATCAAAATGATATTTAAAATTTTATTTATATCATTTAAATTTAAACCTTTGTTGATAAATTTTTCCCAAGTAGAGTAAATAAAATGTTCTCCATCATGATTGCCATTTCCGATCTGCAGTTAACAGTTACAGCATTATGTGATGAAAATTCCATGCACCTCATGATTTACTAATTTTTTTTCATAAACTTAATATATGAAATCCTCTTTTCCATGGAATTACATACTTCTTTTGATTGAAAATAAAATAAAAAATTTGTATTAAAAGACTTTCAAAAATTGAAGAGAACATATTTTGTGCTTATGCAGGCTCTCATTTCACCATTATTAAAATGTGCAGTTGGTTGCAATTGGTAAGTCTGGCGTAGTTCCATTTAAATAATTCTATTTTTGTGCAGCAAGATGAAAACATCACCAAGTTGATGAATTTCCACCTGACCGCAGCAATATTTCAGAAAGGCATTGAGCCCGGCAATTGCTTTATCAATGTAAATTGTGGTTTCGCGAAATCCATCTAGCTACAGTATATTGTAGGCTCGACGTACAGATGTACAGTACGCCTAGGCTATTGTATTAGTTACTGACCTAGCCTAGTGGGCTAGCAATGAGGCTAGGCATGTTAGTGATTATGCGATAAAGTAGTTTCTAGCCTAACATTAGTGCATAACTAATTATAAAAAATCGCAAATGAGATGCAAAACAGAAACACATGTCATATCATTTTCGTTATTTTGGTATGCTAACCTGCATCTGATATTCAGCTCTTATGCAGGCTACGTAGGTAAGTCTGGCATAGCTGTCCGACCATAACACTACAGTCGAGTACGACTACGAGTGTGTACGTGATTTGAAGTTAGGAACCAGCTACAGTACTGACAGGATCTTTCAAGAGAAATATGAATGTGGTAATAACCATTAGAGTAATCGTAATTCACATTAAATTCGAAAAGATTATACACGGGAGATAATATTGGTTTGACTAGTTTGAATTCAATGAACTGGAACATCATCGTATCGGGTCCGATCGTGAACATTTGAACAACACTCTTTCTTAGACTCGGGGTGTTTTGATCTCGAACTCGATACCAGAATTTTAAGAATGCTTTGGATGGTTATTTTAAGAATTGCAACATTCTATGAGGTTTCTAGTTAGATTTTCCCTAGGGCTTGATGGGAACTTTATTTCCATCATATTCTCTTCCTTTCTCCACTAAACGAAGCTAAAGTAAACCGTGCGATGATGATTCCATTCACCAATGTTTTGCATTGTTTTGCAAACCTCTTTACCCGCTGTGGATGTACTCCATTTGGAATTTAATAGATATAGGGTCCACCTGACTGTTTAGTCTATAGCGTTCGACCTGCAGGATCCGTAGTCGTACAATGAAACAGTGGCACATGTGATTCTAGTCAGGTTAGATCACGGAAATATTCCATTGAGTATTGTATTTTATTTTTAACTTACCACGTACTGTGTGTGTCAGGTTTCCCCCACCGTCCAGGTCATACAGATGAGGGTTATCATGCTTTGAAAAACATGGAATCTTCAGATAATTGTACTTGTCTGTCATCAGTCACCCTTGGACTTGCAGTAATTATTATTCTCCTACTTTTGGTGTGAGTGTCCAAGAATTGTTTCGTCTCTCGTGTAACTGATACTTACGGTGTAAATATAACTATCTTCTCTACGATAATATACTAGGCTACTAATGTTTATTGTTTGTATTTTCTTTTGGAAATTTAGACATGTCAGGTAGCCAGAATTCTTCTATTAAATGTTGAATACAGTAGCCTACACTACTGGGAAGGATAGGTTGAGACATGACAATGTTTGTTGGTAGATGCAATTTTAAGTTCATGCGTTAGGTATGTTGTTGTGTGGAAATCAGATCAGGCTTCAAAAGTTTACTCTAATGAAAACGGAAAATACAATGGCTTTCAATGCTATCTGGAATCGAGATCCTTAGAAGTTAGATTTTGTATCTGGTTTGAGGGTTAGGCTATAGTACATTTACCCCTGGACAATTCTTCACATTGCAAAATTTCTTCAATGCTACACTGTTAGCCCAATTTATGTTATTAACATTTTCATCAACAGGTATGATTATTGGCATAAGCTTTACTTTGTCAGACATGGCATCCCAGGGCCCTTCCCACTTCCAATCATTGGAACAATTACATCTGTCACAAAGGTACAGTACCTCTGTTTAAACATATGAACTGAATGAGCATGCTTTGTAATATAAAAGTAAGAGAGAGAGAGAAGAAAAAAATGATTGACTGGTGTAGAACATACTTCCAGAAATGTATTTTTCTCACCTGCTGCTGATATATTAACTGGACCCCATGTACCTGAATAAACAGGAAAACTTTGTTTGCAGATTCTTATGATGTTTCTCTCTATAATTAAAATCTTTAATTATCACACTTTCAAGTTTAAACACCATTGTAAAATTGCTTTCAATTATCATTACTAAAGTACTGCCCACTTAGGTGTTTTATCAAACTCTCTCTTAAGGGTGCAACTTGATATGAATTTATCTGTCAGGTTTGTAAAAATGTTTCTTGGGATTGCAAACGTTTTATCATTCCGATAAGTTTTGATGAGCTTCTGAGAACCTGACTTGTTATACTAATTGTCTGTGTGCTAAATAATGCACTGTAGTCCAACATTTGTAAATACTGTACTATATTTTAACCTTTCTGAAAAATGATCTACCCGATATGGGAATGAAACCTTTAAGGAGAGCACAGTACTTGTGTAAGTTTTCTTTGGCCAGATTATTGCTAAAGTCCTTCCTTCTTTTAATACACTTTCATGAACTTTTTTGTCTTTCCACCACAGGGCATGACGTCAGATTTCATTGAGAAGAAAATAAAATATGGCAAAGTGGTGGGGTATGTGTAATATTTTCCGGCTTTGTGAAAAGGGAGTGATTATCATATGTGTAAACATTGGATCCCATTTGATTCCACTGAGTTATTGATCAGGGTTCAACAAAAGTTGGCTTTTGCCATCTCTGCCCTTCATTCTCTCAGCAAATTGCTGTGGTGCTCCTAAAAAATGACCGTACCTATTGGCACAAATACCACAAGCTATTTTGTCTGTGCTGTAAGTACCCTTTCTGTTGACTTAGTTTATGTTTCTACTTGTATCTATGTATTTGTTCAGTAGCTTGAGTATAGGAGCCTGGGCTATATCAGGAAAACAACCCCTTAGTTACCATGAGAACAATTGGTGCAGCTGAAATTAAGTTTTGAAACCCAATGATTGTTTTGCAGGATTTGTTTACTATTTGTATTTGTTCATTGTTCTGTGAATAATTTGTAAGAAATAAACAGTAAGCAGCATGACATGATTTCATATGAGCAAAAATAAAGATATGATTATCAGATATATTCTAGGAATTCTTTCAAACCCATTGAATAATACATGTAAGGGCTCAATTACATGATGGCTTTGAAGTTTGATGACAAGATTGTATGCTAATTTGCAAGGGCAGAAAATCTTCTTTTCGATTCCTTGTCGATGGCAGAAGAAATCTATGTGATGGTGGTGGTGTGTGTATGTGTGAGTGCGAGTGCACGTATGTGTGTGTATGTGACACTCGCTCATAAACACTCTAAATTCAGATGGATAACTAGTGTACATTTTATATTTGGTATGTAGATGCCCCTTAGGTAAAACTGGTTTGGAATTGTTGTTAGTATTTGTCATGGGTCATTTGAGGTCAGCACCGGTCAAAGGCTGGAAACATTGTTCACATAATATCACAAGAAGTGGAAATTGCAGGAGAGTGCAAATTTGGTGTATAGCTTGCCGTTGGTAAGTAGACGATCCGTAGTGTTTTTCATTAATGTCAAAGGTCATTTGAGTTCAACAGGGGAAAAAAAGTGTGAACATTCAGTAAAACATGATATCTCAAGGAAGGTCCCATATATGCAGAACAGGTCTAATTTTTGGCATGTTGTATTCTGCCCTAAGAATACCATCTATTGTGATTTTAATATTTCATCCATATTCTTATCTTTTGATCCTTTATAATAAAAAATCTTTCTTTTGCAGTCTCTCAATTGGCTTCAACCTATTTCTTATTTATGACTTGGATATGCTGAAGGAAATCTTGATCAGCCAATTTTCATATTTTCCAAACCATGCTGTAAGTTTTTGTATACTACTCCTTTACCATTTCTTCTCATTGCTAAATAAATTGACATTATGTAGCATTTAAAATGCATGTAAGCATACAGATTAATTGAAAGGTACTTTTCCTGTATTAAAGGAATATATATAAACCGAAAATTTTCAACAAAACTTAAAGCGAGGAAAGATTTTTAAGTAACTGCTTATCTATTGCAAAAGCCTATGTAGATAGATGTATACAAAAGTTAGAGGACCTTTTCATATCAATCGTAGCAGGATCTTCTTCAGAGGTTAGCTGAAACAAAAAACAGACTGAGGAAGCTTTTAAATTAGACAAATGAATAGACAGCTAAATTGGACAATTGAACAATGAATAGAGTAAATTGGACAATTGAGCAATGAATAGAGTAAATTGGACAATTGAACAATGAATAGAGCAGAATTAGATTTGAACAAAGATGATTGGATTAGATTAAAGAACTGATGGATAAACAATTCTACTGAAGGGTGTAACAATGGGAATTAATAAGTACAGAGTCAGTTAATTATGCTAATTGGTCACAAACAAATAGCAAATCCGAAAAACTTTACTTTTTCATGGCATGGAACTCTACCAATCAGACTGTTACAAATAAAATGTTACGGTATTTCTTAGTTTATTGTTTTTTAAATTTTGTTTAGAAAAATATGTAAAATATTTGCTTTTCTGTGACCTTTAGATTTGAAATTTAAAAAAAAAAATTTTTTGGCTGTAATACCTATCATACTGAAATAACATGGTAGATGACTGATTCACAAACCAATCAAAAGGAATTGTAGCAACAAAGAAAAATATTACTGATTTTACACTCTTTTTTAATATTCGATGCAGAAAACCATGTTTGAAGATAAGCCGCTCAACGAAGCAATCAACGTGGTCCGCGATGAACGATGGAGGGAGGTTCGAAACACTCTTAGCCCTGCCTTCAGTGGAAAAAAAATGAAACAGGTAAAAAGTGAATAAAAATCAAATTTATCTAAAATTCTGAACTAGAAGCCAAAGATTTGCAGGGCTCCTGAGTTGACCCACAACGGGCGCGTTAGACCCGCATCTGATGTCGCAAACCCGCGGACCGGAACATACCGGTCGATATCTCGCATCTGACAGAGTCGCCTGTCACAAAATTGAAATGGCAATTTAATCAATTCACACACACACACACCCAAGGTGTGAATGTGATTTACAAAGTTACCATAATACCATACATCATGATTACAATAATATATAAATAACATATGAATCTCAAAATCTCAAAATTCCATTTTAATATTTTTGGGGGTGGAGGTGAGGGGGAAAACTCCTCTCCTTTTGGTACCCCATACCCCTTTTGTGGATCACATGTACGATGACCAGCGTTTGCGTCAGGCAAAATTGGATGCATCTTTGCTTCTGTTCTTCATGAAAGACTGGTCAAGAAATAGCATGCCTTTTCTTCATGTTGAGATTTAAGGGATGACTTTGTATTTTATTAATTTGTATTTTTTTTTAAATTATAATTAGTAACAAGTATCTGCCATTGTTTATACATGTAATGACATTGCAATCAAGAAACCCGTGATTCATAAGCAAACAAAAGATAGTCAAAATGACTCAGTAATAAAGGTTTATTTTCGACCCCAAAAGCCAAACCTCTCTTCTTTACTTTTCCTCAATATGCCTTCAACTGATAATTATTTAGTTATTAGAATAGCCTTATTTTCTAGCCCCCCCCCCATCTATTTATCGTACTCCAGAACCCCCCAGGCTCCATCGATCTTCCCATCTCGTTTCTTCTAGTCAGTTTGGCTCACTCATGAGATTTCAGTAAAATTCCAATCAGCATAACAGAAGTCCCATGAGCAGCTGTTCCCTGCTCCTAAAAAAAATGAAAAATAACAAACAAAAACAACAGTGGCTCATCGCATCTAACAATACCAGAACATACCTTGTATTTCCCAGAAAGATCCCTCAAAGAGAATAAAACAGGTACGGATCAAACAGGGTTCCACTCACTGTCATATCATAAGCTTATGAATGGAGTTTAGAAGATGAATTGTCTTGTTTCAACTGCTAACAAAGATATCTAAAAATTTATTCTATACTTTGATTATTCGTCTCTTTGTAACGTACAATAAACACAAGTGGTTTAGACAATATTGTAGTAGAATGGTAGTAAGAGAGGTATTTTTTTTTTTTTTTTTTGCACCGTCTTTTCATTTTTCTACTTTTCTTTTAGATGACTTGCCGTATCAGGGAATGCTGTGACCAACTGGTGGAGCACTTTCATAAGCTAAAAGGGCAGGAGGGCGGAATCCAGTGTTACGAGTAAATCCATAAAAGAACAATTGAATATTTGAATCAATTGGTTTCTATTTCACTCATTTTCAATTGAGATATATATATATATATATATAGTAAGATCCTCATTTAACTTCTTGGGTGAGAGGAGGTGGGGTGGGAGAAGATAGTTTTAAATGTAATTTCAAGGCACAGATCACTTCTGCAAAGACAAAGGGGAAATAGCTTGCACAATTTTTACTACTATTTCCACTTGTTACGTATACTCCCTCCTGGACACCACTTTGATTTTCACTAATCCAGTGCAAGTCTGTACAATTCTCCCATACTGAAGTATACTGGTACTGTAGCAATTAGTGAGTGCTGGACTAACAGGTAAAAATTTCTGGTTGGTGCCGGTCGATGAGAACGAGTGGTGGTTGATTCCCACCACCACCCAACATCGTAGCTACTTCACTGTATAAATATACATTGTTTTTCTCTCACATGTTAGATCTTGAGTTTTCAATCAATCAATCAACCAATCATATCAATCAGATTCCACGGTAGTTCCTCTAGCCTCTGGATAGTGTAACATCCTACTTTCCTAATTTCAGCCTGTACGGAGCCTTCAGCTTAGATGTCGTTGCAAACACGTTCTTTGGAATGCAGATCGACTCCCAGAGAAATCCAAATGATCCATTTGTGAAGATGGCTAAAGAAGCTTTCAGCATCAGCATATACAATCCAAAGGTGCTTCTCTCAAGTAAGAAAATTTAGCAATTTAATGATTCATCAATTAATGATTATCGCTGTCATTGATTAGCATTAGAAATGCATTTACCGTTCCATATATATATATATATATATATATATATATATATATATATACATATATACATATATATATATATATATATATATATATATATATATATATCCAACTCATTACGATTTTCATTTATATATATATATATATATATATATATATATATATATATATATACATATATATATATATATATATATATATATATATATATCTACCTATCTATCTATCTATATATCTATATCTATATATATATGTATATATATATATATATCTATATATTTATATTTCTATATATCTATATATATTAATATATTTACCAATCTATATATATATATCTATATATTTATATCTTTGATGTCATAGATTGAATGAGTAGATTTGTGTTATGTTTCTGTAGTACCTGCTACGTACAGTAAGTATAACAAATATTGCAGAACATATCAGCGCACTCAAATGTAACTACAGCGATTTAACCAACAGTGATTTCAAGTATTTTGAGCCCTGGTATATGCAATAAGCATATAAGAAACTGTTCTAATATGTCTGGAAATTTCCTGCATGTTGTGCATAGAATTTTAATGAAAACATTTTGCAAATTGTTCAATTATTTTCTTTTTAATTTCTTCAAATATTCAGTCCTTATGCCACGTATGGGAAAACTCTATAACCTCCTGGGCATTTCAGTCACCAAGCCTGAAATTAAAAAATTCTTCCTCGACGTCATTTCCCGGGCAATAGAGCTAAGGAATGAAGAAGCAAACAAGGTACGTATACTATCAATCCAATTCTATATCCTGTCTGGCAAAATTTATGAAAGGACTGGAAGTTTTAATGCATGGCAATTTATACTTGAAAATGTCAAAACCAATGGAAAAGGAAACAGAAGGGGACCAATTTTCTTGGTAAATAGCATTTTTGACCAAGTTACACCTAATTTCATGAAGGAATGGAGTAACATTAAAAGCAAAGCAAAGTTAGCAAACCTGCACTCTAAACCTGCTACAGTATGTTGTTCAATGACAATATATCAACACTAAAAACAGTATGAAACAATGTTAATACAATAATATTGTTATTTATTTTTGTTCAAAAAATCAACCAAATTGATGAGACTTTACATCTTTGCTGTATCGACCTCAAACGTTGAGGATATTTGGATGGCCTCTATTATTGAAACGGCTTGTATCACTGGCTGGTATCATTTTGACAGGTGTGGGGATGATAGGCAGTACATGAGAAAATCTCCTGCAAGTCCTACTCCCTCCCCTCACCTCCCCTCCCATTCCTAATCCCTCACCCCTCCCAATTCCCACGCCCTCCACCTGCATAAATACACGGCACAACAAAAACATCTATATTCTAACTTTTACACTGAACTGAAATATTTCTAAGTATGCAGTATACTTTGCACTATATTGACCTCAACCCTGAGGTTATTTGGATAGCCACTATTATTATTGAAACAGCTTGTAGTGTGTATCAATTTTGCAAGGGGTTGGAAGGATAGGCGGTGCAAATATGTCCTGCAAGTCATATTATCCCCCACCCCTCCCTCTCTTCCCCATCCCTCCTCTCCGAAACACCTTTCATCCGCACTAAAACACGGCACAATAATAATAAAAAATAATATCCATATACTACCTAGTGTTTTACACTAACATGTGATAAAGTTTGCAGTATTTTCATGAGTTTTATGCATTGGCTTAGTAGCCCTTAGCTGCTCCACTCACTCGACTTTCTTTGTCTAGACTGTAACTTCCTTCCTTAATCCCTCCTGATTTTTCCCAAGATTTTTAGGAACTGTTAGTAACTTACATTTCTCATTAAAAAATCACGCAACTGTATGTCCTTCAAAATGGTCAATAATAATTGATTAAAATCAAATGTTTTGAGATTTTGTGTCTCCTCGCTGTGTTCCTTTAGTTGCACTATTTAAAAACTCCTAATTGTTGTGGCCTTGATGCCTTTGTTTCCTACATAAATTAAATAACCATATTGAATTAATAACTCCTATAATTACAACAAGGCATGTATTATTTCCCTTTCGTTGCCAGGACCGGCATAGCCAAATTGCACTTGTTTTTGTTACTAGTTTTTTTCTTCTTCTTCAGCTTCTTCTTTTTTTTTTCAAAGCTGCTGGTTATATTTGCTACATGCTAATGACTATACAGTAAATAATAATAATAATAATAGTAATAATAATAATAAGAAATATTAATAATTTTTTTATTAATATGTTACATTATAGTGTTACACAGATGTCTAAATATTTCAAGACAATTTTTACTCATCAAAGCAAATACAGTATTTGTGCTCACATACTATAGTCTAGGCCTAGAGCAGCACTCACACACTCAAAAGCACTTATACCTCACTCCTAGCTTAATTGGCCTTTAAAAATGTGCCCACAGAAGTGGTAAACTATAATTGTCATAGCCTGTTGGTATAGGCTAACTAGCCTACCACTAAACCTGCAGGCTGCAGATCAGGTTTAATCGTTTTTGGACTCTTAAGTACCGCTGTTGTGCATTATTGAGCTACTGTACATAACCTGTAGACATTTTTTTAATCAGGGGATGCTACATTCAATCAGGGCAGTGTCTCTGGAAATCACAGAGATCTGGGTGCATTTAAGATTTTGATCCTAACCTTCCACTTTAAAATCATAAAAGTCACAATTCCTTCAAAATTTGCAGAAAGAGACAACCCTACATTCTAGTACATGTACACTGTGTATTGTCACACATCCTATCTGCCCACGTGTATAACTTTGTGCGCAAGTCGTGTGCAATTTTAGCGTAATTTTGCGCATGTGAGTATCTTAAATCAACAGATGGCCAAGAGATACTTTCATATATTTGCTGGATACACAGAATTGTCTGCTTTGTTCCAGCTATTTATCGACCCCTCAGAAACTTGGAGTGCGGAATATTACGTTATGAATGTACAGTTCCACATTCAATGTGTTGGCATATATGATCAAGATATTTGTATGAATGTATTGTTCCAACTAGAAAAGAAAAATGGCTCTTTGGTGAGATTGATTGTGCAATTTAGACAAGTGAAATACCTAACAAACTATCATTGAAAAGTAGGACACTGCTTCTCCTGTCTCCCCCCACCCCTCTGTCTCCCCCCACCCCTCTGTCTCCCCCACCCCCACCCCTCTGTCTCCCCCACCCCTCTCGGCCTTGCCTTTATGAAGATAGCTTTGGATTTTAAAGAGGGCTACATAGCTTTTCCCGCCAAGAGTTAGGGCTAATATGTAGCCAATCTTTGTATCATACTTCCGAACTTTTTCAGTTAGCTCGTCATAAGAAAAAGGTGATATTTGTTAATGTCACAAAGACCTTTAGAAAATCAGGCACAATTTAGATCGTTGGCAGGACAATATATTTATATATATATATATAGCATCATTCTAATAACAAGGCATAACATGATACTTCGCTTCTCAAGCATGTGTGGTTGGTTCCTATGTAGGTTCTTGGCTTATCAAGCATGACTAGTTATGTGTGGTTGGTTCCTATGTAGGTTCTTGGCTTATCAAGCATGACTAGTTATGTGACATTGGTTCCTATGTAGGTTCTTCGCTTATCAAGCATGACTAGTTATGTGACATTGGTTCCTATGTAGGTTCTTCGCTTATCAAGCATGACTAGTTATATGACGTTGGTTCCTATGTAGGTTCTTCGCTTATCAAGCATGACTAGTCATGTGACTTTGGTATCTATGTAGGTTCTTCGCTGCTCATGCATGACTAGTTATGTGACGTTGGTTTGTATGTCCGTTCCTTGCTTCTCAAGCGTGACTAGTCATGTGACATTGGTTCATATGTAGGTTCTTTGCTTCTCATTCATGAGTAGTCATGTGACGTCAGTTCGTATGTAGGTTCTTCACTTATCAAGCATGACTAGTCATGTGACTTTGGTTTGTATGTAGGATCTTCACTTCTCAAGCATGATAACTTAAATTGATTTTGGTCCATATGTACTTTCCTTATTACTCTGAAGAGAGTAGACTTTTTGCAGCTTATGATTGATGCCCATAAACTAGACAACCAAGAGGATGGAGAAGCCGATGCGATGGTAAGAGAGGACACGGCAACGAACAAAGATGCTCAGACTCGAACACATTCCAAGGCGGCCCTCACGACTAACGAGGTCATGGCGAATGTAAGCATTTTTTGTCACAGATTGTAAAGATTGGTCAATTCATAATAGCTAACTTGGCTGGGCTGCTTAAAGAAGCATTAAAATGTTTGCAGCCTGTTGGTATAAGAACTTGCAAAGTTTTACTTTTCAGTTATAATTTCAGTTACAGCTGGTGACTAATCAATTGTGTGTAAGAATGTGTGCATGGTGGGGGTTGGGGGGAGGGGTCCATATGTGAAGCTCTGCCTCCTCTATGAACCTTTCGGTAGCTTGCGTGATCTTCAAACTTGCTATGTAAATGCCCCTAGGTATGTCCTTGGTTACTTTACTTGTCGATGGTGGTCAAAGGTCATTTGGGGTGACCAGTAGAAATGATATGAAAACCTTCTTTAAAACAAGAGAACTTAGTGAGTCTTGTTTCAATGAATCTCATACTTAATATTTAAATGTCTCTTAATGATGTCTTAGTTCCTTTTGCTATTTTGCTATTGTGGATGTCAAAGGTCATTTGAGGACACCAAGGTGGAAGTCAGAAAACATAAAAACAGGATAATTAAAGCATACTTGGTGTGTGGGTTAACCTTAGCAAGGATAAGAACCAATTTTTCTTTGAAAAGGTCTAAGGTCACTTGAGGTCAGCAGAAGTGTGAAAATCTAGTAAACATGTTAACTCCTTTGTATGAAGCTCATACTTGGTATGTAAACCCAACTTAGTGAGGACAACAACCTTGTGGAGTCCTAGCACATGTCATGGGAACATGACAATTTGTGAGTAGTTGAGGGTTCCCATGGAAACCAGTTTTTACCTTGTAACAACCATATGTGTAATCAAGGTCTTGAGATTTTCACACGGCGAGAGTGAAATATTGTAGTCTTTTAGTTTAAGTAGCCAAATCGTATCTGCCACCCTTTATTATATTTCTCTCTGCCTTGGGAAAGCAGGGAGCTGTCACCTAGAGTAGTAGCAAACTGTAAAAGTAGCAAAATGTAATTAGCATAATGGATGAGCTTTCATAGTTTTTTGTTGATACCAGAAAGCTGTAAAAGCTTTTTGGTTATTCGACAAATAGGTTGGGTAAGGTAATGCGTACTACATATCCTTTCAATCTGAGTCTTATTTAGTGAAAGGAAAGAAATCTGGAAGTGATCTGTAAGACAAGTTTTCCTGATCATCTATGACTCTTTTGGAATTGTTTTCACAACTCAAAGGCATTGAAAAAGGAAACTTAAGGACCTATCAGAAATAATAGATGGTTTCCTTTTACAAATATCGAGAGATAGAAGCAAAACTTTGTTTCAATTTATAGATGAAAATAGTTGGGTAACTTTTTATTAAAAGAAAAATTCTGGGTTAGGATGATAGGACAGGAATGGAAATGATTTTGTGAACCAAGGTAGAAAGTATCATTGTGATGAAGATATGAGCATTTATCAGTAGTTTAGCTATGGAGGGAGGGTGGGGGAGGGGTGTTGGAGGCAGGGATAAGGGGTGAGTGCCATCCCAGGAATGATGTAAAAAATGGGTTCTTTTCTTCAGGAGAAATCAATTTTTATCTACTATTTATTTTTGTTTCTAGGCATTTACTTTTCTTCTCGCTGGTTATGAAACCACCAACGTTGCACTTTGCTTCACCAGCTACCTCCTGGCTATGAACCCCGAACAGCAGGACAGATTAATCGAGGAGGTGGACAAATATACTCCAACAAAAGAAGATCTCTCGTATGAAGTCCTCAGTCAGATGGAATATCTAGACTGCATCATCAGGGAAACGCTCAGACTTTACCCACCCAGTGTAGCGTAAGAACAGTCTCTTTTTTCATCTCAGAAAATTAATTACTTCCAGTTCCCCAGCAGGGTGAATCAAGCTTAGTCTGTCTTTCATCACTCTACTCGTGAATGCACTGTTGAATTTGTTTAAATAGTGTCAGTGGCCGAGCTAGGGGTATCGGTCAGGTGGGTTGAGAATGGTCTGTAGGGGCGCTTTCGACACTATCTGCGCGGAGCGCCACCACAGGTTGTCGCGGAGCGTACAGAATTTTGTTGAGTAAAGATACTACCTAGATTGCTGGAAATTACCCTTTCCGGGCCTCGTTAATTTGCAGATCAACGAAGAATAAATAGGTGTCAGAAAATTACACCAACAAAATGTGACAAATGTCAATAGGTAGATGAGAGCGCAATAAAAAAGTCAATAATCGCAAATAAGTAAAAAGTGGTAAAAAGCTGAAAAGGGCCATCAGTCCATTTGAGTCCGTCAAGGGGGGGGGGGAGGCATCCGCCCCCCTGACGGTATGGACACTCCCCCACTGAATAGAGGCTAACGAAAATCAGTCTGTTACAGTCAATTTTAGGGCCTTTTTCTCAAATTCACTTTGAAAGTTTTCTGTCAGTGTGAAAGGATTACGTGTAAATCTGTGAGAATGTAAACTTGGGATTAGTCAGCACAGGCAAAAGGTCAATGGCATCAACACATTTCACAGCCGTAAGTTTATTTGCTTTGATGGGTACTGGTGGGGATAGGGGGGGTAGGGGGAACCATGCAGGGGGAATCCCCTTCTTCTTGTGGCCAAGTGATGTTAGTTTAATGAGTATATGGATGAAAAGAGTAATCAAATGGTCAGAAACAGATTTTTAATTTTCTGTTGTTTTATGTGGAGGTCAAAAAGTCACATGAGGTTAACAGAGTCTGAAAATATTTGAAATTTGATAATGTCAAAGAAAAACATTAATGCACCTCATTCTCCACATCTATTAGTGAGTACAAGAACCTTATAATTATATGTGGAGATCAAAGGTCATTTGAGGCCAGCAGAGATTAAAGACAGATAATCTCAAGCAAGAAAACTACCTACAGTACGTCAAGCATGAATGAAGTTCATAGATAGTATGTAGCTCAAGCGTAGCCAGTACAAGAGCTGTATTTATTTATGTGGGTTTGTAAGTCGTTTGAGGTCAGTAGAGGTCAAATTCTGAAATCCCTTCTAAACATGATAACAGTAAAAAAGTAAAAGGGTAAACAAATTTCATACCTTGATATTCTTGAAAATGAGGTTCACTCGGTCAAAACTTGGACAGGTTGTTTTGCTGTGTTATATCAAATCTGGTTGGTATGACTAAGCCTGTTTTGCTCTCTGGGCTTTGTCTTATCATCAGAACTGATCGCTTTAACGACAAACAGGATGTCGTCATCAGAGGACTTACCATTCCTAAAGGTTTCTCAGTCCTGGTGCCAGTCTATGCCATTCACCATGATCCTGAAGTTTGGGACTCACCAGAGGAATTTCGACCAGAAAGGTATATGAATATTTATGAGATATGGGGCATTGTGCCATCATTTAACGGAATTTCAAAATATTTACGATAATTAATATCAGTAAACACATCAGATGCAATCTTGTGTATGATGGCCTTTGATTCAAACCTCCAAAATATACCTGAATATTTAGATAGTTAGATAGTTTAGATAGTTACGAATATTCATGAGACAGAAATGTGTAATATTTTATTAAATCGTCTGCATATTAACATTTTAACAAAATGAGGTTATTACATTAGAAGATACATAAGTTGTGTATCAGTAGTCATGTGTGTAGTTTGTCACAAGCGAGATGTCCTCAGATATCTGCAGAACAGTCCAACCTGATACATTAATATTTATGAATCTCTGTCACTATGTTAGGCACATAACCAGGTATGGAATTCTCATAGAAAGGTTGGGAAGAACATGTGGATTATCTATCATTTTAGATTCAGCAAGGAAAACAGACACAAGATCCACCCTGCTTCCTGGTTACCGTTTGGAAACGGACCCCGCAGTTGTTTGGGAATGCGCCTGGCTTTGATGGAAATCAAGTTTGCAGTGGTTCGAATACTACAGGAGTTCAGATACGAGAAGTGCCCTGAAACCGAGGTAGAATTTTTGCATTTTGTTCCTTTCAGCTCCCTTTCCCAACCCTCATATTATTTCTAATATATATTTTTTTTAAATATTACATTCTGACATTTCTCATCTGAAAAAGACTGCACAATAAATGACATTGTCTTGTCCATGGTACCCGTTACTAGATACGCCCTCTCCCCCTACCTCCCTCTCTCCCTCCCTTCCATACCACTGTCTGTCGTCCTTGGTTACATGGTATACAATGTTCTGCGGCTTCTGACTGACACCCTCATGGATTGCTGCCAATCACCGGGTTGCATAGCTCCAGTTGATAGAGCACAGGGCTTGTATCCTTAGGTCACTGGTTCAAATCCTTTTCTAGTCTTTGATTTCTGTTTCTGAAAATGTCCTAGTTAGTTTTCTCTTCTTCATTCACTCTGATTGACATTAAAGATATTAGAGAATCATCAGAGGATCTGTGCCTTCCTTCCCTAGGGATGGTAGGTGGGGGGTGGGGGTGAGGCAACACCCTGGGAGATGTTTACAACTTTCCTTAATCATATATTGGGGCAAACTGACATGAGAGGTCAAACCCACAGGGGGTGGGGGATTGCTTGGTGTGTTTTGACTGAGGATACTTTACCATACTGTTTCATCTTTTCATTTCTCCGTGACAGATTCCTCCTGTACTCAACACTGCTACTGCTTTCATATCACCACCGAATGGAGTCATACTACAAGTGGTGCCCAGGAAAAAGACCAACTAACAGCAAATTGAAAGTATATTTAATACTACAGAAACTTAAGTTTTAATTCATGTCTTCTTCTCATTTTTTCAGAGATGTTGAAATATATTTTCATTGGCTAAAAATATTTTTAATTTGGAAGTTGAACTTTCTTTTTAAGGGGATTAGATTTCCTCGGTTGGTAGGGAAATCATGATTGTTTTTAGCAAAACATTCACTAAAATTTAAATCACCTAAAAAACAATTTCCATATCATATGCTTTCATTAAACTCCCTTCGGTATTTTTTTATTTTTCGTTTAATTTATTTTTTTAGCCGCTACAAATGTTATAATGATTAACAACTGTCAGTTATCTGATACTTTGAAGGTTATTATTTGATGTCAGTTAAATTATATATGTCCTGTTGTCAGTTACAACAGGTAGGAGCTTGTTGCTTTTTGTGCCAAGGAGGACATCCGTGATAGACGGTATCTGCCCCAGTATAGTAAGTGAATCAGGTTCAAACCGGAAGTCACATTATGATAATAGACAGGAAGGAGCCAATTGTTTTAATATGTATTACAACTTGACATTCACAAAACTTCCCCGATGTGACGTCAAATGACCTGCGACTCCATTTCTTAACATGCAACGTATTTCTTAACCTACGCAACAACATAGCTTGATAATTGCATCCACTACTAGTCTTTAAATGTTATACATTTGTCAAAGTGACCCAGCGCCTCAAACAGGTTCGTCATCAGTGGCGTAGGAAGGTACTTTTGAGTGGGGGGGCTGAAGACTGATGGCCGGCCTGGGGGAGGGGTCTAAGGGGAGGGGGTGTCCCCCTCCCCTTTGGAATTTTTTTGCATTTCCAGGTGGCCTCAGATGCAATTTGGTGCAATATAGCACACTTCAACCCACCCACTCCATTTTGTATATAATTTTGCATTTTCACCTGGCCTTAGATGCAATTTGGTGCTCCAAATGAGATTTTTTTCTCATTTGGAAATGAAAAAGGGGTTTTTTGACTTGCGAAGCGGGGGGGGGGGGCGGAATGATACTTCCGCCCCTCCATGTTTTTCACTGAGGGGGCTGGCGATCCCCCAGCCCCCCCCGGTTCCTACGCCCTTGTTCGTCATCAATTCCCCCATAATACAGCGGACCAGTCGATGACTTGACTCTAGTCAGGAAAATCACTTGCGATGAAAACGACATAACCTTACAGTGACTCTTAGAAAATCTGCTGAATACATATAGGAGCACTCAAAGTATGACAAAACATATGTCATTTGTACGACTTTATAGTTCGATGATCTCCATTTCTGCCTTTAGTATATCGTGTTTTCATATTTTCCGAGTCAACAAGTGCCAGATGTAAATTTATATAGGTGTGTGTACTTTGTAAACCAAGTAGGTTTTCACTGCAGAAACTGAAATATTAAAATATCAGTTATACTTTCAAGCTGGTAATTACATACTTTCAAGCATTAAATTGCGTACTTTCAAGCTGGTAATTACATACTTTCTAGCTTCTTTCAAGCTTGTACTTTTAAGCTTTTAATTCCATACTTTTAAAGCTTGAAACTACATACTTTCAAGCTTGTAATTACATACCTTCAAGCTTGTAATTACATATTTTCAAGATTGTAATTACATACAATGAAGCTTGTAATAATATACCTTCAAGCTTGTTATTATATACCTTCAAGCTTGTAATTATATACCTTCAAGCTTGTAATTATATACTTTCAAGCTTGTAATTACATACCTTTAGCTTGTAATTACATACCTTCAAGCTTTTAATTATACACTTCCAAGCTTGTAATTATATACTTTCTAGCTTGTAATTATATACTTTCAAGCTTGTAAGTATATACTTATTTTTGCTTGTCATTTTCTTACTATTTTGAGTATTACATCTTCTAACAGTACTACATGTCATCTATCAAGTTTTTCTTTCATTTTTAGATTTACTTGATTGTTACTAGAAAGGACAGCAATATTAAATCACAGCATCATTGTAAAAAAGTTCCTATATTTTCAATACCTCAGTAATTCGTGGCAATATAATGATGAAACGTTATCATAAATTCATATTTTTGTAACTTTTAAGTCAATCACCTTAAATGTTGAATCAGTATTAATTTACCTCTAAATGTTTAAAGTCCAAAACTGACTTGGGACGTGCAAATAGTTATCATCACTTTGTCGGAAAGAAAAAAGGCATCTCATCGAAGCGGAACATTGTAGCATGGGCCCACGTTTTCCTACCCATGCCATCCTTGGTAACATCTCTTCATGTATTCGGGACCATGACTGGATTTGCCAGAATGTCATCCCTAGCTTTCATACTTCATTCTGATTGGTTTATGAGAACCTTCTCCAGATTTTGAAAACGAAATGAACCTAAACTAGATTGTTCAGGTTTGGACATGCATGGGTGACCATTAATGATGCTGCGACGTGATGATGGTGAAATGATGACTGTTTACTTGAGCCTGTTAGTAATGATACACACCCAGCTCCATTAAAGCTTATCAGTATTATTTGGTCTGGCTGGCCCAGGGGACTATTAATTTACAGGGCCCTCCATTGTTATCTTATGGGAGTTAGAATACATTTTGCTTCACCCATATTTCCCTGAAGCCCACCTCCTCATAGGTGCAGGAGGCGGGGGCTAGGGTGGGGTGGGGCTGGGGGCCGCAGCCCCCCCCCCCAACATTTTATTTTTGTGAAAATTCGGTCAATATGCTGAGATTTTTGGGCAACTACTGAAAGAAAAATAATTTGTAATGTGTTTTTCAATGGTTAAACTTATATTATTATTATCATAATTATTGCAACGACTTTCCCAATAATTATAACCAATATGGAAGGGTAATAACACAACAAATGATTGTATGTTATTGGCATGCGATGGAATAACCGATGCATTCCTATATGATATGCACATTACCATAGGGTTAGGAGCCCAATTTGATTTGGGGGGGGGGAGGTGCTGTACCGACTTGCCCGAAAAATATAACCAAAGTTGTTCGCGCACTCCGCGCGCGTTAAACATGTTAATGGCATATCATATAGGCATGCATCGGTTATTACATCGCATGCCAATTACATACGCCCTCCCACGATTGGACCCGGTCCTGTATATCCCTCTCCACCTTTTCGTCAAGCCTGCATCTCATATGAAATACTGGATAGAATTGATATTTTACTATTAATTAAAGACACAAACTAGTTTGTAAAGTCCTTATACAAGTCGAGCAGGTTTGTTTCATTCTCATTGATGTGACACTTTTTATAGAATCTTATTATTTATAAAGTGGCTTTATATTTGTAATATGTAAAGAAATTCTCTCTCTTTGATAAAAACCTATTATATAACTTTTGCGAAAAAGTTTCAAAATACACAAGAAACCTGTTTTGACCTGAAATATTCGTTTTATCGATAAATAATAAATCAATCAATCAAAAAATCAAAATACTACCAGCGTTCGGAATAATCTTTGGTTGTCTAGATTTAGTTTCCTTAGTTTCAATGAAGTGCACAGGGTTTCAGAAGCTGGGTGGGAAGGGGGGAGGGGAGAGGGGGTGGCCGAATTGTAAGTTATTCCCGACTGGTTTTGGTAGGTCCATGGAACTTTATGGAAGGGCCAGAAGCGAATAAGATTTTTATAAAGGAGCGGCAGTGGCCACGGGTCGTTGAAACCGACTCCCATGTAGGGGTATAAGAACCACTCCCCCCCCCCCCCAAAAAAAATATACATATATAGTTTAGAAGTTAAATTTTCCGGTCTGAGGCATATTCCGACAACAAGTTGGGTTTAAAATTGAATTAAATAAACACAAAGTTGTGCTAATCAATACTTTTTTGATGTGAGGTTGAATAGGGAAGGTGTACACCGGTAGCAGTGTTCTAATCCTTCCCCGGCAGAAACATACCCCCATCCCCTTCCCCCACCACTGACGGTGGGGGAAGGGGATGGCCCTTGGTCCTCATCCCACTTTGCGCATGCCACTGATCAGTGTTAGCGATATTAATATAACGGTACAATTTAGCATCATACTATTTTTATCTCAATACATTACATGTATAGAGATATTGTAACAGTAAGTGGGACTCTCTCTTCTCTTAAACATTTTTCAGCGTCTTCAAACAAAGTTCTTTTTCTCTGGAATTTCCAGAGCAAGAATATATCAGAGCAAGAATATACCAACAAAAGTTACTATTTTTTATTCCAGAATTGTATCTCATTATGTGACTTTTTCACCGATTTATGTCCAAATCGGGCTGAA